>NW_020664447.1:72122896-72212188 GCF_002925995.2 Terrapene triunguis
GGGGGGGGGGGGGCGGCCAAAATTGTTTTTGCCTTGGGCGGCAAAAATCCTAGAGCCGGCCCTGGCTCAGGGAGCCTGGCCCAATGTTTTTGGATTTGTAGTTCTGTCAAGATTTCCCCCCCACCCTTTAATGTTCCATGTGTCACTTGTAACATTACTGTTCCCTTGACTTGTGTGTAGGCCCTCCTTTCTAGTATGATCAGTGGGCTATTTTCTCCAGATTTGGCATCGGGCCCAAAAATACACAGCACATGACTGACTTCCATAAATCACTGCAGCCCTAACACTGCAAAGAATTCCCTCTCTCCCCCATGCCCGCTCCCTGGGCCCTAAATATCATAATTTTAAAAAGCCCACCGGCGGAATATGAAAAGTAAAGTGTGATCAGAATGCTGGATACTTTCACTAGCAGCAGAATAAAACATATAGGAAAAGTTTACATACATATCTTTGTGGCTTGGTTAATATATTAATTTAGTATACAGAAAAAGGAAACAATTAAATTAACAGTAAAGACATCAGACACCAAACAGTGCTTAAATGGCCCCTCCCTCCCCCAAACTCCAACAAACCTTGACCACTTTAAACATCGGGCATAGTCAGGCATAACAGCTGATAAATGCTATAGGCAAGGCTATCAGTGAATGGTGAAAAGAAATATTCTGAAGCCCCTCACAACCACTTACAGAACTGTTTTTAAAGTGGTTTACAACTAATTGACTGCTCTTGATAAGGAACTTCTTAACAGAGGTGTTGCCATAATTGTGCAATGTTTTGTATTATGTTAATAGAACTGTGTCAGCACTCTCTGCACACAAACACATGGCTAAAGGTGTTAACCTTGAGAAGGTGCCCTCACACAATTGCCTATGGTCAATAGGTACAGAACGTTGGCTGTAGGAGATCAAAACCTACAAAAATGTATGTTGGCTCGCAACTCTATGCAAGTGTTCTCTAGTGCTTTAAAAGTGGCTCCACAGGGTGAGATAGTGACTTCTGCCTCTGCTGAGGGCACTATTTCCCTCCCTGTTGTTTCAGGATGTGAGACTGTATTGCATCCTGGATTTCACTTGCCCAACAGGAACCAGGACTAGTGTTCACATGGATGGAATGCAGTTGTTAGTATAAGCTTTGCAAACTAGTTCTGTCCTGTCACTGCGCAGGTGTGGCAGAAGCACCCTAAAAGAGTGTGTGTGGGGGGGACCATAGGCGCCTAAACGATGGCCATGACTCTGGAGGCCCTGCCCCACTCCTCCTTCCTGAGCCCCTACCCCACCCCTTCTTCCTGAGCTGCCACTCGCTTCTCTCCACACCCTCCCCCTATTGCTCACCCTTATGACCAGTAAAGGGGGGGGGGCATGGCCCTTATGGCACCTCTGGTCCTGTGCCTACTCCATACTGAAGTATTTCCCTTTCCCTTCACATATGTCTTGAGGGGTACAGCATGTCACGATTATGCAAAGGGTGTTGGCCACAGTGGCATCCAGACAGGTATGCAGACATTGTCAATGAGCTTTCAGCTGCCCAAATGCACACTCTATGACCATTCTGCAGCTACTCAGTCTGTAACCGAATTCCCTTTTTGTTGGATCACTGATGTTGGGGTTTTGTTACATTAGCCAAGTTAGAAGTGGGTATACGGGGTTCCCCAAATTAACTGCTGGTACAGAAATACCTTAGAGAATCATGTGGTTTCTGGGGAATTAAGTCTCTTCTTCCCTTCTCAAGTACAATTCCACTCTCTTGAGAACCCTGGCATCATAAACCTTTCCTGTTTGTCCAGCATTGGTGTTCACAAACCTACCTGTCACCATTCCAGTCTGACCCAGTTCAGCCCCTTGCGGACAGGCACAGTGTTGCAGACAAGCCCTTACCCTGACCAAGGGGAAAATCAAGTATCAATAAGTCCAAATAGCCAGATAAAGTGCTAAAGAGGCCCTTGTTGTGGAGGGTCTAATTTATTAGCAAAAAAGCCAATGCAGAACATAAACAAAACTTTCACCCCAACATCCCAGTGGGGTGACCAGGTCATTCTTAGTCCATGTTCCTCACCTGAGTCACATTCACCTCTACCCATGCTCTTCCTCCCTGGTTCCAGCCTCTACCCGTGGCATTAGGTCTCTTGCCCCTACTAGAGTAATGTTCTTCTCTGGAATCTGAGTTCCAGGGAGGTCTATCCTCTGCAACTCTTCTCCAGGGACAACAGGTGATCCTTGCCAGGCTGGGCTTGGAGGCATGAATGGTAAAGCCTTCTGTCTCGGAGGCTCCCCTCTCCAGGAGCTACTCTTACAGGCTCCCCAGCCTTACAGGTTCCCCAGAGAGTTTACCTTCTAGGTATTCAGCCCTCTGGCTCAGGCTCAAGTTCCTCTTGAGAGCTCCTCTCTATGGGAGCCTCTTGTCTCCCTCTGGAGTTTCTCTAAATGAGCTTGGGTAACCATTATTAGATCCAGGTGCTTATTTACTAATCAGCCACCAGGGCAGTCAATTATCCTACAACAAGAGTATAGACTACTTGTGTGCTCCAGAACTAGCAGTTCCAAGAAACATCCATTGCTTCTCCAAACTGGGTCCCAACATGACATTTGAACACAAGGGATGAATTTGGCTCTTTGGTAACTTCAGGGATTGACATGGATGTTCCCTATGGATTTTAACAGGCCTCCATTATTGTTTCACTATTTATACTATTCACTTAAGTCATGTAAATATGTAAATATTAGAAAATTGCTAGTAAATGAGGTTACATGGATCATGAAAATAAAAGCTTATTAGAATGTTAAATCATTCTTAGAAATAAAACTTTTCCAAAATGTTACTACACATATGATTTCTGTTTACAGAACTTTGAATCACTTATTTATATTGCCTTGGACTGTTGCAGCTACATTTGAAAATTGCCTAACTTTCCATGAGTGATTAACTTTTTCTTATAGTATAGTTGCTTATTTGATAGGTTATTCCATGCCTTTATGCAAATACACATCCACAATGTCTCATCTTTGAACTTTGAGTAGAACTTTTAGAAGCACTCAGTGTTGGCCTAAATTTGCTCCCATTACAATTTACACACTCAAAATGCTGTAAAACATTAACTATTTATGCCTCAAAACAGCCTGTGAGGTTGGTAGGTAATTATCACTATTTTAAAGATAGTAAATGCTACTGGGGAAACTGAGGAAGAGATAGGTTATTTGACTTGCTCAAGGTCACACAGCAAGTCAGGTCATGTCTACACTGACAAAGTTACAGTGCTGGCAGTTACAGCACCTCTCAGAGAGTGCCGAAGGAACACCGCTGTTGTGTTCACACTGACAGCTGCCTGCGCAATAGTGTGTTCACACTTGTGGCGCTATTCGGAGTGGTGGACTCGGGGCAGCTATCCCACAGAGTGCCTCTTTCTCTTTTGCTGCTAAGACTTGTGGAAAGGCAGAAGGGGTCATGGGGCATCCTGGGTCCTGTCCCAATACCCCATGATGCATTGCTTCATATCCCAGCAATCCCTGTGCTTCCATCCGCATTTGGCGCCATCTTTCAATGGTTTGTGTACTGCACGCCCTGCCCTGCCTCTTTCTGGCTGCAAAAATGGATCCCAAGCTGTTGACAAGAATGCTGTTTGCACTGACCAACATGTCACGAGTGGCAGTGGAGTTATTCCTTAAACTACAAAGGCAAGAGGAGTGCGACATTGATCTTGCCACGCGTAGTAGCTAAGACACGAGATTTCTTGTGGCATTCATGGAGGTGCTGACCATTGTGGAACACCACTTTTGGGCTTGGGAAACAAGCACTGAGTGGTGGGATCACATTGTGATGCACATCTGTGGGGACAAGCAGTGGCTGCAGAACTTTCGCATGAGAAAAGCCACATTCATGGGACTGTGTGATGAACTCGCACCAGCCCACCTAGCCACCGAGTACATTAATCACAAGGGGTATTTCTCAATGTTTCTCCAGGCACTTGTGGATCACTGTGGACGTTTCACAGCCATTAACGCAGGCTGGTCCGGAAAGGTGCATGACACATGCATCTTTAGAAACACTGGCTTGTTCAAGAAGCTGTAAGCAAGGACTTTCTTCCCGGACCAGAAGATCACCATGGGGGAAATAGAAATGCCCATTGTGATTCTGGGAGACCCTGCCTACCCCTTAATGCCGTAGGTCATGAAGTCATACACGGGGCAACTTGACAGCAGCAAGGAGCGGTTCAACAACAGGCTAAGCAAGTGCAGAATGATTGTGGAGTGTGCATTCGGCCGTTTAAAAGCCTGCTGGCGATGCCTGTATGGGAAGCTGGACATGGCCGATGATAATATTCCTATGCTTATGCTTCCTATGTGTGCTGTGCACGCCATAATATTTGTGAAGGGAAGGGTGAAAGGTTCACTCAGGGCTGGACCGCGTAGGGTCGGAGCCTGGCGGCCAAGTTTGAACAGGCGAAGACCAGGGCTATTAGAGGGGCACAGCACGGGGCCATAAGGATCAGGGATGCTTTAGGCAGCAATTTGAAGCTGAAAGCCACTAATATTTGTTGCTATACTTGGGATTGCAGTGCTTGTAATGCTAGGAGGTGATTGGTGCACGTGATGCAAGAAGGGGCCTTAACATAGCTGTATGGATGTTGCTTTGCAATGCTCTTTTTGCTTTCACTTAATAGAATAAAGATTGCTTTCAAACAAACACAATTCTTTTATTGAAAGATAACCAGAGGAGAGAGTCAAATGAAAAAAATCATCAGCAGGGAGAGGAATGGGGGGAGAGGGGAACTGGAAGGAATGGGGGAATGGAAGGTCTCAAGAGGAGGAGGGGTCCCAAGATAGCTACAGATTTGTGTATGTCCAGGGATCATACCCAACCTTCTCCTTTGGAGTATGATGCAGCGGGTGCTGTACTTCAGCAGGGCCAAACTGCAGAGGGATGGGTGTTGAGTGCAGTGGGTAGTGGGATTCCACACTGCTGGACTGTGAGGAGGGAGGAGAGGAATGCTGTGGGTAGAGAGTGGAGCCAGGAGGTTGATAAGAGTGTGTTGGCATGGGTGGGGGGAGGGTGCATGGGAAAGAGTTTTGCGACAGCAGCTGCAGGAGAGGGTGGGCGCGGGGCTGCTCAGTTTGAAGAGCTAGTATCTCCTGTACCGTGTCCGCTTGGCGCTCCATAACTGTTAAGAGCCGCTCTGTAGCTTCTTTCTGGTGTGCCGCATTCTTGTTTCGTTCCCTCTGACAATACCCAGGTGCAGTACTGTGGCCTACTGTATTTGGAAAATCTTTGAGGAAAGCATGCAAGATTGTTTCAGACCCATGGTTTACTTTTTCCCCGAAACTGGATAAACATACAAAACCTGCCAAGTAAAATCATTTACCATATATATATATGGAACTTCCATAATATTAAGCATTACACTCAGCTCTTTGAGCAAGGAAGCACATTGTGTCATTCTCCAGCTAACTCATCAGGCTAATATATTGAGTACTGATGGTCTTCTTTTAGGTTAATTTAAGGAGATCCCTCCTCAGCCAGACCTCTACTGTAACCTAACATGCCCTGACCTCCCTCATTACCGCCAAATATACTATCTTCTCCCCTCTTCTAAATGCCTTCATGTATTGTCATACCAGCTCCTTCTAGTTCCCTTTTCTTATCTCCCACTTCCTTGTAGTGCACATCCCAACTAGGGCTGACTGGAAATTCCATTTTGTAAAAAAGAATTCCATTTTGAAAAAAAATTCAAGATTTCAACATTTGTTTTTGTTCCACATCAGAATGAAAATGAGACCTTTCAAAAAATTTCACAAAAAACTATGACAGACCCACCCCAGAATAGCTGATAACCATTCCAGATGAGTTGTCTCATGCCAGGTGAGCCAATAACCATAGCTGGGGTGATACCAACCCCAGAATATCCAATAACCATCCCAAGAGTGTGCCCTAATCACTGGGCTATAGCCTCAATCTCTCACCAACTGGAGTTGTTCCACTTTATATTAATGATATAAAGGGGGGGGGGGCAGGGAGAGGGAGAGAGAGCATTCATGCAAGGGAGAACATTGTCTCTATAGCCCAGTGATCAGGATACTCAACAGGTGTGTGGGAGATCCCAGTCCAAGTCCCTGACGTGAATTAGGCAGAGCACGGACTTGAACGTAGATCTCCAACAATCCAACTGAGTGTCCTAATCACTGAACAATTGGATATTATGGAGGTGGGGTGTGTGCATGCCTCTCTTGATTGAAATTCTATCCTTGACAAATGTTTTGTTGAAACCAATATGTTTCCACAAAAAGTTTTTGGTTTTGACAAATTGGATTTTCCTATGAAAAATGTTTTTGTCAAAAAATTCCCAACTAGTTCTAATCCCAGCCTTCTTTCTCTCTCCCTATTTTAAAAATTATGTTGTTGGATCCAGCTTTTCTTCTACTGAGCTCCATCAATCCACTTTAAAACTCAAACACCTAAATTTTATATTGCACTCTAAAGTATATTCAAGCTCCAATACTCAAGATTTAAAGTGAAAGTGATCAAGTCCCGCTGGAGAAATAGGTGAACCACATATTCGATTTTATTGAATAGATAAAAGTAACAAAATGCCAGAAACTTGTGAGGATTCTCAAAAAGAATGAACTTTAGCTATGAATCTTGAAGGAATCTTTATTCACCCACTACTGGTAGTTACTCACCCACTACAGGTTTTATTTTTTCAGTTTTAAGAGTGCGTTTAGTGCTCATAACAATAAGGACCAACAAAATCTTGAGACTTGGATAGTGCAGACAGGATTATGCTGCAAGCTGCAGCAACATGCAGGGCATGCACACAGCAAGCACATCCAACCACTGGATGGAAGAACACTAATTAGCCAAGTCTGTTCTTGTGTCTGCCCTTTAATAGCCAAATACAACAAGTTTGAGTAATTTATACAGGTTGAACCTCTCTAGTCTGGTACCCTCGGGACCTGAGAATTTGCTGAACCACGGGAGGTCAATATTGTAGTGAGCGGGTCTCTTTTTATTTTTATTTCGCCGAGGTGAATAAACGGAACAACATTTGCAACGCTGCATAGCCAAGGCTTACCAGCACTCTTCATAACAAAGTGTAAGTGTTGTTACACACTTTTACTGTATTGGCATTCTCACTTATGTTAAGGAGTACCTTATTACAAATGAATTTCTTTACAACATCTGAAAACAGTTTCCTAATAAAATAATTTGAAAATGAATAGATTTTCCTGTAGATTTCAATACATACATTTACAAAGAAACCAAATTCTGATGGAAAAATTACATATGTAAAAATATCAATGAAGGAAGATAGATAACATAACAATATTAAATAGGAAATTACTTTCAGCGAACGTCTTGGGAAATGTAGGTAAGAGATAGATTTAATAAAGGGGGATGGAATAACTTGCTATTGGGTGTCACCTTGTATTTCTTTTAGAAGTGTGGTTGTCCAACCTAGGAAGAAGTAGAAGTAACAGTTGCTGAGGTTTCAGACACCGATACTTTGTTCTTTTTCCTCACTTTACTTTTCACTTTGTTCCATATGTTTATTTCATACATTTGCATCATAAATATGACAAAGATGATGCCTCCTACTAATACAGCTGTTATTGTGCTAACAAGATATTGTCCTGGGAAGGCCAAAGGAGCATCATCAACATAAATCTGCAACAGAAAACATTTAACATATCCTTATATTGTCTTAGTCTAACTACTAAAATACTATATCAAAGTTTTAACATGTCCTATTTATTATTTGTTAATACTGTTAGTGTGCTCGACAAAGAGAAAGAAAAGGGAGATTCTGTTCCCTGGGAGCTGACAATCATAGGACCCCGTTCTGCTCCATTGAAATCTGCAGAAGTTTTGCCATTGCTTCAATGGGACCAATGTTGGGGATTAAATTAGACAACTAAACAGTTCAGATATAATATTTTGGACTATATAAAAGTGGTCTAACTTCAGATTATGCACATGCCTTCTTACTTTGATGTATTAACAAACCCGGATAGGCTTCACAGAAGGTTTACTGGGTCTGATTCATTCCTGGCATGACTCCACAAAAGAAGTTATACCAGGGATGAGTTTGGTTAGTATACTCTAGACTATCATTTTTTGTGAAGCATTATTTTGCATTTGTTATGCTCAGGACAGTCTTTTGTACGATATAAAAGGAAATACTTTTCTCCTACAGAGAACACTGATTTTAGATATTATTTTAAGGACCATAATGTCCTTTAATGCAGTGATTTTCAAACTGCGGGTCGCGACCCAGTACTGGGTCGTGGAATATAAGGCACTGGGTCACGGAGGCTCTGGTCAGCACCACCGACCGGGCTGTTAAAAGTCCCATCAGCGGTGCTACCTGGCTAAGGCAGGCTAGTTCCTACCTGTTCTGACACTGCACTGTGCCCTGGAAGTGGTCAGCAGCAGGTCCGGCTCCTAGGCAGGGGGCCATGGGGCTCCATACGCTACCCCTGCCCCGAGCACTGGCTCCGCACTCCCATTGGCCGGTTCCTGGACAATGGGAGCTGGGGGGCGGGGAGGCGGTGTCTGCAGGTGAGAGCTGCGCGGAGCCACTTGTGGGCCTCTGCCTAGGAGTCGGACCTGCTGCTGGCCGCTTATGAGGTGCAGTGCAGTCTGCAGTGCTAGGACAGGCAGGAAGCCTGCCATAGCACCCCCACTGCACTGCTGACCGGGAGCCGCCCGAGGTAAGCCCGCGCCCCAACCCCATGCCCCAGCCCTGTGGCCCCCCCACCCAGAACCCCTTCCTGCACCCCAAACCCCTCATCCCTGGCCCCACCCTAGAGCCTGTACCCCCAGCCCAGATCCCTAACCCCCTCCCACACCCCAACCCCCTGCCCCAGCCCTGAGACCCTCCCACACCCCAAACCCCTCATCCCCAGCTCCATTGGGCCATGGGCATCAACAATTTTCTTCAACTGGGTCACCAGAGAAAAAGTTTCAAAACCACTGTTTTAATGAAAGCAATTTGCCATGGCTATGGCTGTAAATATATTCTAGCAATTGCTTCAGTGAAATAAGAGTCCACACTTTAAAAAAAAAAACAAAACCCAGCAATCCTTTTACATAAAACTCCATGCTTTCAACCTTTCACTAGTTAGTTAATGTTTGTTAAGATCTTTGAAGTTGTGAAACAGTCAGTCTTAAACAAGTATAATATTTCTTTATTACTCATCTCTCATAAAAATGGTTTCCTTGGCTAAATATTACATTATCTCTTCCTTCATCATCAGCTTCCTCTTAGAAATTCTGCTTAGCCTATGATTCATCTTGACCAGCTACACAGAGGTAAAATTACATCTTGACATGACTACACTAGGACTTTACAATGTGTTACCTATCTTGCTGTAAAAAAAATACCTATTTTTCCAACATGTCATTGATGCCTATCAAATCCTAACTATAATTCTTAAAGATATAAAAGCTGTTGCTATCTAATCTGACCACCTAAGTATTTCTAACACACTCATGACCATAATATCCAAGCACAAATTTATGGTTAGTAAATATAATCTTTCTTTCCGGGTTTTCCATCACTGAAATTGCTTTGGTTCTCTAAGCAGCTGCATTGGAAGACCGGCAAAACTGCCCTAAAAACTTAGTTCTTAATCAAGCAGTGCCATGAACTGAACTGCGTTAGGAACATAGCAACAGATTGTACTCATGATCTGAAACCCTCTCTGCTTTGCCCTTTCTTCCTGACTGTCACCACCATCACCAGCCTCCTCATTGCTCACTAACCTAAGGGTCATCTTTGATTCCTTCCTTTCTCTTGACCCGCACATCAAGGCTATGTTCAAACCCTGCTACTTCTGCCTCCATCACATTTCCAAAATCTGAACATTTCTTTCTGCGCTAATGCTCTGACCCAGGCTCTGAGCATCTTCCATGTTCACTACTGCAACCTCTTTTTCTCTGGCCTCCCTCATACTCAAATCAGCCCCCACCCCTCCCCAGTCTGTACAAAAAGCAACTGCTAATGTCCATCTTCCTTGGCCATGGCTTTGACCACATCATCATCCCTTCTTTGGATCCTTCCTACCATGAGGCTCTCACTTACAGGGGTGCTGGAACAATTTGTATAGTGTGGGTGCTGAGAGCCATTGAACCAAACTGTAAACCCTGTCTATGATGGAAACCACTTCAAGCCAGGGGGTGCAGCAGCACCCCCAGCACTCCTAGTTCCAGCACCTATGCTCACTTAGGGTATGTCTACACTTACCCGGTAGTTTGGCGGCGAGCAATCGAACTTCTGGGTTCGACTTATCGCGTCTTGTCTGGACGCGATAAGTCGAACCAGGAAGTGCTCGCCGTCGACTGCGGTACTCCAGCTAGACAAGAGGAGTACCGCGGAGTCCACGGGGGAGCCTGCCTGCCGCGTGTGGACCGAGGTAAGATCGAACTAAGGTACTTCGAACTTCAGCTACGTTATTCACGTAGCTGAAGTTGCGTACCTTAGTTCGATTTGGGGGGGTTAGTGTAGACCAAGCCTGAGCCACTGTATCAAGTTCAAGTTTCTTGTTCTTCCTTTCAAGACCAGTTATGGATCTCCCTCTCCCTACCTATCTGCTCTGATCTCGGATTGCATCACTCCCTGCCTCATCTGCTCTTCCAGTGATGCCAGCTTCAAGGTCTCATATTCAGCTTCTCAGACAGATGTCTATACACTTTCTTCCACTTTGTTCTTTAAACAGGGAATGCTCTTCCTAAGCTGATTCATAAAGCCACTACTCATCCCTTCTTACAAATCTCTCTCCTAGACCCATCTCTGTCACAACACCTACAACAAATATTCCAGCATAGAACAGCCAGGTTGAAAGCTGGAGGGGAGGCACAGTGAGAAGATGGAATGCGGAAATGTATTTTTGTAAATAAAAACAATTATGTAGAAGTTACAGAAACATAGAAGTGTAGCACTGGAAGGGACCTCAAGAGGTCATCTAGTCCAGTCCCCTGCCCTCAAGCCAGGACTAAGTAATAACTAGACAATTTCTGATGGGTATTTGTCTAAACTGTTCTTAAAAACCTCCAGTGATGGAGATTCTATAACCTCCCTTGGCAATTTGTTCCAGTGCTTAACTACCCTGACAGTTAGGAAGATTTTCCTAATGTCTAACCTAAACTGCCCTTGCTGCAATTAAAGCCTATTGCTTCTTGTTCTATCCTCAGAGATTAACTAGAACATTTTTTTCACCCTCTGCCTTGTAACCTTTTATGCACTTGAAAACTGTTATCATGTCCCCCCCCCTCAGTTTTCCCTTTTCTGGACTAAACAAACCCATTTTTGTCAATCTTTCCTCATAGGTCATGTTTTCTAGATCTTTAATAATTTTTTCTCTCCTATGTACTTTCTCCAATTTGTCCATATCTTTCCTGAAATGTGGCACCCAGAACTGGACACAATACTCCAGTTGAGGCCTTATCAGCACGGAGTAGAGCAGAAGAATTACTTCTTGTGTCTTGCTTACAACATTCCTGCTAATACATCCCAGAATGATGTTTGCTTTTTTTGCAACAGTGTTGCACAGTTGACTCATATTTAGCTTGTGATCTACTATAACCTCAGATTCCTTTCCTAGCTAGTCATTTCCCATCTTGTATGTGTGCAATTGATTGTTCCTTCCTAAATGGAGTACTTTGCATTTGTCCTTATTGAATTTCATCCTATTTACTTCAGGCCATTTCTCCATTGTCCAGATCATTTTGAATTTTAATCCTATCCTCCAAAGCAGTTGCAACCCCTCCCATCTTGGCATCATCCACAAACTTTACAAGTGTACTGTCTATGCCATTATCTAAGTCATTAATGAAGACATTGAACAGAACTGGACCCAGTGGGAGCTGATTTGACATGGGCTTCCAGCTTGACTGTGAACCACTGATAACTACTCTCTGGGAATGGTTGTCCTATTAGTTATGCACTCACCTTATAGTAGATCTATCTAGATTGCATTTCCCTAGTTTGTTTATGAGAAGGTCATGCGAGACAGTATCGAAAGCCTTACTAAAATCAAGATATACCACATCTACCGCTTCCCCCCATCCACAAGGCTTGTTACCCTGTCAAAGAAAGCTATTGGGTTGGTTTTACATTATTTGTTCTTGACAAATCCATGCTGACAGTTCCTTATCACCTTATTATTTTCTAGGTGTTTGCAAATTGATTGCTTGATTATTTTCTCCATTATCTTTCCAGTTAAGTTAAGTTGACTGGTCTGTAATTCTCTGGGTTGTCCTTATTCCCCCTTTTATAGACTGGCACTATATTTGCCTTCTTCCAGTCCTCTGGAATCTCTCTCATCTCATGAGTTTTCAAAGATAATTGCTAATGGCTCAGATATCTCATCAGTTAGCTCCTTGAGCATGCTAAGATGTATTTCCTCAGGCTCTGGTGACTTTAAGACATCTAACTTGTCTAAGTAATGTGTAACTTGTTCTTTCCCTGCAAGTGGGAATGTAACCCATGTGCCTAATAGGGAGATATCTCTTTAAGAAACTTATTGGGGGAGGTAGAAGTGAGTTGTGTCTGGATCATTGTTGCTCAGCAGATTTAGCACTCCACATCCAGAAGCTTCTGGATTTGGGTGTGGAAGTTTTGGGTATGTTCCAATAGGTTCCATGTTGCTGGGGTCAGATTCCATGAGGGCAAGCAGTCAAGGCAGCTGCTTTACAAGGGCCATGTCCCCTGTAAGAGTTGAGAGAAGCTGAGGCCAGGAGCAGAAAGCAGGTGGTTGTCCCTAACTCTGAAGCATTTTGCAGCAGGTTAGTGATATTGTTAACCCTCTAAAAGGGAAGCCTGGGCAATGTCAATTACAGCAAATTTTATTTATATTGTATAGAAAATTAATTATTGCAAATTGGGAGGGAAAATAACTTCTACTTTAGTTGTATGCTTTGAATGTTGTTTTGATTTTCGCTGAACTGTTCTAGTTAAATTGTCTCAACTAATATGATTCACCAACTTTTCTTTAAATGTAGTAATGGGGAAAGAGTCATTTATATTTTGTTATTCTCAGTTTTGTATTTTCTTGTAACAGGGTTTTCTTTAAATCTATACACTTAACTGAGTGATTGGTTAATCAGTTAGCTGACTGGTTAACAGTGATTTCAGCAGAAGAAGAGTCTGCATGGATTCCAACTGAATCTTCCTATAAGCAAGTGGAGGGGTGTATAGATTTGTTGATCAAAAACTCTAACTGAGACTTAGGTGAACTAAACCTAAGCTTTTGGGGACTGAACTGTTCAGCTCTCAATTTGTTTTCTTTATTTATATTTATGTATAACTGTGAAGATAATGTCTGTGGATTATAAAATAGCCATGTTATGCTGTAAAAATTATATTATAAAATCTTACTATAAAGAAACAAAGTTATTTAATTAAATTCATTTCTTTAGTTCCTTTTGGGACTTGAATGTGGGGAGGTTGACCCTGTGCAATCTTTGCTGAAAATCCTTAGAGACTGAACTCTGGGTCTCCAGCTACTTTTCTATGGGAGTTGGGGTTTTTAGGCATTGAAGAAGGGCAATGAAGTAAACTCTGACCCACCCAAAGGTTACAGGAAGGGGACTGGAGATTGTATTAATTTGTATTCGTTAACTTTCCATGCCTTTTGTAATCCCTTTTGAAGTGTGAATTCTGGGAATGGGCAGGCCAGGCACCATACTGACCAGAGAGCCAGGACAGAGCTGCAGGAGTCCCAGACCTGCTGCAGAGAAGTAGTGGCTTAGTACGGATGGGACAGTGTTCCCATTTGATACTTGCTTTCTTCCTCTGGCTTAGGACCACCAAAAGTGGAATGGCCAGCTATATAAGGAAGCTGAAACTCACTTTTTATTGCCAGTATCCACTTCCTGTTAATTTGCTCAGTCACTTGGAATCTGGTCATCCTCAGCTGCCATCATGCAACTCCTATATGCCTCCTTTGGAGAGCTGCAAGGCCCAGAAACTTCCACAAAATCCTGTGGAAATTTTGGACTCTGGGACACATCTGAGGAAGACCAGTTGTGTGAATGGCAGAATGTGGGGGGCAGTATCCCTGTTCTATAAAATGTGTAAATCCAAGTTTAGCAAGTACACCTTTTGTGATAGCTCTTGTCTTTCATTTGAAATGCTGTGATCATTTTTTTAAAGTGACATTTGTTGAAATTATGGGCTATTTACTGTACCTGAAATTCATCAAGTAGATTACAAAAGGAGACTCCAGGAATAGTTGCTACCCTGAAATGAAAAAGCTCAGACCCCTGTGAAAACAAAACAAAACAGCATTGATGGATCTCTTGTTTTCTGAACAAAATTTGTTTAATTAAAGAAAATACATATTGAAGGCCCCGTTGAGCAGAAACATGCACAGAAAGCATTTTCAACTGGTTCCTTGAAACTTTTTTGCAGTTTTGCATGCAAAGTTGGCAAAAGTAAGAGCAACTAGTGAGGGACAAACCTATCTTGCTTGCAGATGCAGTAAGGCAGGGGATTAATTGGGGCCATCAGTGGGCTGACAATCTTCCTTTAACAGTGTATTATTTCTTGATTGTGGTGTGCATCAATGTAAAATTGACATGGGGTGGGGAGCAGACCATGAGGAGAGCCACTGCAAACTGCATGTTTTCTCCATAGGTTGCTCCTAAAATCTGGAGGGTCATCTTCATTTCCCTCATTATCAGAGAAGACTCAGCAGCAGGACAGCATGGGGGCAAAGGGAACAGAATACTCTTGCCTACTTCCAATTCCACTTCAGAACAGCTGATGTGGAAATCAAAAGACTGGGTATTTTCCAATCCCATTAGTACGCTAGGACAAATTAGAGTGTTTTTTACATTTTGAAGGGGCAGAGGACATGCATTCTACTGCTCCAAAACATGCAGAGCAGATTGCTCTCAGAAAGTGGCATCTCTAAGGCCTGGTCTACACTTACCCCCCAATTCGAACTAAGGCACGCAACTTCAGCTACGTGAATAACGTAGCTGAAGTCGACATACCTTAGTTTGAACTTACCGCGGTTCAGACGCGGTCCACACGCGGCAGGCAGGCTCCCCCGTCGATTCCGCGGTACTCCTTTCGTTGAGCTGGAGTACCGCAGTCGACGGCGAGCACTTCCTGGTTCGATTTATCGCGTCCAGACCAGACGCGATAAATCAAACCCGGAACTTCGATTGCCAGCCGTCGAACTACCGCGGTAGTGTAGACCTGGCCTAAGTAGATTTACTAGGAAATGGGGCCATAACTGGTCCCCTGAATACCTCACTAGGAGATGCCAATGTTGGTTTCTGCTTCCATAAATGGCCTAGTTTTGAAAGGGCAATCTAACTTCTGAAAGAAGTTAAGTGAAAAACCAAGTGCTAATCTTAGCCCCAGTATAAATGGCCATAAATTCATTGGAGTTACACCTGGGCTGAATTTGGCCCATACTCTTTTATACAGAAGAAAAGTGTAGGACTCTCCCAAACGCACCAAAATCTTTCAAAATTTAATTTTTAATCTGTGCTTAATATTATTTTAATATTTTTATTGAAAACTTTGGAAGAAAGCAAAAAAGCTAAAATACGCAAAACATATTTTTAATAAAATGCTACTGCATTTTAATAAAATTATTTAAAAAAGCATTTTGGAAGAAAGGGCTGCTAGAGTACTAGGCAGGAGAGCTGTTTGAGAAGTTTTCATTAGAATGATTTTTCAACTGAAAACAAAAATAAAAAGTTATGCCAATATTTTTGATTTTCCATAGAAAAAATGAAATGACTTTTTTTGGACTCAGTTTAACCAGAATTAGAATATTTTGTTTACTGAACTGCCCCAAAACATTTAACTTCAGATCAGTTAATAAAAGATATAAACGGCATTTCCCTAGCACATAGCCTTATGGGAGTTGTAGACTGATTCCCTGGAAGACTACATCTCCCACAATGCAATGTGGATTCAGCTCACCAAGCTAGGGAAATGAATTTAATGTTGATCTGACCTGAGAGAAGCTTTCGGGTCATTTCAACAAAACAAAATGAAACATTTAGATTTCAGAAATGTCAAAATGTTTTGATTCTATCAAAAATGAAAAATGTTGAAATGAAACATTTTGAAGTTTCTGTAGTGAAAATTTTCAGAATTTCCATTCAGCAAAAAAAAAAATAAAAAAAAAAATAGGATGAAACTGAAATTTCTATTTCAGGATTAAAACAAATGTTTTCAAAATTTTAAGGCCAGAAGGGACTGCTGTGATCATTTTGTTTGACCTCTTGCATAATACAAGTCATAGAACTTCCCCCAAAATTTCTTATGGGATGGAACTGAAATTTCAAATTTTGCTCAGCTCTAATATGCAGTTTTGATATTTAAAAGTTTAGGCAAAATATTTAAAAGTGGCTTTGAAAGACTGTACCCAGAATTTTGTATACCAGGAGCAATTTAGAGGCTTACTAAAACTGCTTAGAAAACAATCTATGGATAGATTAGATTAGATAGATATAATAGATTAGACTGATAGATCAAATATGCCCTTATTTAGTAATCAGTATTTTTTCCAAAGGAACATCTTGGTGACTGCATATACAACAGGCTGGTGAAATAAGTGATGGTAAGGTCTTGAACAAAACTTATAAAGTAACATAGTCAAAAGGATCATATGTGAAACAACTACCAAATACTTTCTTTACTATTTAAAGGATCAGCACCTTTAAAGGCTACATATGGTATGGTCATAAGGTATAAAAGACAGTTTATCCAGATTATAGATGGGTCTGATCTATGAACGGGTGTGCTTGGATCTGGGTTTTATACGGAAAGGAAGTTTGGATTCAGATCAGAACTGCCTCAGAGTTGAGTGGTGTTTGGATATGTAGTTTCGATTCATGCCCATTTTTGTCCAAAATATTTATTTTTATCTGAAATAAAAAAAACAACTTACATATATGTTTAGGGCTAGGGCTTCTGGATTATACAGTGTAATGTTGAGTTTATCAGCTAAATATGCTCTCATTTTTAACATGCTTGGTGTTTCATTGGTACCTGTAAAACAGTAGAGTTATTCCATTTTTTCTTTCCCCCACATTTTTTAAATAATTCCATTTTCTATATTACGGGTAATATAGGTTCTATGACTCACAGACAGACAAGGGAAGAGGAGTGTTTTAGCCCATTTAGTCTAAAGGCCTATCTCTGTGAGATGGTCAGAGCTTCCTGTGAGATGCTAAGTACCATGAACTTCCATTAAAGAAAATGGGAGCTAGGGGCACTCAGTACTATGAGAGGTGCTCAGAATCTTGTAGGATCCAGCCTTTATGTATCACTCACCTATCCTTGAGTTTCTGAGCATCACAGAGAAAGGATAATTAGGACAATTTTTGCCTTCTTGTTTAAAAAAAAAAAAGTCTCCCTTTTCTTGAAAAATTTCCCTGCATCCACAGAAACATACAGACTGGGGACTCCAATTATACAGTATTACAAAAAGCAAAATAAAGGAACATACATCTCTACCCCGATAGAACGCTGTCCTCGGGAGCCAAAAAATCTTACCGCGTTATACGGGAAACCACGTTATATCGAACTTGCTTTGATCCACCAGAGCACGCAGCCCCGCCTCCCTGGAGCGCTGCTTTACCACGTTATATCCGAATTCGTGTTATATCGGGTCACGTTATATCGGGGTAGAAGTGTACTTTAAGGTTGCTGTGGCAGATAGTGTAACTGCATGCAGTACCTTTGGGGACCTTATTGTATTAAGTTTACAAATGTTTATGTATCATTGTAGGCCAAAGATTGTATGCAATTCCATGGGACAAGGTTATCAGAGCTCCTCCAGGAACTCAGAATGTGTGTGTGTGTGATCACTACAGTCCCACAGATTGTAAACAGCTCCAGAGGAGTAGTCTCTAATGGGGTGGTTTGCAAATACTGGTTTAGGGCTGAGTTTAAAAAGACTTGTGTGTGTCTCTTGCATTTGATTCAAAAAAATGGTCAGGACCTTAGGTCCTAGAGAGGACCCCAGCCCTTGCTGAAAAGTTGGAAAGACTTTGGCTTACTAGTGCTCATAAGATTTCTAGTTGATTTCTGGAATGTTTAGTTCTGTTCATTGATTTTTGTTATATGTTTTCTCTGTGATGCTTTTGGCTAAGAATAAATGTACTTTGCTTTGGAAGAGCTGTGTGGTCACTGGTAAAAACATTGTCCTTGGACAATGCTGGCCATTAGGTGACCTGGCCTGCTGGGGATATTACAGTGGATGGCATGGGCTGTGCAGCCTTAAAACCCCTTGTCAGGAGGGAGAAAGAGGCACCGGTCTCCACCTAGGAGACGTGATGGCTGGGAGCCTGAAATCTTAAGTGGGTGCTCTCGAGGGACCATGGAGGGGAAATACAGGTGCAGTTATCCTGAAACTCTGACAGTTGCTACAGATGACAACTTCAAACTAAAGGGCTTTACACTTTATTACTTATATAGGCTAAGCTGTGTACCCAATGAGAGCAGCATATTAAGCTGCTAGGATATGTGTGCCGCCATAAAGATTCCTCTACCTGCAGCACCAAATGGGAACTCTGAGGGGCGGATTTTCCTCTCACTTACATAGTGGAAATCAGGTTTTCAGATTTTCACCAAAATCAACAGGGTTCTGCCCTCTGAGGGCTACAGCATTCCCTGAAATGTTGCAATGCTCTTATCTTATGCGGTATCACAACCCTTCAAACCAAAGTGTATGTGATTGCTAAGGACCCAGCAGGATTGTCTGCTGAAACAGGTGTGGAAGTGGCAGGAATGCAGTCTCTATCTTGAACCTCAATGACCTGGCCTCCTAGAGCACCACCCTCTGAGGACTTCAAAGTGCTTTCCAGGCCTGAGGGGATTCCCTCTAGGCCAACAGGAGACAAAGGAAAATAAGATTCATTACAGACAGTTCCTGCTACTTTGAGCCCCTCCTGCTCCTCAGTCTGTCCCTGACCTCCCCATCACTCAGACTTGCAATCTCCATGCTGCCTTTTACTCCATCGTGTCACCTAGGGATAGGCTGCTATTGAATCCCCTCTGTTCTCCATCCCCACCCCTCAACCTCTAATCCCTGCCTTGGTCATCTCTTCATTTGACTCCTGCATAGGGTTACCAGATAGCAACTGTGAAAAAATGGGACAGGGAGTAGGGGATAATAGGTGCCTATATAAGAAAAAGTCCCAAAAAACAGGACTGTCCCTTTAAAAACGGGACATCTGGTCACCCTACTCCTGCGGCCCTCTCTTCTCTGGCCTCAGTACCTCTCCTCTTGCTCCCCTCAGCTTAGCTAAAATGCTGCTGCTAAAATTATCTTCTTCCCTTGCCATTCTGCTCATGTCACTCATTTTTTTAGATCCCTGCACTGCCCCCCCTGACACTTCTGCGTCAAGATCAGACTTCTCTTCACCTGCTAGGCCCTACCCAGCTCCACTCCCTCTTGCATCTCCTCCTGCTCCCCCCCTCACTCACCCAAGACTCTCTCCTCACCTCCCCTTTGTATCCACCCCATCACCTTTATTCCCCATTCTGTGCAGAAGTATGTCTGTAGTCCCATATATCATGTGACTGCCCCTCCTCCTTTTTCATCCTCCTCCCCAGAGCTCACTTCTTCCAACAGTGCCTCTGGAGAGATTCTTACATACAATGTTACAGACAAGCAAGAAGAAATGCAAGAGAGTTGAGTGTAAGGTGAGTCACCTAATATTTCTCTCAATTTCTTTTTATTTATAATATGGTGCCTCAATTTTAATGAATAAAAATATTATTTTTGTTGCTCCACAGGTTTTCATGCTTCTTGATAGACAAAGAGAAAAATATGGTTCCTGCCTTGAGGAGGTTAGAAAATAAATTATACTGATACCCCAATGAATAAAAACAAATCATAGTGAAAGTAGGAAAGCAAGAGAAATAACAGGAAACAAGGGAAAGGGAATAATATTCTTGCAGGAGCATTATTGTATTATTTATATACAACTGTTCTTAAGCAATGCTCAGAAAGGAGGTTGGTTCCCAGGTATTTTGCTACTATATATGGCCCAAACAGAAATGATTTAATGGCGATTTTGTTCAATCGTTTCTTTTAGAAATGGTAATGGATTAACCTAGGCAGCTAATATGTTTGATTACACTCTGCGTCCTAATTTGGACAAATTTAAATCCTTCTGTTCTAATATTATGATGCTAATTTTTATTTGATTACAATAGCTCTCAGAGAACCAAATCAGGATCAGGACCCATTGGACTAGGCTCTGTACAAATACACTTAAAGCCAGCGTCCCTGCCTTGAACAGCTTGCATAATTTTTAAATTTGAAGATCCATGGGTGAAATCCTATCTACTGTGAATTTTGCCATTGACTTCTATTGGGCCAAAAATTCAATAGCTCCAACCCTGCAGTACCTCGTGCAAGTCAAACTCCCATAGTCTTCAATGTGTCTGTGGAAGGAGACTGCCCAATTGAGTCCTATGCGACATTTTAAATGTTAGGGGGTTGAATCCTGCTCCCATTTAACTCAATGGTAAATGAGTGGAAAGAGCCAGCAAACCAGTCTGGCTGGGGTTTTACATTTTCTTCTTGCATCTTTTACTCTGTCTTTTTAACAGTGAAATCAGACAATGCTCAGTATCACAACCCTCTGCTGTCCTACTTGACCACTGAGACAGATCTGGTACATACATCAGGGTCTAAACAGGAGTCCTCGCCTGGATCCGTTAAGAAAATAGATGAGAAAGGAAAGGTAAACTTCCAGCAGAAATGCCCATTTAGAGAGGTCTTACAGATCTTAACATTTGTTCCTAGTCTTGTCTGTTATCAAAAAGAACTTTTCTGCAAATCCTCTGTCCATACCTGCAACTTCCCAGTTTGTCCTACGGTTAACCTCTGTGACTGTGACAAAAAAAGGAGATGCCAGTGGTGTATATTCATTCTCACTGTCAACTCTGAAATGGAGTGGAAGTCTTGTAACTGGATATTTCATCCTCAAAGCCTAAAATTGAAGTTGTATATTGCTATTTAGTTACATTTAAAATAAAAGATTGTTTTGCTTCTTTAATTCACTCATTAAATATTGAAGCCTCACTTTGATGGGGGTGTCTATCCCATACAGATGAACAAAGGTTAACAGGCATCTGAGAGCTCAATTAGCCCACTCTGATGCACCTGAAGGATGTGTCAGAGTTGATTTGTTATTAGACCCAGCTGGGGATAAGTGGATAAAAGAAGGAACTGAAAGCTAGAGGGGAGGATCCCAGACAGAGAAACCAGGAGAGAAAAGGTAGTGAGTTCCCTGTCTGGGAAGGGCCTGGGGAAAGCAGACGGAAGAAAGCTACAGGAATGGAATTAATCCCAGTGGTGGGCCCTGGAAAGGCAGCATGGCACAGAGGAGTCCTGAAGGCAGGACCGGCTCTAGGCACCAGCAAACCAAGCATGTGCTTGGGGTGGCACAATTCCAGGGGCGGCATTCTGGGAGGGTTTTTTTTTTTTTTTTTGCTTCGGCAGTTGCGTTCTCTGAGTTTTTTTGTTTTTGTTTTTTGTTTTGCTTTGGCAGTTACGGTCTCGGAGGTTTTTGGTTTTTTTGCTTGGGGCGGCAAAAAACCTAGAGCCGGCCCTGCCTGAGGGAGTGGTGTTCAAGCAGAGAAAGGAGGAGCTGGGAAGGGCTAGAGAGAAGCTAAAGGCCTGGTTAAACAGAGGAGAGGCTGTGTGGGGATGCTGGGAAATAGCACAGGAGGAATCAGAGATAGGATGGGCCCAGGGAAATAGCAGCATGTCTGAAGAAGACCGAGCTACTTAAGACAGGGTCCTCTAGGCCAGAACATAGAGCTGAAGGTGTGCTTGAGTTCTCCAATCAGCCCTGAGGAAAGCATGTACAAGCCTGATAAAAGCACTGTTTAGCCCAGGGTTGGGCTGAAGATGGAGCCTCAAGAAAGAACTAAATAGTAGTCCAAGAGGGGGCAAAACGATAATTTGTATTGCAACAGTTTTGGACTTTCAGTTGTACTTTTGTTACACCAGATGGGGTGCAATTAAAATGTGACTTGGCCAGAGGATGAATTGCTAGATGAGACCACCACAGGACCAGAATGACTGTTGGCAGGGGATCACTAGAGCAGAAAGAGCTGCTACATCATGCCCAGCTAGGAGAGGGAGTGTTAACAGTGAGTCAACTCTTCCACACTCACATACCTAGAATGATGAGCTGGGATGTCTCCTTCAGAGTCAGATTTTTTGCCCCGGTTTAAATTCTTACTCAAGTCAGGAGAGTTGACTAGACATAGCTAAGAGCAGAATTCAGTCTTAATAAAAATTTATTTTCAAGCTTGTCTTGTTACAGTTCTCACCTTCTCCTTGCAATCTGAGAAAGCAACAAAAAAGGAAAGTTTCTTGTTGTCATCGCAGTTACATTCTGCTCGAGTTGACTTGTTAGCACACTGCTTATAGGCTCCAGAATTCTGTAGAAAGGACATAAAAACAGTTTACCTCACTTTCCTACCTAAATTCTGAAAACAAGATTATTTTTTTTAAAAGAAAGAACATGAGTAAACAAATGCAATTATTTAATCTGCATTTATCAGAGAGATTTAAAATGTAAATGTGTGATTTGCTAAAGACCAATCTGGGTATTAGAGAAGGTCAAAATTCAGAATTTCCATTCTGTGGGAAATTCTGAGGTTGCAAAATATGGTTCCATTTCATGTGCTTTTGAAATGAGATGCAATATTCCAAAAATATTTAATTAATGCTTAATTGAATCTTGACCGTATCATTTTGACTTTTATGTTACATTATATAAACTAGAGCTGTTCAGGAAGCTGAATTTCAATTTTGTGAATGTTTTTGAGTTTGGGGGGAATTTTTTTTTCTATACTAAAACAAAAAGCCAAAATTTCCCCAAAACTGAAATCCCATGATATTTTATTTCAGAAACATTGAAAAAATGAGTTACTTACCTGTGCCATAACTATTGTTTTTCTAGATGTGGGGGCAGATGTGTATTCCACTCAGATGTGCACTCCACTCAGATGTGCACATGCCCAGCGTGCTGAAGACAGAGAACTTTGTGCATGTGCCCTCATGCCTTTTTTTCTGGTCCCACCCAAAGCTATTTAAGGGTGGAACTTCCCTGACCCTCCTCAGTTCCTTCGCACTGGAAGGGATAGAGAATATGCCATGGAATACATATCTGCATCCGCATCTCAAAGAACAACAATTACAGTCAAGTAACTAACCGTTTTTTCTTCTTCAAGTGGTTGCAGACATGTATTCTGCTCATGTGACTCACAAGCAGTAATAGAAGGGGGTGGGACTCAGAGGCTATTTAAACAGCAACTGTAGAACTGACTTTCCAAAATTTGTATCCAGCCTAGATGCAGTCATAATAGTGTAGTATAGTGTTTGGTAAAGGTATGCACAAAAGACCAGGTAGTGACCCAGCAAATGTCCAATATGGAAACGTCACTGACAAACGTGACTGAAGCCGCTTGGTTTCTTGTGAAGATGTGGTCCATTGAGACACAAAGGCCCCTTGGCAAAGGATCCTCTCTTCTTTGAAAACAACTCTCGTCTCAGGCCTGACAAACTCACTACTCCAAACACATGTCTTGAAGAGTATTTATCCATAGGGGTAACCTGTAAGGCATCGACAGATAGCTTGTAACAAGGCCTATAATCATTGAGTATGTATGGGTAATATTTAAGGGAAAATGTAACTACATGGAAAGTATGGTCTTGGAGTGAAGTTAGTTACCAAGGGATAAAAATATATCTTGGTGGTGGCACATTCGAACAGGCGGGAGTTGTCACCCCTCCCTGGCTAGCCAGTGATGCAAGGCAACTATCTAATTTTGGGATGGAGCAAGGCTACCAATGGAAAACTATCAGAGACAATGGTAAACAATTGAAACCAGCGAGATGTAAAAAAGGAACATTACAACAGACAGGGGATCACATTGCCTATGAGTAGGGACAAAAGACAGTTTCAGTATAACACAGAATAGGAAGAGGCACTCTGGATCCATTCACTGAGGAAATATCTTGTGGAGCTGGGGTGTTTTCATGAAAGACTGGATCCTGGTTCTTGTAAAGCCAGCCAGTTTTGAACTCTGGAGTTTTCTGGCAATTTATCTATAAATTTAGACATGGCGTTCCAATTTAGGAAATCATATTTCAATAACAGTGCCTGCTGATTACCAATGTGCATCTGTAATGACAAGGTAGAATAAATATTCCTTCCCATTAAATCTAACCCTTTAGTCGCCTTATCTTCAGGCGTCAGCTTGAATCTCTCTTGTCTCAACTTCCCATTTGCAGCCATTATGAGGAGAGAGTTTGGGATGGAATGGGAGTAGAAACTCTCAAAGCTTTGCATAGGGATATAGTATTGCTTATCCATATGCTTTGTGTGTTTCAAAAGAGCTTCATTTACAGGGAGAGCTCCTGCAGCTAATGGTTGGAGAATGTCCACCAACTTATGGGTATTCTCCTGAACAAACTCTGTCTAAGGCCTAGTCTACACTAGGCTTTTATGTCGAATTTGGCGCCGTTACATCGAATTAACTCTGCACCCGTCCACACCACAAAGCTATTTAGTTCGACATAGAGCTCTCTTAAATTCGACTTCTGTACTCCTCCCCAACGAGAGGAGTAGCGCTAAATTCGAAATGGCCATATCGAATTAGGCTAGGTGTGGATGGAAATCGACGGTAATAGCTCCGGGAGCTATCCCACAGTGCACCACTCTGTTGACGCTCTGGACAGCGGTCAGAGCTCGGATGCTCTGACCAGCCACACAGGAAAAGCCCCGGGAAAATTTGAATTCCCTTTCCTGTCTGGGCAGTTTGAATCTCATTTCCTGTTTGGACATCGTGGCGAGCTCAGCAGCACTGGTAACGATGCAGAGCTCTCCAGCAGAGATGGCCGTGCAATCGCAGACTAGAAAGAGGGCCCCAGCATGGACTGATCGGGAAGTCTTGGATCTCATCGCTGTGTGGGGCGATGAGTCCGTGCTTTCAGAGCTGCGCTCCAAAAGAAGGAATGCAAAGATCTACGAGAAGATCTCTAAAGCCATGGCAGAGAGAGGATACAGCCGGGATGCAACGCAGTGCCGCGTGAAAATCAAGGAGCTGAGACAAGGCTAACAAAAAACCAAAGAGGCAAACGGACGCTCCGGATCCCAGCCCCACACATCCCGTTTCTACCAGGCACTGCATTCCATCCTAGGTGCGGCCGCCACCACTACCCCACCCGTGACCGTGGATTCTGAGGATGGGATATTGTCCGCGGCCGGTTCCTCGTCGGACATGTTAGCGGACGGGGAAGATGAGGAAGGAGATGAGGAGGACGAGGCAGTCGACAGCGCTTGCACCGCTGATTTCCCCGACAGCCAAGAGCTCTTCATCACCCTTACCGAGATCCCCTACCAACCGTCCCCAGCCGTTACCCCGGACACAGAATCAGGGGAAGGATCAAGCAGTAAGTGCTTTAAACATCTAAACTTTTATTTGTAACAGAACTGGAATATTTAAAATATTAACAATGGGTTTTTCCTGAAGTGATTTAAACATCTAAACTTTTATTTTTAACAGAACTGGAATATTTATAATATTAACAATGGGTTTTTCATGATTTCTTTGCCTTAAAATTTTTAGTCCCAACTATTTAAAAGAAATCTAACAATGTCCGGTTTTTCATGATTATGCTGCCCAAGACGCTCCACTCTTTAGTCCCTGCCAGTGCAGCTACACCAAAATCCGGTCTATATGTCCGGGGATAGAGACGAAATCCTCATGTGAGATCTCAACATAGGTCTCCTGCAGGTAATGTTCAAGCCTGGTCATCAGGTTCCTGGGGAGAGCGATTTTATTGGGTCCTCCATGGTACGAGACGTTTCCTTGCCAGGAGACAATCAAATACTCAGGGATCATTGCACGGCAAAGCATGGCGGCATACGGCCCTGGTTTTTGCATGCTTTCCCTAAGCATGCGTTCCTTCTCGCTGTCCGAGATCCTCATCAGGGTGATGTCGCTCATGATGCCCTGCTTTGAATTAGGGAGGGGAATGTTAGTATTGGGACTGCTTTACAGCGACGCGGTGGAGGCGGGAGAGGGGCAACATACAGGGATCTTTCCCTGGGAGAGCCGCAAGGGGGTGGGACAGGGGCAGAGTTCATGCTTGCCGGATTGCTGGCAGCAGAGACTGGCTTTGCTTTCAATGTGAAAGGAGGCCAGTGCTACTATTAAAGTTTTAAGCAGCCACAAGTCTACGGCTTACCATGTTTGCCTGCTACACAAGTTGAGGTGTCCTGCCCCGCTTCTCAGATCGCCGCTGCAAGACCCCAGGCACTGAAGGCGAGGTCCGAAAATTCGACCTTGTCCTGAGTGCGCATGTGAGAGGTGCAGTGCATGGTCTTGTTCACAGAGAAAGACTATGTTCTTTGTTCACAACTTCATTTATCTGTCTCAGGAATTCACTCCCTTTTTCCCATTCCCACAGACACATCTGCGACTGTCTCCCAACCCAGCCTGGCATCACACTCACAGAGGCTAGCGCAGATTAGGCGGAGGAAGAAGAAGACGCGTGAGGACATGTTCTCAGAACTAATGTCCTGCACCCGAGCACAGGCAGCCCAGCAGACACAGTGGAGGGAGAACTTGTCCGAAATGCACCGAGCAATCATGGAACGGGAGGAGAGGTGGCGTCAGGAAGACCAACAGGCGACTCAAACGCTGCTTGGACTAATGAGGGAGCAAACGGACACGCTCCGGCGCCTTGTTGATGTTCTGCAAGACCGGAGGCAGGAGGACAGAGCCCCGCTGCGGTCTATCTCTAACCGCCCTCCCCCGCCACCAAGTCCCACACCCCCCTCACCCAAAGTCCAAAGAAGGAGGGGCGGCAAGGGCCGTTAAAACTTTCAGTCAACCAGTGCAGACTGCTCTAGCACTGTTGGGCTCTCATTCCCCAAAATTTGAAAAGTCCTTTCCTACCCACCTCACACAAGCCCCCGTCCAAGTTTCACCACCCCTCGTTTCATGTGTGGTTCATAATAAAATATTCGTTTCTGTTAATTACTGTTTCCATGATTTTCTTTGGGAGGAGAGTCTGTCTGAAGGGGGGGAAGGGACTTGGTAATTGGACAGGACAGTCACCTTTAGCAGGGTACAGAGGCGGGGGCAGGTCCAGCATCAGGACACATACACAGTGCAGTCACTACTTGCCCTGCTCAGTCTGGGAGGTGGTTTTCATGTTCTGTGGGGGGGGGGGAGAGCTCTGTGACTTTGTGGCGGGGGAGGGCAGTTACAGATCTTATGCAGCGGTCCTTATCCTGGATCACAGAGCCACGCAGCAGGGGATCTGTAACCTCCTCCCCCTGCCAGAAAGTCACATATCCGACACATACACGCAGTCCTGCCCAGGAGTGCTGGCAGGCTCCGTTGAGACAACCAGTCCACCAGTGCGGAGCCTGTCATTCCGGGAGTTTAGAAGCATCATTTGCATCACAACACTAAACCCGCCCCCCGCCACAGTCTGCGTCCCCGGTTTAAAACATTCCCGCGAAAACAGTAATAAAGACAACGGTGTTCATTAACAACAAAACAGAACAGATTTTATTTTTTGGGAAGGGGGTGAAGGGGGTATGTAGCTGGAGAGGATAGTCAACATAAACTGGGTAAAGAAACGGGGGCAGGTTCAGCTTCTCTTTAAACAAAGTTAATAGTCACAGGTTACCCTGCTCACTGAGGAAACTAGCTTTCAAAGCCTCCCGGATGCACAGCACGTCCCGCTGGGATCTTCTAATCGCCCGGCTGTCTGGCTGTGCGTAATCAGAAGCCAGGCTATTTGCCTCAACCTCCCACCCCGCCATAAAGGTCTCCCCCTTGCTCTCACAGAGATTGTGGAGCACACAGCAAGCTGCAATAACAATGGGGATATTGGTTTCGCTGAGATCACAGCGAGTCAGTAAGCTTCTCCATCTCCCCTTGAGACGGCCAAAAGCACACTCCACCACCATTCTGCACTTGCTCAGCCGGTAGTTGAACAGTTCTTTTTCTGTGTCCAGGGCGCCAGTATAGGGCTTCATGAGCCAGGGCATTAGCGGGTAGGCTGGGTCCCCGAGGATCACTGTAGGCATCTCCACATCCCCAAGAGTTATTTTGTGGTCCGGGAAGTAAATACCTTCCTGCAGCCATCTAAACAGACCAGAGTTCCTGAACACGCGAGCGTCATGAACCTTGCCCGGCCATCCGACGTTGATGTTCGTAAAACGTCCCCTATGGGCCACCAGTGCTTGCAGCACCATTGAAAAGTAGCCCTTTCGGTTGATGTACTGGCTGGCCTGGTGGTCCGGTCCCAGGATAGGGATGTGAGTCCCATCTATAGCCCCACCACAGTTTGGGAATCCCATCGCGGCGAAGCCATCTATGATGACCTCCACGTTTCCCAGGGTCACTACCTTTGAGAGCAGTAGCTCAACGATTGCGTTGGCTACTTGCATCACAACAACCCCCACGGTAGATTTGCCCACACCAAAGTGGTTCGCGACTGACCGGTAGCTGTCCGGCGTTGCAAGCTTCCAGAGGGCTATGGCCACTCGCTTCTGGACAGTCAGGGCTGCTCGCATCCGGGTGTCATTGCGCTTCAGGGCAGGGGACAGCAACTCACAAAGTTCAAGGAAAGTCCCCTTCCGCATGCGAAAGTTTCGCAGCCACTGGGATTCATCCCAGACCTGCAGCACTATGCGGTCCCACCAGTCCGTGCTTGTTTCCCGGGCCCAGAATCGCCGTTCCACAGCATCAACATGACCCATTGCAACCGTGATGTCCTGGGCGCTGGGTCTCGTGGTTTCTGACAGCTCTGTGCTACTCTTCGACTTCAGGCCCTCATGGCGGTGCCGTAGCCTCCTCTCCTCATTTCTCTGCATCTGCCTCAGGGAAAGGTGTATGATAAGCTGCGAGGCGTTGAGAACGGCCACAACTGCAGCGATGGTAGCAGCGGGATCCATGCTCGCAGTGCTGTGGCGTCCGCGCTGTCACAGATCAGAAAAGTGCACGAACTGATTTCCCGCCGGCGCTTTCAAGGATGGAGGGAGGGAGGGAGGGCGGTAGTGACGGACGGATGACGACAGTTACCCAAAAGCACCCTCGACACATTTTTTTACCCAGAAGGCATTGGCGGCTCGACCCAGAATTCCAATGGGCAGCGGGGATTGCGGGAACTGTGGGATAGCTGCCCACAGTGCACCGCTTCCAATGTCGACGCTTGCCCCGTTAGTGTGGACTCACACAGTCGAATTACTGTCCTTAGTGTGGACACACAAGTTCGACTTTGTAATATCGATTCCACATATTCGATTTAAGTGAAATCGAACTACCCTCGTAGTGTAGACATACCCTAAATGCCCAAGGCTGTAGTCATTCGCCTCAGCAGATAAGACTTGATAAGACTTACAGTCTTGAGTAACAGAAGAAGACAAATCCAACATTGTGGAATCATCCAGTGAGGAAGATGAGGAAGGAAGAAGAGCCAGTGGAATCTCCTGTAGCAAAGCTTGCTCCTGCAATACTGGTTCAGACTGTAATAGCTTAGAGGGAGCAATGAGTATGAGTCTCCAGTCTAGCAGGGTCGGGAAGTGAGACAATAGGAGGGTTCAATGATCTTGCTCTGCAATGAGCAGAGGATTGGGTCTTTGAAGATTGAGAAGCATCCCAAAGTTCACCCTCACTGCAATAGAGAGGAGACTAATGAGCTCTTCTGGGCTTGTTCAGCACTAACTAGGCACACCTGTAAGGCTTGCTGTGCCTGGAGAGGAGGAGCTTAAAAAGGGAAAACAAGAGAAAGACATTATAAACAACTTGAAGTGGAGTCTGATGGGAACTCAGGGGAACCACATGGGCCCCCAGCCCCTACCACTACTGTGGGAATGGTGCTGGTTCTGGTAACGATAGTGATTCCCTGGAGGCCTCAAAGACTTTCAAGATTGGTACTTGGAAGGACAGAGAGAGGCAGTAGATGACCTTGAGCTCGAACGCAAGGAATCTTCGAAATAGTCTGATGACAACAGAGGAGCCAGCCCTGGTGGAGTCAGCAAGCGCCCATACTTGACTGCGGTTCAAAACGTGGGCCACATTGGTATTAAAGATGGTATGGTAACCAGCGCTTTGAGTACCAGTAGGGATACTGAGGCTGCACAGACAGTTGGCACTGGAACAAATGTTAGTATTGAACCTGTAGATCTGGTCTGCACTGAAAGTGCACAAGGCAACATTGCCATCAGTGCCAAAGGGATCTCTTTGTACCAGTAAAAGGAACTGATTTTGCCTCTGCACACTGATTTTTAAGCAGTGCTGAAGGCAGCACTGGCAACAGCGCACAATCTGAAATCAGTTCAGGCAGTCCTGAGGCTGCAGAAGAAATCACCACAGCTGAATGCTTGTATTAAAGGAGAGCCAGAGACAGAGAGGCAGAGCAAATCTGAAGGTGTCCGATAAGCCCATGGAAGAAGGAAAGATAGCTAACAGGAAATTTTTCTTTACTTTCCTGTTTGAACTCTCCCAGGATTGGAGCTAGGAAACAAAAGCAGAGACATCCTAGGAACAACTTGGGTTAGCCCTAAAAGAAATAACCACCCAAAGCAGTGCAGACCAAAGCAAGTTCATTTTCATCATCTGAGTCAGATGCCACCAGCAGAAGGTTGATTTTCTTTTTTGGTAGTTTGGGTTCTGTAGTTTCTGTATCAGAGTGTTGCAGCATTATCTCCCATAAATGTAAACAAACTTGTTTGTCTGAGTAATTGGCTGAACAAGAAGTAGGACTGAGTGGACTTGTAGGCTTTAAAGTTTTGCATTGTTTTATTTTTGAGTGTAGTTATGTAACAAAAAGAAATCAACATGTGTAAGTTGCACTTTCACGATAAAGAGATTGCACTATGGTACTTGTATGAGGTGAACTGAAAAATACAATTTCTTTCGTTTGCCATTTTTACAGTGCAAATATTTGTAATAAAAAATAATATAAAGTGAGCACTGTCAACTTTGTATACTGTGTTGTACTTGAAATCAATATATTTGAAAATGTGGAAAAACATCCAAAAATATTAAATACATTTCAATTGGTATTCTATTCTTTAACAGTGTGATTTAACTCAAAAAAATTAATCGTGATTAATTTTTTTGAGTTAATCGCGTGAGTTAACTGTGATTAATAGACAGCCCTACTTTATAGCATGGGATACAGACATTACAAGATTAATGCATGAAGCAATTAACAAGCATTTTAGAGTCTAAACACATTTGTACAAATTTAATACCGGTCTTGAATAATACTAACATACACGCGAGTTGGTCTGGATTCCAGCTATGAATTTGTCAGTGCTCAGCTGACACCTACAGCCTTGGCAAGAGCTGGCACCAGTGCTACCAGCATCACACTAATTAACTAAATAGTAAGACTACTACTACTACCACCATCTATAACTATTTATAGGCATTCACAGAGAAAGCCACTGACACACCAAAATGTGACCATGCTGAATGCTATGACTCAAGCTGTGGGGATTGAGAAGGACCTGAGGAGAGCTGGGGCAGTGTCACCCTTATATAACCTTGAGAAGGACCAAAAGGAGGTATGAGGGTGCTTGTGCCACCTGACAGGTACTGCTAAGCAAAGTTCTCCCTTTTTGGCGTGCTGGGCACATGCACACCTGAGTGGAATACATCTCTGCAACCACTTGAAGAAGAGCATAGTGTTTCCAAAACAAAATATATTCCCCTAGAATCCCCCACTGCAGTGAAGCTGGGAATGCTGGAAGGTCTGGTAGCGGCTATTGAAATAAATATGATCCTTGTCAGTTTCACTTCTGCTCACCATTGAATAGAAGCTGTGAAATTGGCCAGACCTGTCTTCAAGTTAATGAGAGAGAGAGAGAGAGAGAGACCCCCACTCCCACCCTACAATATCCAATAGACCACTAGTTGGGCACTCACATGGGATGTGGGAATCCCATGTTCAAGCCCCTGTTCCAAAGCAGGCAGAGCAGGGACTTGAACCACATCCTACATGAGTGCCGCAACCACCTGGCTACTCTGGGATGGGTCTCTTCCTCCATTCACTCTCACCTCATTTTTCACCAGAACTTCCATCCTGGATCTGAAAAACCTTCCCAAAAAAAGTTTAATCAAAATGGATATTTCTGAGGAATTTACATTTTCCATTTAAAAAGTCTCCAGCAGCTCTAGTGCCAGTCAGTTTCCATTGTCCTTCCTCTCTATTGTTGCAGAATCCACAGTTGTACACTGCCGTTTCCATCAAAGTATACTGCGTAGACTGTCGGTCCTTCATCAGTTGAAACTGAGCCAATCACAATAAGTCTTCCAATCTTCTCTTGCTCTGGCCATCCTTTGCCATGCTTGTCCATATCTCCTTTTTAGGAAATCATCCCACCTCTTTGGAGGCTGACCGTGTGGCCGTTTCTGTTCTCGCGGATACCACTTGGATATAGCTGCGGGCCATCGATTGTCGCTGAATTAGGCCACATGTCCCGCCCATTGCATTTTGCTGAACCTGCTTTCAACAACAACGTCTTGCACTCCAGACTGCTGCCTAATTATTTCATTGGGGATGTGATCGCGGAGCGAAATGCCCAAAAATGTTCGTTCCATCACCCTCTGTGTGACAGATAGTTGATGTTCTTCAATCTTTGTCAGCGACCATATTTTGCTGCCATATAACATTGCTGGAAGCATGATCGAGTTGAAAAGATTCGCACGAGTTGTTTTGCTGATCTTTCCTTGGAGGATGTCCTTGATGTCATTGAATGCGCACCATCCAGCTTTTTTCTGTGTGACAGTTCGCCTTTCTGATCGTGTCGCATGTTGACTTCCTGACCCAGATAAACGTATTTATCAGCCTCTTGGATTTGGCTCTCCTCCAAGAATTATTTGGGTTTTTGGCAGAACATCTGATCTCATGTATTTTGTTTTCTACCGATTCATTTTTAATCCGACTTGACTACTTTTCGCATTCAGTTCTTTAAGCATTCTCTCAAGCTGGGCTGTATTTTCGGTTATCGGCACTATATCATCTGCGAACCTGAGATGGTTTAGCCGCTCGCCGTTGATATTAATCCCACCTTTCAAGTCTGCTCGTCGAAAAACCGATTCAAGACAGGCTGTGAATAATTTTGGTGAAACTGTATCTCCTTGTTTCACACCTTTCTCGATGGGGATTCGGAGGGGAGTATCAAACAGCGGTATGTCTGTGTTGCAGCCAGAGTTTGCGTCCTTTAGTAATGTGATATATTTCGCACTGATGCCTTGTTCTGAAAGAGCTTCAAAGACGGTGTTAGTCTCTAAGCTGTCGAATGCCTTCTCGTTGTCCACGAAGGCAATGCACAAAGGGAGCTTATATTCCCTTCTACGCTCTAGTAGTTGGTTTAGAGTGAAGAGGTGGTCTATCGTGTGATAATTCCTTCAAAAGCCAGCCTGCTCTCTAGGCTGCTGTTCACCCAGGTTTTGCGACAGTCGATTTATTATTATTTTAGTGAACAATTTATAGATATGCGAAAGCAGGCAGATCGAGCGATAGTTCTTTAGATTTTCTCGATTGCCTTTCTTATGCAGCAAGATGGTATTGGACTCTTTCCAACTGGACGGTATCATCTGGATTTCCAGGTAGCGGCTGAACCTTTGGGCGAGAGCTTTCCAAAGTTCCTGACCTCCTGTCTTAAGCACTTCTGCTGTCAGACCCTCCTTACCTGGAGCCTTCCCCTCTGTCATTTGATGGACTGTATGACGGACTTCGCTAATGAGAACCGGAAGTATGTGTTAATCGGTTTCTTGAAGTGATGGCATTGGGATGTCTATACAGGATGCAAACAGCTGGGTATAGAAATCCCTGCAGATTGCCTCCATCTCTGTTCGATCGGTTACTGATTCTCCGTCCCTGTTCTTCAATGCCGATAATGATGATCTGTACAATGCCAATTCCTGTTTGCATTTTTTGAGACTTTTACGATCTTCAGCAGCCTTTAGGAGCTTTTTGGTTAGAAATTTCTCGAAGTCTTCCTTCAACTTACTTCGTATGAGCTTGCAGAGAAGGGAGTACTCGAGCCTGTCGCTACCATTTCTTTTCATTTTTCTCCTCTTCTCCAATAAAGTCTTTGTATTCTCTGAGATTCTTCCGCTAGCTCTTCTTGGTCTTTCACGTTCAGCTGAGTCTCTTCAGTCTCTTACTGAAGTTCTCATAATCGTCATCGCAGTCATTCAGGAGGCTCCAATCTTCTCTAGAAATGTTTTCCTTCAGGATTGCCTCGTCGAAAGCTGCCGGTTGGTGCCTTCTATTCGCCATACACAGCGCCTTTTTCTCCACCTTCACAGTGAACATGAGACTGGCTCTCAGTAGGCAATGATCGCTACCGATATTGAATGATGGCACTACTGAAATATCCTGCACCATGCATCGTCTATCCATCAGAAAGTAATCGATTTCATTTTTTGTCTTTGCGTTTGGTGCAATCCAGGTCCATCTTCTGTTGGCCTCCTTTTGGAACCAGGTGTTACCAATGAACTTTCTCCTCATCTCTGTCAATATAGCTAGTCATTCTCCTCGCGCGTTTCATTCTCTGATACCGCACCTTCCTATGAACTTTTCGCCCTCCATCACAATTGTATATGTGGAACTCTGAACAAGGGTTTCCTCCTTCCACATCATCATCTTCACATGCACTTGTGGGAGCATAGATCTGGATGATTTTGAGGGTACTATTTCGGTTCAGTCGGAGGTAAAGCACCCTGATACACGATGACTTCAAATGGCATGAGAATTTTCGAAGACCATTCCTTGTTTCTGATGAATCCGACTCCTCCAACTGTCCTCGTGCCTTCTCCTTTTCCTAGAATGACCGTGCTTCTATCCCTCCAGCTGACCTCCATCTCCTTCTTTCATCGTGTTTCGCAAACACCCAGCACATTGCAGGCTGTTTTTGCCTTTTCCTCCATGAGATGGTTTATCGATTCCTCATAGACTCATAGACTTTAAGGTCAGAAGGGACCAATATGATCATCTAGTCTGACCTCCCGCATGATGCAGGCCACAAAAGCTGACCCACCCACTCCTGGAATAATTCTCTCCCTTGACTCAGCTGTTGAAGTCCCCAAATCATGATCTGAAGACTTCAAGTCGCAGAGAATCCTCCAGCCAGCGACCCCTGCCCCATGCTGCGGAGGAAGGCAAAAAACCTCCAGGGCCTTTGCCAATCTACCCTGGAGGAAAATTCCTTCCCGACCCCAAATATGGCGATCAGCAGAACCCCGAGCATGCGGGCAAGATTCTCCAGCCAGACCCGCATCGACCATTGATACTAATTACCTGCGATGGCACGTTATTGACCTATTGACTAAAATCACGTTATCCCATCAAACCATCCCCTCCATAAATTTATCAAGCTTAATCTTAAAGCCAGAGAGATCTTTCGCCCCCACCGTTTCCCTCGGAAGGCTGTTCCAGAACTTCACCCCTCTGACGGTTAGAAACCGTCGTCTAATTTCAAGCCTAAACTTCCCGACGGCCAGTTTATATCCATTCGTTCTCGTGTCCACATTAGTACTGAGCTGAAATAATTCCTCTCCCTCCCTGGTATTTATCCCTCTGATATATTTAAAGAGAGCAATCATATCCCCTCTCAGCCTTCTTTTGGTTAGGGTAAACAAACCAAGCTCCTCGAGTCTCCTTTCATACGACAGGTTTTCCATTCCTCGGATCATCCTAGTGGCCCTTCTCTGCACCCGTTCCAGTTTGAGTTCATCCTTTTTAAACATGGGAGACCAGAACTGCACACAGTACTCCAAATGAGGTCTCACCAGTGCCTTGTATAACGGAAGCAGCACCTCCTTATCCCTACTAGAAATACCTCGCCTAATGCATCCCAAGACCGCATTAGCTTTTTTCACGGCCACGTCACATTGCCGACTCATAGTCATCCTGCGATCAACCAGGACTCCGAGGTCCTTCTCCTCCTCCGTTACTTCTAACCGATGCGTCCCCAGCTTATAACTAAAATTCTTGTTAGTCATCCCTAAATGCATCACCTTACACTTTTCACTATTAAATTTCATCCTATTACTATTACTCCAGTTTACAAGGTCATCCAAGTCTCCCTGCAGGATATCCCGATCTTTCTCCGAATTGGCAATACCTCCCAACTTTGTGTCATCCACAAACTTTATCAGCCCACTTCTACATTCGGTTCCAAGGTCAGTAATAATAGATTAAATAAAATCGGACCCAAAACTGAACCTTGAGGAACTCCACTGGTCATCTCCCTCCAACCTGACAGTTCACCTTTCAGTACGACCTGCTGCAGTCTCCCCTTTAACCAGTTCTTTATCCACCTCTGGATTTTCATATCGATCCCCATCTTTTCCAATTTAACCAATAATTCCTCATGAGGTACCGTATCAAACGCTTTACTGAAATCGAGGTATATTAGATCCACCGCATTTCCTTTATCTAAAAAATCTGTTACCTTCTTAAAGAAGGAGATCAGGTTGGTTTGGCATGATCTCCCTTTCGTAAAGCCATGTTGTAATTTGTCCCAATTGCCATTGACCTCAAGGTCCTTAACTACTTTCTCCTTCAAAATTTTTTCCAAGACCTTGCATATTACAGATGTTAAACTAACAGGCCTGTAGTTACCCGGGTCACTTTTTTTCCCCTTCTTGAAAATAGGAACCACATTAGCTATTCTCCAGTCCAACGGTACCACCCCCGAGTTTACAGATTCATTAAAAATTATCGCTAACGGGCTTGCAATTTCTCGCGCCAGTTCCTTTAATATTCTCGGATGAAGATCATCCGGTCCGCCCGATTTAGTCCCGTTAAGCTGTTCGAGTTTGGCTTCTACCTCAGATACGGTAATGTCAACCCCCCCTCCTTTATTCCCCTCTGTCACGCTGCCTCTATTCCTAAGCCCTTCATTAGCCTCATTAAAGACCGATGCAAAATATTCGTTTAGACATTGTGCCATGCCTAGATTATCCTTAATCTCCACTCCATCTACCGTCTTCAGCGGTCCCACTTCTTCTTTCTTTGTTTTCTTCCTATTCGTCAGTGTTCTGCAGTTATAAGTGCATACTGAGAGAGTTGTCAGGTTTCCCTTTGGCAACCTGGCATCTGAGATTCTTTGCAGCCTCTCATCGTTTGAATCCCTCACTGCCTCCGGAGTGGGGATTGAGGGACAGGACGAGAACTGAGACTTGGTTTTCCATGTTGTTTTAGCCATTGTTTTCAGCCACCCGCTGGCTGGGCTGTCAGTGGCGTGTTTACCTCCTCAACTTAGCTAGCTTACAGCCTCAGAAAACACGCATGATCCCAGAACATTCAGCAGCAGTGAAATGATTACAGAAGACTTACTTTTGATCCAGCAAAATAATCTCTCATTCTAGGTTTGCTGGGGTCAGCATTATAAAAGTTATCAGTGAGTGGAACAGCTATTCCCAGTTTAGATGGAGGCCTGTAGTTTACCTGTATATAATACAACAGAAGAGAAATGGATATGCAATAAATACACATTCAGATATAGTCAAAAGGATGATACAAGAATTTCTTAATGTCAGAATAACTGGCAGAAGAAATGTATATGGTATTAATACCATAGAGGATGCAAAACAGACCTGTTCATTTATTTTTTATCACATTTCTATGTCCACTGTTGTCCCAAATGGAAAAGTATCTATCTCCTTAAAATATATGTATTATAATGTTTAATAAAATGAATTATAAACCAAGTGGACACAATTTTCAAACATGGGCATCTAAATGGAACATTCAGATCCTATATTTGAATGTTTAAATTGACACATATGCATACACATTTGACATGTCTATATGCTGATCCTAGTAAGGGATTTGGTTGTCTTATTTAGGCATCTATGTTTGAAATATGGGTCTAACAATATGCAAAGTTTTGTATATTTTGTATCTTAAATACAATTAAGATATTACAGAATTGTCCAATATTAAGTCTGATCTAGAACATTTCACATGATTAAAAAGCCATGTTAGAAAATGAACCATTCAATCATATGAATTGGCAATGTGTATAAGATAACCAATGTTAAGAAAGAGGTATTCAATGATCAAGTTAATAATATCATAACTCGGTTTTCTGTCTTGCCCCCATCCCTGCTTCCAATCCCATTTCAGAGCTCCTGTATCTGTGGGGTTTAGGAATCTTGAGAGAAAAAAACAAAATATTCTGGAGGACAGTAGTAGCCTTGAAATCATGAATTAACATGTAGTGAGAGGATTTTTATGATTAGAATGTTAAAAGCAATTATTATAACCTATTTAGAAAACATTGAGTGGGCAAAAGGGGAGGGGAGTGGTTCTGTATGCCAAAAATGGCATTACCTGTTTCCAAGTCACTGACAACTTGGAAAAAAATGCTCTTGAATGCTTAGAGATCAATGTCCTAACAGATGATAATGCACAAGACAGGATAATAATTGGTGTCTGCTTCAGACCACCAAATCACACTAGAGAACAGGATGACCTACTCCTGTAGTGCCTATCTACAAAGTGTCAGGAAAAAAGCTGTGAGGTCATGGGGAACTTCAATTTGAGTGACATGCTGGACGTCTCATGCTGCCAGTACTAAAACATCCTTGGAATTTTTAAATATTATAGATGACAATTGCTTAACTCAAACAATGTTGCATCCAACATGGGGGAATTCTATATTAGCCCTCATCTTGACAAATAAACAGGGATTGATTACAGAACTAAAAATTAATGGAAACTTTGGTACAAGTGATCATAACTTGATCATATTTGTAATATGCAACAGAAAAAAGTCCAAATCAGTAATACTTTGTGCTCGAAAAGGAGCAGTTTCACAAAGCTGAAAATAATTATGAACCAAATCAGCAGGGAGGAAGAATTTAATCAGAAAAAACAATGATAATTGGGAATTGTTTAAGAACAATTATATATTATATCTTAGACAATTCCAAATTATCATTGTTTTTTCTGATTAAATTTTTCCTCCCAGCTGATATATAACAAACGGAAGAAAAAAGAAGTCAATAGTAATAAATATAAATCAGAATCTAAGAATTGTAGAAAACTGATAAGGGAAGCCAAGGGACACACGGAGAAATTTATGGCCAGCAGAGTTAAAGACAATAATAAAGTAAGTTTTTTTAGTAAAAAAACTTCTTCTTAAGAACAAAAAGAAACCTAACAATGGTATTAGTCCATTACTAGATGGAAATGATACAATTATTAATAATAATGCACAAAAGGCAGAAGTATTCAATATATATTTCTGTTCAGTATTTGGGGAAAAGCAGATGATGTTGTCATATCATATGATGATGATGATGATAACAATGACACTATTTCCATTCCACTAGCATCTCAGGAAGATGTTAGACAGCAGCTATTAGAGTTAGATATTTTAAAATCAGCAGACAACTTGCACTGAAGAGTTTTAAAAGTCCTGGCGGGGGAACTTCCTGGATGGTAAATGTTGATTTTCAATAAGTTTTGGAACACTGGGGAATTGGCAGAAGAAAGCTAACATTATGCCAATATTTAAAAAGGGTAAATTGGGATGACCTGGATAATTATAAGCCTGTCAGTCTGACATCAGTCCCAGGCAAGATAATGGAGTGGCTGATACAGGACTTCACTGATAAAGAATTAAAGGAGGGTAATATAATTAATGCCAGTCAACATGGGTTTATGGAAAACAGATCTTTTCAAACTAATTTGATATCTCTTTAAAAAAAATGAGATTATAAGTTTGATTGATAAAGGTAATTGTGTAGATGAAATATACTTAGATTTCTGCAAAACATTTGAGATGATACCATGTGATTCTTTGTTTAAAAAGAACAGAATGTTATAAAATTAACAAGGCACACATTAAAAGGATTTAAAATTGGTGGATTGATAGATCTCAAAATGTAACAGTAAATGGGGAACCATCATCAAATGGACGTCTAATGGGGCTGATTCTAGTGGGGGAATCAGTTCTTGGCCCTATGCTATTTAACATTTTTATCAATGACCTGGAAGAAAACATAAAATCATCACTGATAAAATTTGCAGATGACACAGAGATTGGGGGAGTGGTAAATAACGAAGAGGACAGTTCACTGATAAAGAGCAACCTGGATCATGTGGCAAACTGAGTGCAAGCAAAAAATATGAGTTTTAATATGGCTAAATGTGAATGTATACATCTAGGAACAATGAATGTAGGATATACAAGATGGGGGACTCTATCCTAGGAAGCAGTGACTCTGAAAATATATTGGGGTCATGGTAGATAATCAGCCAAACATGTGTCCCCAATGCGATGCTGTAGCCAAAAAGGCTAATGCAGTCCTGGTATGCATAAAACATGGGAATCTCGAGTAAGAGTAAAGAGGTTATTTTACCTCTGTATTTGGCACTGGTGTGACCCCTGCAGGAATACTGTCTCCAGTTCTGGTGTCCACAATTCAAGAGGGACATTGATAAATTGGAGAGGGTTCAGAGAAGAGCCATGAGAATGATTAAGGGATTAGAAAACATGCTTTACAGTGGTAGATTCAAGGAGTTCAATATATTTAGCTTAACAAAGAGAAGGTTAAGGGTGACTTGATCACAGTCTGTAAGTATCTACATGGTTAATAAATATTTGAAAATGGGCTCTTCAGTCTAGCAGACAAAAGGTATAACATGATTCAACGGCTCGACATTGAAGCTAGACAAATTCAGAATGGAAATAAGGTGTAGAAGTTTTTGAAGTGAGAATAATTAACCATTGGAACATCTTACCAAGGGTCATGGTGAATTCTCCATCACTGGCAATTTTTAAATCAAATTTGGATGTTTTATAAAAATATATGCCCTAATTCATCAGTAATTATTTTGGAGGCGTTCTATGGCCTGTTATACAGGAGGTGAGACTTGATGATCACAGTGGTCCCTTCTGGCCTTGGACTCTACAAACATTTTGATTTACTTAGCCTAAACATACTAAATACTGATGGCATATGTGTAACAAAATATAATAATTTTTGATCCAACTTTCAAGCCCTGGCCTCTAATTTTACACACACATTTTTGTGCACAACTAAATCATCTACAAAAATATGTTGTCACCAGTTTATGTATTCACTTCCTCAACTTTTGTGTGCAAATAAGCATGCTTCCACTTTTTCTTGTGAAATCAGTGTCTCCTACAAAAGTGGAGGAACAAAATGGGAGGCTGAACATTACTCCCTTTGGATATAGATTTGCTGACTATTTAGCTTTCTTACCGGCAACTGTTTTAAGAGTTTGAAACCATATGGGTCTGTTGGGTCCCCATGCAGCCAACTCTGGGCAGAGATTGAAACCGGAGAAATGTAGTGCATTGATTTACTGTATGAACAGCCACTCTTCAGTGTTAGCACAATTGTTGACACACCACAAACAAGTGATGCTTTTGTGAGAATGACAGCTATTGAAGATTTACCCTGTGGAAGTTCATATGGTAAAAATAAATGAGTACATCCAAAACATATACAATATACCATTACAATGAACATAGCAAATAAAGCTAGATATGGCCTATAGCTGATACAGTCTTCTTCAGGAATGGTCTGTACCATTAGACACAGCAGTGCTTCATAATTTGTTCTGGTTGGTTGGCTGGGTGGAGTTAAAGGGAAAAATTTTAACCTATATGACTTGATACCATTTATCTGGAGACTTTTGTATTAATTTCGATGGAATATATGGGGCCAAAAAGTCAAAGTTGTTAACATGACCCACTCACCGTTTAACATTAAACAGTTTTAAACAAGGTTCAGGATTTGGTATACAGAGACCTCAGCCTGCTTAGTACCAGGGCAAACACATTACAAATCTTTTTTAACCTTTTATTAAAAATACAGAAACAGAAGAGAAAATAGTTAAAGCATTTGAAATGTAAAGTATTAAATAAAGGTTTCCTTTTAACATCTCTTGTTCCCTTTCCCTTTAGTGGGGGAGAATCTTTAGAAGGAACCCCACCTCTACCACCCTTGTCTGACAGTCTCTTAGATGGAATTAAAGATGGTAATAATTGTCCTTTTGGAGAAAAGAAGAACTTAGTTGTGATGGGCTGGAGCTGTTGTTAAAGTCCAAACCCCTTTCCTAGGAGACAAAACATGACAAACACACACAAGAGGGAAGAGAAAATAATAGTCAGGATGGAAAATGCAGCTTCTGTCCCTGGTGTAGAATCTCACTTGCAATCACACTGCTGAAGAAACAATCTTTTCAGCCACTTGGAAATCTGGCATATTTGTTCCAGCACAGGGCAATGTAGGATATTGCTTTTAACTGCCTTTCTAATCACAAGCTTATAGCAAAGTTGCAAAATATATAGTCCCAACTGGCTAAACCAAATTCTTATTAAACAGAAGAAAAGACACAATGCTCCAGATGTGGCCTCACCAGTGCCGAATAGAGGGGAATAATCACTTCCCTCGATCTGCTGGCAATGCTCCTACTAATGCAGCCCAATAAGCCGATCTTAATAAGGCTTCTTTAAAATACAGCCAGCTTTCCTGGACTCCTTTCTCCCTCATATTAGCCTCCCAGGGGATCCTGCCCATCAGTTCCCTAAGGGAGTCAAAGTCTGCTTTTTAGAAGTCCAGGTCCGTATTTTGCTACTCTCCTTTCTTCCTTTTGTGAGGATCCTGAACTCAACCATCTGATGGTCACTGGTGCCCAGGTTGCCACCTGCTTCTACTTCTCTTACCAATTCTTCCCTGTTTGTAAGCAGCAGGTCAAGAGGAGAACGGCCCTGGTTGGTTCCTCCAGTAGTTGCACCAGGAAATTGTGCAATTACAATTACAGGTACAATTATGCAGTCAGCAATTATTGTGTTCACTTCTATCCATCTGAATTCCCTCCCCGAATCTTATTTTTTTGAAGAACCCCAAAAGGGATGATAGGTGAAATAGCCCATCTCTGAATTATTTGTCCAATAAGACTAATTTCCGACACATCAATTTTGGTTCATTGATTTCTGGTCCCACACTTCTCTTGGATACCAGGCATGATCTTAATAAAGTCCCTGACTTAGATCAGTAGGCCTTTTTGTTTGGACTAATTGAGTCTGTCTCCCTTCTGCACCTTTCCCATCAATATTTGTATAGCTTATTGTGACAGTTTATGAACTTGCACTCATTTCTCACAGTTGAGCTCACAATTGTGATAAATTTATATGCTTAATTACCACAACAGCTGCCTCTCTCTACACGTAATAGGACTATGATTGTGATCAGCAGGGTACTCAAGCTACCTATTTTAGATGGGAAGGGGAAGGGTGGGGGAGGTGATGGCAGGACATGCTCTGTGAGGTGTCCTTGACTCAGGAATTCACTCTTCCACTTAATCTACCACAGCCCACACTTGTTAATTTTCTGGTCATAACGTAAAGGCCATTTTAAAAAAAACCAGGATACTTTGGGGAAGTGGGTGAATTAAGGATTATGACATGATAAAAGAGGGGATGTTCTGATTAACAGAATTAATGTGGGTACATATAGCATATGAACTTGTGTAGACAAGTCATTATTTCACTAGTGCTGATTTTATTTTTATGTGCTTTTGTCATGCTTGTGAAAGAGCCCACAGCAATGGAAGGGGCGGGGGGGGGTGTGTGTGTGAAAGAATAAAAAGAAAAACTTTGCAAAGGGGTAATTTTTCCCTGAGTTGCTCCATATTACCTGACAAACATTGACTTTACCCCAACACCAAACACACTGAAAGGAAAAAAAGAGACTGTCAAGGTGAAACCTGGTGGGTAACTCTCCCATCATTAATCTAAGATTTCCATGCTCTGGCATGGCAGTGTCACTTCCCCATGGGGCATTCACACTAATATTAATCAGCTCCAAAGCCTACATTCTGATCTCCATTAATTTTTTACGCCTCATAGGCAATATGCTCATGTAGACCCACATACAGACAACTAGAAAAGACGGTTACTCACCGTTGTAACTGTTGTTCTTCGAGATGTGTTGCTCATATCCATTCCAATTAGGTGTGCGCGCGCCGCGTGCACGATCGTCGGAGAATTTTCTACCCTAGCAACACCCGGTGGGTCGGCTGTGGAGCCCGCTGGAGTGGCACCTTCATGGCGCTGGATATATACCCCAGCCGACTCAGCGCCCCCTCAGTTCCTTCTTGCCGGCTACTCCGACAGTGGGGAAGGGGGGCGGGTTTGGAATGGATATGAGCAACACATCTCGAAGAACAACAGTTACAACGGTGAGTAACCATCTTTTCTTCTTCGAGTGTTTGCTCATATCGATTCCAATTAGGTGACTCCCAAGCCCCACCTAGGTGGCGGGGTCGGAGTGAGACATTGCTGTGTGCAGAACCGCTGACCCGAATGCAGCATCGTCTCTGGATTGTTGCACCAGCGCATAGTGAGCAGCGAATTTGTGGACCGATGACCAAACTGCAGCTCTACAAATGTCCTGGATCAGGACTTGAGCCAGGAAGGCAGTCGAGGAGGCCTGGGCCCTCGTGGAGTGAGCGGTGAGGCGCGGCGTCGGGACACCGGCCAGGTCGTAGCAAGCACGAATACAGGACATGATCCAAGAAGACAGGCACTGTGAGGAGACCGGTGAGCCTTTCATCCGGTCGGCCACCGCAACGAAGAGTTGTGTCGTCTTCCTAAATGGCTTTGTACGGTCAATATAGAAAGCCAGGGCCCTGCGTACGTCCAAAGAATGCAAACGCTGGTCTTGACGAGTAGCGTGTGGCTTCGGATGGAAGACCGGGAGAAATATATCCTGGTTCACGTGGAAAGGTGAAACCACCTTGGGAAGAAAGGCAGGGTGGGGGCGAAGCTGCACCTTGTCCTTATGGAACACTGTGTATGGGGGCTCGGATGTAAGCGCTCTGAGTTCAGAAACGCGCCGTGCTGAGGTGATGGCTACAAGGAAGGCTGTCTTCCAGGATAGGTACAGGAGTGAACAGGTAGCCAATGGTTCGAACGGAGGCCCTGTGAGCTTGGAAAGAACCAGGTTGAGGTCCCACGTCGGAACGGGCTGGCGTTGCTGCGGGTACAGCCGGTCTAAGCCCTTGAGGAATCTAACGACCATCGGGTTAGAGAAGACCGAGGAAGCGAGTTCTCCTGGGTGGAACGCCGAAATAGCGGCGAGGTGAACCCTGATTGAAGATATCGCCAAGCCCTGCTGTTTTAGGGATAGGAGATATTCAAGTATGAGAGGAATAGGCGCCTGCAAGGGGGACGTAGCTCGTTGCTCGCACCAACAGGAGAAACGTTTCCACTTTGCTAAGTAAGTGGTCCGTGTAGAGGGCTTTCTACTTCCCAGCAGAATCTGCTGGACGGGCTGCGAGCATTGCCGCTCTGTCCGATTCAGCCATGGAGCATCCACGCTGTGAGGTGGAGCGATTGCAGGTCGGGGTGACACAGTCGGCCGTGGTCCTGAGAGATGAGATCTGGACACAAGGGAAGCGTGATCGGTGTTTGAACCGATAGCTCCAACAGTGTGGTGTACCAGTGCTGCCTTGGCCAAGCTGGAGCGACTAGAATTACCCGTGCCTGGTCTCTGCGGAGCTTGAGCAGTACCCTGTGGACCAGTGGAAATGGAGGGAAAGCGTAGAACAGGTGGTCTTTCCAGGTTAGAAGGAACGCGTCCGACAGAGAGCCCAGAGCTCGCCCTTGTAGGGAGCAGAATGCATGGCACTTCCTGTTGGCTCGAGATGCAAACAGGTCGACCTGGGGAAATCCCCACCTCTGGAAGACGGAATAGATGATGTCCGGGCGAATTGACCACTCGTGTGTCTGGAAGGACCTGCTGAGACGGTCCGCTAACGTATTCTGGACTCCAGGAAGAAACGATGCCATGAGATGTATAGAGTGGGCGATGCAGAAGTCCCACAGGCGAATAGCCTCTTGGCATAGAAGCGACGAGTGGGCTCCTCCTTGCTTGTTGATGTAAAACATGGCCGTGGTGTTGTCGGTGAGAACTAACACACAACGGCCCTGTAGGAGATTGAGAAAAGCCTGGCATGCCAGGCGCACCGCCATCAGCTCTCGAACGTTGATGTGCAGGGCTAGTTGGGGTGCGGTCCACAGGCCCTGGGTATGGTGCTCCCCGAGGTGAGCGCCCCATCCTAGAGATGAAGCGTCTGTGACCAGGTGCAGGGAGGGTTGTGGGGCGTGAAACGGCACTCCTGCGCAAACTGCCCTGCGATCCAACCACCAGGTGAGGGAGGTCAAGACGGAGCTCGGAACCGTGACCACCATGTTTAGGTTGTCCTGATGAGGACAGTACACCGATGATACCCAGGTCTGAAGTGGGCGAAGCCGCAGTCTGGCATGCTTGGTTACATAAGTGCACGAGGCCATGTGGCCCAACAGGGCGAGGCACGTCCTTATTGTGGTAACCGGAAATGCCCTGAGCCCTTGAATGACGCTTGTGATGGTATGAAAGCGATTGTCTGGTAGAATAGCTCGGGCACGTCTGGAGTCTAGGATTGCTCCAATAAATTCTATCCTCTGGGTTGGCTCTAGAGTGGACTTCTCTTTGTTGAGTAGAATGCCCAACTCGTAGAATGTTTGTGTTACTATGTGGACGTGAGCTTGAACTTGGTCTCTGGTGCGGCCGCGTACCAGCCAGTCGTCTAAATACGGGAACACCTGTATCTCTTGTCGACGAAGGTTTGCCGCGACGACCGCCATACATTTTGTGAACACTCTGGGAGCCGAGGACAAGCCGAAGGGAAGGACTGCAAATTGGTAGTGCACCTTGTTTACCACAAATCGCAGGAAGCGCCTGTGAGGCGGATAGATCGCTATATGAAAATATGCGTCCTTCATGTCGAGGGCGGCGAACCAGTCTCCAGGATCCAGGGAAGGGATAATGGTCCCCAATGATACCATGCGGAACTTCAACTTTACTATGAATTTGTTGAGTCCGCGCAAGTCTAAGATGGGTCGCAGACCCCCTTTTGACTTGGGGATCAGGAAGTAGCAGGAATAAAACCCCCTGCCCCTTAACTCTGGCGGAACCTCCTCTATGGCCCCCATAGAGAGGAGCCCAAAAACCTCCTGTATAAGGAGATGCTTGTGAGAAGGGTCCCTGAAGAGGGATGGGGAGGGGGAGTGGGAGGGGGGGGACGAAGAAAACTGGAGAGCGTATCCCCTCTCCACCGTGCGAAGGACCCAACGGTCCGAGGTTATAAGGGACCAAGCACGGTGGAAACGGGAGAGGCGATCCCGAAAGGGGGGAGCTGGATCGTGGATAGTGGCTGGGGCGCCGTCCTCGACCGCACCTTCAAAAGTTCTGCCTAGGGCCTGAAGGTGGCCTAGGCGGCCCCTGGTTCTGACCCGGTTGAGGGCCGGTCGACCTTCGCCTACCACCTCGGCCCCGCCTTCTGGCGAAGTCCTGTCTCGGACGAGGCGGGGGAGGGTAGAACCTTTGAGGCTGGGGCCTAAAGGGTCTGCGCTGGGGCCCTGGGACATGCATCCCCAGGGAGCGCATGATCGTTCTCGAGTCCTTGAGGCTCTGCAGCCGAGAGTCCGTCTTCTCTGAGAACAGGCCGTGGCCCTCAAAGGGTAAATCCTGCAAGGTCTGCTGCAGTTCCGGCGGCAAGCCTGAGACCTGGAGCCAGGAGACTCGTCGCATGGCGATACCTGAGGCCAGCGTCCTTGCGGCCGAGTCCGCTATGTCCAAGGAGGCCTGTAAGGAGGTCCGTGACACCTTCTTACCCTCTTCCACTAAGGCCCCGAACTCTTCCCTTGAGTCTTGGGGGACTAATTCTTTAAATTTCCCCATAGAGTTCCAGGAATTAAAGTTATAGCGGCTCAAGAGCGCCTGCTGGTTGGCCGCTCTGAGTTGTAGCCCTCCCGCTGAATACACCTTGCGCCCAAACAGATCGAAGCGCTTAGCGTCCTTCGATTTGGGCGCTGCAGCCTGCTGGCCGTGGCGCTCCCGTGCGTTCACCGATGACACCACTAGTGAACACGGTTGGGGATGAGTATATAGGTACTCATAGTCCTTGGAAGGGACAAAGTACTTCCTTTCCACCCCTCTGGCTGTGGGTGGAATAGAGGCAGGGGTTTGCCATATTGTAGTGGCATTAGCCTGAATCGTACGTATGAGAGGTAATGCCACCCTGGATGGGGCATCAGCCGAGAGGATGCTCACCACCGGGTCCTGTACCTCTACTATCTCCTCTGCCTGGAGATCCATATTACGCGCCACCCTATGTAATAGGTCCTGGTGGGCACGAAGATCTATCGGGGGCGGACCTGTGGCGGTTGTGCCCGCCACCGCCTCATCTGGGGAAGATGAGGAGGATGCCTCAGGTGGCAAGGGGTCTAATGGCGGGTCCTGCTCCAGGGGTCCCTGAAGCTGGGCATCGCCTGCCCCTGGGTCCAGGGCCTCAGGTGGTGTAGGCACAGGAGCCTCCATGCCCCCTGGGGGAGGGCGGGAGATGGTGGCCTCCGGGACCCTGGGCTCAGAACGTGCCGAGCGAGAGGCTGATGGTGGAGCCCCCTGCGCCTGGTGATAGGCCCACGGGGTCCAGAACGACCAGTGCGCAGGTCCCTGCGCAGGGTCCTCGGCCACCTCCTGCCAGTGGCCCAAGTCAGCCGTAGCAGCCTGACCCTGAGGAGGGTATGCCGATCTGGAGGCCCCATCGGAGGAACGAGATGCCGATCTCGAGGGCCAAGGCGGTGCCGAACGCGTCGAAACCGGCTCCGGATGGTACGGTGCCGAGCAGTGCCGATCGTAAGGTGATCGGTCCCTGCGTGGTGCTGGTGAGCGGTACCGGGATCGGGACCGGTGCCGGTAGCCATGCCGGTGCCGAGATCCGGATCTTGACCGAGACGACGACCGCGACGAGACCTGGTACCGGGAGCGGCCCCTCGAACTCGAGCGACGCTCGTACTGGTGCCGAGAACTACGTCTGGAGTCTGATCGGTACCGATGATCGTGACGGTGCCGAGACGTAGACCGGTGCCGCGAAGAAGATCTTGGCCGCGAGTACGACCGGTGCCGAGGCGATAGTCGGCTCCGGGACTGCGAGCGGCGTTGGGACCTGCTCCGAGACCTGGAGCGGTGCCGGGAGTCCACGGCCGGAGACGGCGGGCGCACCAGGGCAGGCTTGCCCCTGGATTGTACCGCGCGGGGAGCCAACGGTGCCAGAGGTAGAGGCGGTGCCGGCTCCGTGAGAGCAATAAGGTCTCTCGCCGTCGCGAAGGTTTCCGGGGTGGAAGGAAGACAAGGCTCCACCACCGACCGAGGTGGTGATTCAGTCCGCACCGGACTCAGCGGCCGCGGTGCCGGAGTTGACGGTGTAGCAGGCACTTGCTTCTGGCGGTCCAAAGGCGGACGCGGCTCTACCCCCGGCACCGGGGGAGCCGGCGTCTTCAGGACAGCAGTCTCCTGCGCCTTACGGGACTTCTTGTGCCCCGGAGACAGGGACCGGCGCCGAGGCCCCTGTGGCGGGCGCGGTGCCGAAGGAGGCCGGTGCCGTGAGGGCTTGTCCGATTCAGCCCGCGGTGCAGTACCGGTTGGTGCCTCAGGGGCGCTGCGCACCGAGGCACTCGGTGCCGGGGCTGGGCGCACCGAGGGAGGATCCGGGCTAAGTGCCGCCTCCATGAGGAGCTGCCTAAGCCTAAAGTCCCGCTCCTTTTTGGTTCTTGGTTTGAAGGCCCTACAGATCTGACACTTATCTGTCTGATGGGACTCTCCGAGGCACTTCAGACATGAGTCGTGCGGATCACTCGTAGGCATAGGCTTAGCGCAGGACGCGCACGGCTTAAAGCCAGGAGCCTTGGGCATGAGCCCGGCTATGCGCCGGGGGGAAAAGGGGGGAGAACAACCCCCTTAACCCCCGCTAACTATTTACAACTATTAAAAACTAAAATGAATAACTATCTAAAGACTATACAACAACTATAACTACAAGTATCTACAAGAATTGACAGAATAAGCTAGGGAGAGTGGAGAACAGCTATGCCGTGCTCCACAGTTCCAACGACCGTCAGGGGTGGTAAGAAGGAACTGAGGGGGCGCTGGGTCGGCTGGGGTATATATCCAGCGCCATGAAGGCGCCACTCCAGGGGGCTCCACAGCTGACCCACCGGGTGTTGCTAGGGTAGAAAATGCTCCGACGATCGTGCACGCAGCGCGCGCACACCTAATTGGAATCGATATGAGCAAGCACTCGAAGAAGAATAACAAGATCTCTGCCCTGAGGAAGTTAGAAAATAAACTGCATTGATAATGAATAATATGAATGCATAACAAATTACACTGAGGGTAGAGATGTGAGGGAGAACAGAAACAAGTGAAAAGGAATATGACCCTTGGAAGTAATTTTACATTATATATACTAGATAGATAGATAGATTCTTGAGCCATACTCATTCCATAGGTGGAACTCGCAGTGACATGTATGAGAACTTTACACAAGGACAGAGGGTCAACAGGCAATAGATATTCACAAAATTTTGATCAAATGTTGAAAATGTTTCATAGCAAAGTCCTTTAACAAAAGGTATTCTACATGACCCAGTCACTACATAAGTGTAAATTCTCTCAATGTATAATCATCTGCTCTGCCCCCCTTTATCATAATTCTGCTAAATAAAAAATGAAAGATACTATTGTAGGAGCCAGTATGTTACTCACTACTTGTCTGCTCTTACTTGTTTGTAAAAATTGTTAGTAACAGAGAATTCCACCGTGTAACTATCAGTGTCATCCCAGTAATCATTTGTCTTCACTTTAAATAGGGATGGATTTCCAACTGTTAGCTTCATTAGTGGCATGTGAAAGATTGGATAGGCTGTGAAATCAAGCACAGAAATGAAGATCATAATTACTTGGAGCCACGTGCTCCTTTACTATAGGAAAAACTCAAGTGAGGAACAATTAAGCACAAGACTCAAAGTTTGAACTCAGAGTTGCCATCTAATGCTCCACTCAAAGGGAAAAGATTTGTGTCCATATGGAGTGAACAGGGAAGAGTTATCTCCTACTCACAGCTCTGAATGCCCTCCTCCTCAATGTTAGTAGTCGCTTCTTAGTTTGGCCGGACAGGTTAGTTGACCTGTTACTGTAATGTGTCCTTACACAGATGAGTGCAGATTTTTGTGGGAACCATATCTGAGAATTTCCTGAGTTTTTCCTCTCTGGCCTTCCTGCATCTCATCTTATCCCACTCTTTCCAGTCTGTGCTGCTGTTAAAATCATTTTCCCATCTCACCACTCGATCACGTCACTCCCGTTGTCTTTGAATCAGACATGCTCTCACACAGGGCCGGCTCTGGCTTTTTTGCCGCTCCGCTCTCCCCCTGGCGGCCGGGGGGAGGGCGCCGGAGGGGAGGGCGGCCGGAGCCCTGGGAGGAGGGCTGCGAGCCCCGGCGGGGGCTCAGCTCTCCCCCCCACCCGGGCGGCCCGAGCGCCGGGGGGAGGGCGGCGAGCCCTGCTGTGGCCCCACTCTCCCCGACGGCCGGAGCGCCGCGCCGCCCCCCTCCAGGTGCCGCCCCAAGCACCAGCTTGGGTGCCTGGAGCCGGCCCTGCTCTCACAATCTAGCTTCTCGCCCTCATTCTCAGTGCTCTGCACAATTCTATGCTGGCCTGTATCTCAGCTCTCATTTCTCATCAATATTGTTACCCTCAGCAATGCAGCTTTGGTATGCCTCACCCACCTTGGCCTTTGCACCTTTTTCCATGCCACCTCTTTTGCTTAGAATATCATGCATCCTGTTGTTTTCCAAACAATCATTCTTCATTCCATTTCTTTGTTAAAAGAAAATTCTGCCACAAAGCTTACCAACACTAATCCATCAATGTAGTGTGTGTGTGTGTGTGTGTGTGTTAAAAGGAAGAAGAACTCTGCATCACTTTGAAATTTGACCATCCTGTGCTAATATATTCTGCTAATATATTGCACTATGATGGGATTTTCAAATGTGCCTAAGGAATTTAGGAGCACAAGTCTCATTAAATTTCCAGTGGGACCTGTATTTATATCTCTCTGAGTGCTTTGGAAAATCCCACCAGATGTGTATGAACTGTTATATACCCCTAATTTAGGATGCAAAATCCTTGCCTAGGTACTGTGCTGCTCTTTGTTTTGTACATCATCAACCACACTATCATATGGTTAAAATTTTCAACCTGGGATTGAAATGCAGATTTAGGGTCAAATTCTGCTATCAAATACACCCATGCAACTACATTCACTTACATTGGCATATATGGGAGAGATCTATACCGGGGATTCTGATAGTTATCTTTTCAAATGTCTTGACCCTGCAAACATTTACACATGTGAGAAACTTGACTTATGTGAGGACACTCACTGAAGTCAAGGAGACTCTTCACATGACTGAAGCTACTTCATGAGCAGGAACAAGTCCTAAAGTACTGACACTAATTTTCTAACACTCTCACCAACGCTTAATTTTCTTTGATTCTTACTGGGCGTCACAAAGCAGTTAGTCCCTGAGGATAGACTAGGCCCAGCTCCCTTGCACCAAGCAGGTGAGTTCAGTGTAGCCAGTTAAAGAGGGCTGAGCCAACTCAGTACCTATAAAGGGTTGGTAGTGGGCAGGAAGAGGAGGGATTGATTGACACAGGCTGTGCCTGGGGAGGGAGAGCCACACTGGAATACAGCTAACTCCTGGTAGGTCCCCTGGAACAAAGTGGGGGTTGGTGCTCAGGGAGACAGCCCTGAGGCTGCTCAGAACTGAGAACCTGCCAGAGGGCCCTGAGAGGGGTGGAGCAGAAACCTGAAAGCAAGGACTGAGTTAAAATTGTTTTTCTCTTTATTTGATGGCTTCTATTAAGAAAGTAAACCTCCTTGCAAGACAATGGGCATGGCACCATATATTTTGGAGGTGGGGAGAAGCCTGGCCCAGTGACACTGGTGATTAACACACAAGTGGAAAAAGTACTCATACTGTACTGTTTACATGAAAAACTATGTTTAATCATTGTGGCCCCTGGCACTTCCTGTTCTCTTTCCTGTTATTATTTTATTCCATTGGTTTGATTTAGTCATACATTTATTTTTGCCCAACTATTTTAAAAGTAGGGTCCAAAAGTCAGGGTATCATCTAGTGCTTATATGTAATTGAAAAATCAATGAAAACACATTTTAAAAGAATAAATTCAGCTTCACTTTTGCATTAAATTTCTTCAACCGTATTTCTCCAAGCACGCCAAAAGCTACTTGCCTTTGCTAAGAACAGAGGGCAAGATACAAAGTTCACTGAAGTCAATGGAAAGACTCCCATTGACTTAATGAAATTTGGATCATGCCTTAAGTCTATAGTGTGACGTTGCACTCCATATGCTTTATGAAAATATGTTTATGAATGTGAATATAATGTAACTGGAATATGCTTTATACAAATGGTCTCTTGTAAGGTATCATTACAAAGCTTATGATCTACCGAGTGTGTTCATCCTATTTGTATGCATGTATCATTCTTGTATCTGAAGCTAGAAACATGCAAAGTTTAGGCCATTAATGGTGGTTTATAATCTTGATGGCTCCCATTGACTATGACAATTGGTTGTAAATGGTTTATTTACCTGCATGCCTTCCTGGGTATGTGTGGGCCAGCCTTTGGGTAATGAAGAATGAGGTCTCACAGGGACATGTGACTATGTCAAGCTGATAATGAAATTCATCTTAAATTGGGTACTTTTCCATTTAGAAGGAGTGGTGGGGACCCAGAGAGACAGAAGATTCCCACTTTGTGCCAAAGCTATAAAAGGGGGTGGAGCAGGACAAAGGGAGAGCCAGTCATGAGAAAACCCCTAGTTAACACTTAAGATGTCTGCTGGAACTAACAGGACTGTACCAGATGAAAGGATTGGGCCCAGACTAGGAAGAAGTCTAATCTGTGAAAGAAGCTTATTGGAACATCTGAGGGTGAGATATTACCTGTAATCAGTTTCTTAATGTATTAGGCTTAGACTTGAATGTTTTTGCTTTATTTTGCTTGGTAACTTACTTTGTTCTTTCTGTTATCTGGAATCACTTAAATCCTACTTTTTATACTTAATAAAATCACTTTTGTTTATTAGTAAACCCAAACAGCTGTGCATCTCTCTCTATCAGTGTTATAGAGGGTGGGCAATTTATGAGTTTACGCTGCATATGCTTTATACAGAGTAAAACGGATTTATTTGGGGTTTGGATCCCATTGGGAGCTGGGTGTCTGGGTGCTGGAGTCAAGTAACCTGCAGAGTTGTTTTCACTTAAAACCTGCATCTTTGGGGGTGTGGCGCAGACCCTGTGTCTATGCTGCAGCAGGCTAGTGTGTCTGGCTCAACAAGGCAGGGTTCTGGAGTCCCAAGCTGGCAGGGAAAACAGGCTCAGAGGTAATTTCAGCACATCAGGTGACAGTCCCAAGGGGGTCTCTCTGACCGAACCCGTCACCTATAGCAAGTTTGAAGTTTTAAAATTAACCTAGTTATGAGTGCAAAGAGAAACCATCTGTCAAAATGTTGTAAATGTTACAATGGCCATACTAAGGAGCTTGGTTTTGGGTGTGAGGAGAGAGTGAAGGTAAGTAGAATATGGTTCAAAAATTTCCTTTTGTCCAAAAACAACCATGTATAATTTCAGTTTATAATTCCAGCAAGTGGCAGGGGCTTGAAATGTAGGACATCGTCTTCATTGGAGTTACTCCAAATTTACATCTAACTGAAATCAGTATCTGGCCATTATCATATAAAATTCAACCAAACCAGCCTAATAGCTATTTTATGTTTTGTGTTCAGACTATAAAGCTCAAGAAAGAAAACAAAATTCAAAATGTCTCACCTAGATTAACAGGGGTTACTCTGAATCCAAAATTGAAGATTTCGGTAAGATCCAGGTATTTAATGGCATTCAGTGGTAGATTATCAAGCTCTCGTACCCAGTATCTACAGGTGTCTACTATAATCTTCCATTTTCTTCCATTCTTAGTGCCAAAGTCATACACAAACCACATGCCTGAGGCAAAGATTTCGTTGAAAGGCACTCTCTCAGGCATGGTAGCATCTGCCAAAGCATTCAGACTATCTAGAACTTCAACAATCAGGAAGCTGCTAAAGCCAGGAATCACCACAGTCTTCTCAATATCAGAAGGTTTAAATACATTAAGACCTGAAGAAACAACCTTCGCCGAACTATTATAATCTAAATTAAGAAAACAGAATAATTACATTTTCTGTTCAATAATTTTTAGTATGCAAATCTAGGACCAGATTATGGCACCCTTACTAAAATTGAGCAGTACCTTATTCCTTCACTGGTGTGACCACATGTAAATTAACATATTATTCAGTGTGAATCATGGTGTCAGAATCTGGCTCATAATTACAATAAAGAATGCTCATAAGTAACAGTTTAGAAATAAAAACTCATATTGGATTTCAAACATTTGTGTTTGTTGTAACTGCGATACATTTTATTAAACATAGGCTCTGATCCTGTGAAATGCCGTGTGCCTCCTCTTACCATGACATAAGAGCTGCACCTCCAGCTCTACTCTAACATGGGATTTTGATACTGAGGAAACCCTCAGGTAGTTGCTTGAGCCAGATTTGCAGCTGCTTTGTGCACAGCAGCAGGAGGCAGCATCCAGCCCTAGGTTTACAGAAGGGCATTTTTGGGTGGGTGAATTTGCAGCTTTCAGTATTGATACAAATGACCATTTCTGGAATAAGTTTAAGGGTGGCAATACACACTCTTTCAGTGGCACCATTTCAATTGCTTATAATTTATTTGTATATAAAATTTCTTTAAATATGTCATAGTCATTTTTCCTCTGGGAAAACTAAGTCCATGGCATTTCTTAAAACAAACAAACAAGCAAACAAACAAACCATTTTGAGTGGAGTTCAAGCTAGATTCCACTGAAAGATTATATATCTATATAAAAAAACCGGACACTTTTTTCATGCTTGTATAACTCCAGGACAGCTCATTGAACTGATTGTAAATTTCCCGTTTCAGCCTTAGGCTGAGAAAAAACATGTGGAGTTACAGACTCAAAGGAAGTGTTTAGAGGGAGTGAAAATTGGGTTTTAGAATACAATGGCTTTTCAAAATATGTTAACGGTGGTTGTAATATTGCTCATTTGGCTACTCTGAAAGAAAAATGAGGAAGTCTGCAAATAACTCAGAATTCTCAGCACGTTTGTGCTTCCAACACTCTCTCCCACCACTCTTTTTATATCACTTGTCTCCTTAGATCTTCAGGGTTTAGATATCTTCATATGTGTTTGTATATCATCTAGCACTATGGGGCCTTTGGACACTATGTAATATAAGCATTATATATGAATATTTCTTAGTAATAATTAGCAATGAAGCAAGAGAAAATTGTCTCAAATTTGTTAAAACAGTCCTGATTTAATTGTTTAATAATTATAATATAATTAATAATATATGGAGATATACCTATCTCAGAGAACTGGAAGGGACCCTGAAAGGTTACTGAGTCTGGCCCCCTGCCTTCACTAGCAGGGCCATGTACTGATTTTGCCCTGGATCCCTAAGTGGCCCCCTTAAGGACTGAACTCACAACCCTGGGCTTAGCAAGCCAATGCTCAAACCAGTGAGCTATCCTTCCCCCCAGTTGGTATATATACTTTTGTTCTTCTTGAGTGATGCACATGTGCATACCATGTCTGAGTCCCAACAGCTTTTACCATCACCAGTGCCTAAGCAAAGGCATAAGAAGCAGGGGAGATCGTTGGCACTGAAGTCTATTAGGCATGGGGATAAGAGTAGAGTGCAGTCTAAGTCTAAGTACTCCTCTGCTTCGGTACCGCAGAAGATGGAACCATTGATTCTGGCACCTAGGTGGGTGACGTCAAGTCCGAAGCCAGAAGGAACTCCTTCCACATCTGTGGCACCACACCACATACTGACACTATCTCAGTACCGGCCATGCTAGAGGCATTTGTGGTTGCCAGGGATCTCCTGACCCTGTCAGTGCCAATATCGCCAGCAGTACAAGAGCCAATACTATTGGTGCTGGTGGACACAGGAGAACCAGCAGGATCATTACAGAGCTCGGTACCATGCCAGCCTCATGTACCCCTGACAGCTCTTACTTTGGTACCGTGAATGATAAAACCCTTGATGTTCACTTCTCTATGGACCTCTCCTCTGCACCAATTGCTGGCACCATCTGGAATGGCACCTCTATGGTCAGCAAAAGGAGAGTCATCTTTTTCCAAATCGGAGGCTAGGTCTTACATTTCCCATTCTCAGAGCTGCTCCTGCTCCCCCTCCTCTAGATGTTTCCACCCTTCCTTGCTACATGGGTCCTGAATTCTCCAAGTTAAAGGATTTGGCCCTAAACAGTAAGCTCTTTGGGGCAGGGACTATCATTTATTTTGTATTTATACAGTGCCTGGCACAAAGTAGCTCAGTGAGGTTGTTGCCTTTAGGTGCTACCACAATATAAATGTTAAGTCATAATAAACCTATATAATTGTCCCCCAACTTTTCTATAGAAGACAGATATGTAATGAAGAAGTAAGTTGATCAGAGAAGGCAGATGGAATTTAAAAGTTGATAACTCGAAATAAAAGTGAAACTAGCAAGTTTTAAATTAATTTTTTAAATCATATTAACTAGAAATACCACTAAGTATTAGAGACCATTACCTGTATGGAGTTTTAGGGCAGAGAATAGAGTAATGCAATTTGAAATCATCACCTGTCTGATATTCAAATATTTAAGATTTTGGAAAAGAAAGATGATGTTATTTACCTGTACAGTAACTGGAGTTCTTCAAGGTGCGTTGTCTCTATGGGTGTTCTGCTTCAGATATGCATGCACCCAATATGCTTGTGATCGGAGATTTTTGCCAGCAATAACTGTTTGGTCCACACATGCATCCTAGTTATCTTTGTGCACCATTCCAAGGGTATAAAGGGCAGTGTGGCAGGACCAATCGCCACTCCATCACAGTACCCAGCATAAGCTAGGGACTCTGAAGCAGAGGTGAAGGAAGATGGGTAGTAGAACATCAACAGGGACAACACGTCTTGAAGACCACCAGTTACTGTACAGGTAAACTCTCTGAGCAATTGTCCCTGTGGGTTTTCCACTGTAAGTGCCTCCCAAGCAATAAACTAATTATGGAGCTGGGTGTTCAGCATCCTATCTAGTTCAGATGAAGTACTGCCCTGCCAAAAGAGGATTCCAATCCAGAAGTCTCTAGACTTCTAGCCTAATGCCTTGAGAAGGTGTGAATAGAGCCCCAAATAACCTCTTTACAAATATCTATAATAGAGATACTTTTCAACAAGGCTGCAGATGTAGACCGAAGTCTAGTGGAGTGAGCTCTAAGAATAGCCTGGGGGGAGGGGTCTAATGTCATGATTTTATAGCATGTTCTTATTCACCCTGATCTGAGTAGAAACAGGGGCACCTTTCTGCAAATGAAATAAAGAGCATCCAGGAGGTTCTTAAGGACTTTAGTCTTTGGAGATAAAAGGCTAATACTCTCTACTGAGTGAAATCTTGCTTCTTCAAGATTGGCATGAAATTTAAGGTAAACTATTGGTAATTGAATGTCCTAATTAAGGTAGAATTTGGATACTATTTCATCTTAGCTGACATAGTAGCTACTAAGAAAGATGTCTTCACTGCAAATGTAGGAAAGAACATCTTGCTAAAGGCTTAAACAGGGGCCTCAAGTGCTATAAGGACCAAATTTTGATCCCAAAGTGGATCCCAATAGGTAGAAAAAGTTTTAGTAACTACTTTATAAACCTATGTCATTGGGCGAGGGGAAAAAAAACACCAAGAAACCTTCTAATGGAGGGGAAAGCTGCTAATAGCGGCCAAATGCACTCTAATGGAACTCAGTGACAGCCCCCTATGTTTTAGGAATAAGTAATCTAAAACAGGAGATAGCTGTGACTCAAGAGGAAGCAGACCAAATGTAGAACCTCTTCCATTTTCCATATGTCCTTGTAGAAGGTTTTCTGCTGTGGGTGGAATTGTGCATCCCTATCCTGCCTGGACACCCAAGATACCCTTTCTGACTGATATTCTGGGGCAGGGACTCCTAGAAAAATAAGGTTGTGTGTTCTCATCTGTATGTTGTGAATCTGATAAAAGACGACAAATTCAAAAGTGGAGCATGCAGTAGAAGGTGGAGTAATTTGTGGTAAGGTCTAAGCTCTGGTCAGTACTAAAGATTCAGTTGGTTTTGATGACAGTCTTGTGACTCATATTGACAGGTGCATGTCTCCTGACAAAAGAAGGGATTCCAATTTCTCTGGTATTAGGAGGTCCTGGGGTAGAATAAATCTATCTGGTGCTGGTGTCAATTGAGGAGAAGGCACTTACTATATTAATCCTACACGGAAAGAAGTAGCTGGTACTGGTAGTGGAATCATTGATTTAGCCAATACTGAATAACTCTTCAGAACCGACCACTTTGCTGGTGCCCAGGACTTGCTTGCTTGTCAAAGTAAAGACAAAGCACTCGGAGAAGAATTTGAGATATCTAGCCATGGAGAAATAGAAAAGAAATTCAGTTTTACACTTTTGGAGAACTAACCCCACTGAAATGTGAATTCCTTTATCTGCAGGTTAAATATAGTGTACATTCAGACAGCTAGAATGGGGATTTTTTTTTGTAAAAGGTCATATAAAAGGTTATTTTCCAAAAAAAGGACCTCATTACTGTACAGAATCAATGATATCTGTAACTTACATTCAGAAACAAGCTGAAGCTTAACTCTGGTGGTGTTTGACACCTGCAAAATTCTTAAAGAATTATCTATAAAGAAGCTTTTATCTTCAGATTCAAAGGGAAACCTCTCCAGAACGTCTACGATGACAGAGGATAAATATTGTGGAGGATATTCATGATGGAAAACATTGACTATTGTAGCTGATCCGCTTGGCCTACATGGGCAGGAAGCATATATTTGTTATTACATTAGACAATTCGCTAATTAAAGAATTTACACATGCTTAAGTCCAACCCTATTCACAACAGTACTTAAAGAACATACGTAAATCCAATTGACTTCAATAGGATTTAAGCATAAGTTTAGACAGTCAAGCATATGTTTAAACACCATTCCTGAATGGATATGCTTTCATGAACTAAGGTGCTAGTCAGGTTCATTAGAGTAGAAATTACCCATGTCTGTCTCCAACACAAAGCCAGAACAGTTGGACTGTGTACAATGTTGGGTGCGAGTAGCAGAGATAGAATTCACTTCCTAACCTGCAGGCAGGCTATGGCACTTCAGTGCAACCCCTCTAAAGTTGATATTCCAGCCCATGGACCACAAAAGCAGACACTGCCACTCTGTTCCTTTTCTACTATGTTCCTGCCTCTGGAGGACTTAGCGGAGGGGCTCTCTTACGATGGTAGCTGTTTTCAATCACCATGTTGTTTTAACACACATGGTGCTAAAAATGCTGCCAGAGCCAGAGAAACATCTACACTAGAGTTCCCAGTGGTCCCAGCACCACTGCAGCTGAACTGGTCTTAGAAACGGTAGGAATTTTTTGTATCAAGTCCATAGTATAGACAAAGCTTGAAGTAAATTCTTGGTGCATCAGAAAGCTGCAGCTGAAAAAAATCAATCCAGATGCAAAGGGAAAGAAGAGTGAAAGAGGCTGTATTGATGATTTCTACTGTTATTTCTGAAGAAAGACAGGTGACTGCTGGCAAGGGTAGAGTGGGGAAGCTTGATTTGCTGCAGAGCTCAAAGCATATTTAAAACATAACTGCTGATTGACACCGTTGATTAGCTTCTTTACCTATGCAGCCCTTTGCCTGTCTGCTGATACAAGCAAAGAATTGTAGTGGTGGCAGTTTGTGTCAAGTGAGTGCCTGTTCACTAGTACTGCCACAATGTCCTTCACACAGCAATCAGAAGGTAAGATTTAACCCATTAGACAGAGAAACTGTCTCTAACGTTGCTCCATTGGACAATTAGAGGGCAATGTTTGCTGCTAGCCATCTGGCAAAGAAAGGCTTTCCGAAGGCCACTGAGCATCTATTGGACTTCAGTGCAAGCTTTGCTTGCAGTACACCAAGACTGGACCCATCCTTTGCAGAATGGAAAAAGTAAAAATTGACAGAAAAATCTATATCCAGCTAAAATCTGCCCTTGGTTATACCCTGGTAACACTATTGAAGCCAATAGATTTGCAAAGTATGATTGAGGGCAGCTCTTTGCCCAATGTTTCCACGTTCCTAAAATGGTATTTAAAACATTTTAATAAAATACAAACTATGAAAAAAAGTATTTAGCAATGCTCTTTTAAATGATTAAAACATGAAAATATTGAATGCTCTTTGATACTAATAATATAGCAAGAGTTCATCTATTTACCGATATTGTAACACCTTCCCTTTGTGCAGACCATAAAATCTTGACTTTTGAATACTTCTTGATTTTCCATTCAATGGGATATGTTCAAAAAATACCATTTGCTGTTCAGTGATGTATTGTGGCGACAATGGGCCATCAAAACCTATGTCGTCCTCCTAGAATGAAGGGAAAATGTTGGCGGTTATCCTTTTTCTTTTTATTCTTCTTTGCCTAAACAATGTAAAATATAAAATTGTGCTGATGCCTTGAAAACTGATTAAAGACAAATTAGTAAAATAAGGACATTTCAAATAATCTGTTTCTTCCCCCCACATAAAATGTTACAAATGTTTTCTAACACCTACAGGACTCTCTAAATATAGAGACCACCCTATTAAAAAGGGAACAGTAACCAAGCTTAAGAGAGTGGTATTTGAGGTACAGCAGTTATTTCCTCGGCTAAGTAAAGGGAAAACTGCAGCATCTGAGATGTGTAACTGTTGGCAAATGTTTTTAAATGGCAACAAAAGTATTTCTTTTGAGTTTACTGATTTTTTTTTAAATAGTAAGAAAAAAAAACCCCAGTAAGTATAAGGACTATATTATTGGACAACTACTTGTTACCCATTTGATTTAACAGGTATTACACCAAGTTCTTACTGCATCGTTATTAGCACCTATGGACCAGGGTCACATTTCCTGGAATATTTATAATTGAAATGTGACTATTTTTTTAGGTTAGCCACGTTATGCTTAGGCCCATAGACTGATCAGATTTTACCTATGTGACCAAACTCCACTTAACCTCCCACTTCTTATTCCTGCATCATGCGCTTCTCTCTATTACTGTGAAAGAAAGTTCATTTCCTCAATCCTTCTCTTCTTTTGGTATTATTCAGTACATTATTCTGTCTCATCATATGCTTGGGAATTGCTCTGCTCACTTAATTAAAATGTTACTATTTAAACTCAAATTCTGCAAAGCATTGAAAAATAATTTGCATAAAAGATACTATATAAAAAGAAATACCATTTACCAGCACCCGCTCTATGTGTGAGCAGCACTGGGTGATTCAGCTCTCTTCCATTTAAGGTGAAATCCACTCGTGTGTGAAGGGCACACTCAAAGCCTTCTGCTCTATTCAAGCATAGCATTGCACCATCTGCTAGTGGGGAAAGGCCTGTGCAAACCTGTGCTGAACCCAAATAGGAGGGTCAGACGATGATGTTTGAGGTGGAATGGAGAGATGGACTACTGGATCCACACTTAATTGTGTTCAGCATAAAAGTGAAGAAAGGTCTGTGACTTATTCCAGGTCCTGGACTAGAAATACCCAAACAGGGGCTGCACAGCAGCTTTGCAGCTTGTCCAAAGGCTGAGGGTGGATTCCATCCATTTCCTCGCATGAAACCCAATTTCCTTGAACTTTGTGCCTGGGGAGGCAGGAGGGGTTTTAAAAGTATTCTACAAGAGTTTGATAATTTTGTTATACAACTAACCTGTATTAGAGTGATAACATCAAGCAGGTGTATTTCCAGACTATCAGAGACTGATTCATTCAGAGAAATTATATTTAAAGACCCCAAGTGGTCATAGTACAAATTGAAAACATTGTGTGCTGATGTCGTAAGCTTGGCATATCTTTCTAAACCTACAGAGAAAGAACATAGGACAAGATGTTGAAAATAGGTCACCTGCACAAGCAAAACTTGGTAGCATAGTGAGTTTAGGTTTATTGCAATAGGGCTGAAGGCTGCTGTTGACTTCCGAGGGAGCTGTGATGGCTCAGGATGAGGCCTCTGTTTTTAAAAATCTCTGAAGAAACAAGCTTATGGTAAGTTAATAAATAAAAACGGTTTATAACAAAATCACAAACAAATGTAATTGAATGATTATCTCCTAAGGCACATACTATTTAAGGTCCTGATCCTGCACTGAGCACTGGGATAAGCCCTTGTGTCCATTATTGTCAAAGAGGCTCTGCCTGGGTCAAGGGATCCATGCATACATGCTCATTGCAGGCTCAAAGCCCCAAGGCTCAGTCCTGCAATCAGTTAAGTCAATGACAAAACTCCCACTGACTTCAGTCATAGTGTGGAGCATACCATTATTGATACTCAGCCCAAACGGATTATCTGCTTTGCAGTTTTAGATGTGTATGTTAATGTTAGTAACACAAAGTTTTTCCAACCGAATGGCAGTTTGTTCAGAACTTAACAGAAGATATGAATTGAATACATTATTTTTTGTAGAAGTTTAAAAGACTTCTTGTATCCCTTCAGCCAACGTACTGTAAAATAATGGTAACAAAGAACTAGATTTAATTGTTTTTCCCAGAGCATGGTTAGCAAAGCAGCTGCCGTGGGTCAGTTCCTAACCACTGCAGAACTAATTCTGAATTCCTCACCTGCCTTAGTAAAGAAGATGTTTCCCTTGTCCGTCACAAATGCAATTGAGTGACTATAAACACACATATTTGTTTTTATAATTATTTCATTCTCCAGAGTGATTAACAACATAAAAGTGTTGCCTCCATCATCAGAAAACCAGACCTATGGAAAAGAAACAATTGTGACTGTTGAACTGCTATCTGCATTCATAGCTTGCTCACAGAGTATTATAGAGACAGAATCTTTTTCCAATTAACATTTGCTGGAAATAATCAAAGTAAACACCCCAGCCTCACAGTTATAAAAATGCAATACATTTTATTGCACACATACATAAGTATTACAGAAATACCAGGCTGTCCCAAAATCTAAAACTTGATGTTTTTAGAAAATAACCCCTATCTGGCAATACGTTTCCCTGTAACTAAAATTTGTTCATAATTAACTATAATTCACTTCTTGAGTATTTCCTCTCTCCTCCACCCCCCAGAATTAGGCCTACCCTTACTTAAGATGAGCAGTACCTCACTCCACAAAGTCACACTTGATTTAAATGAGACCATTCACAGACTCTGTTCAGTGGTAGCAAGCACTGCAGAATGAGGCCCTGTGAGAAGTTATTTCTTCCCACAGTTAGAAAATGCATGACAGTTTCTCATTTTGATCTTGCTTCTGCTGAAGTCGATAGGAGTTTTACAAAATTTCATCAAGAAGGATAGAACTGGACCTTTCATTCCTAAAAATCACCATTAAAATTATACTTCACTTCCATATATATTCCCATAGATGCACACCTGGCTTCCATAAACATAGAGAAAGTGACTTCCTGGGTGAAAAAACATTCCAAAAGGCAAAAACGTAGGGTCTGGAAACCAGAATACTGGAAATTTTGTTTTCCTGTTCAATTTGTGGTCTGTTAACTTGTACACCGAGACCATTTCTTTATTCTAAAGAGAAAAAAATATTAACTATAGACAGGTAAGATTTTTGCACAGTCATTAAACCACTAGCATTCAGAATATCATAAGAGACAGAATGTACAGCACATTTAAGTGGTTATAAATTTATGTCTGGCAAGTGACAGTAATACACAGAACTTAGAGAGAGAAACCTGCACATTATTGTGTAACTGGGCACAAATTTTTGCTTTTCATTGACCGGTCAAATAGAAACATTCCCTAATTTCTAGTAATTGAAGGAAAAGACTTTTGTGGCATTTAGAAAAGATGGAAACTTAAGTTCTGAAGAGGGGAAAAGGGGTTGTGAATAAAGCAGAGGACTGGGAACCAGGAGAGCTGGGTTTTGTTTCCAGCTGTGCTACAAAACATCCTGGGAACTGCAATTAAATGTTTGATTTTCCTCGTCAAAATATAGTTGCTCATGAAGAGCCATTTGCACAGATAACCTTTTTTCAGTGCAAGGCACCTAAAGAAGGACCCTTTTATATACAGAAATAAAGGAGAAATATACCATTACTACTTCACACTTCTGTAGCACATTCCATGCAAAGATTTCAAAAAGCACCTGCAAACACTAGGGTGAAGTTCATCCTTGTGCAGAAGTCCAACACCAAGCCAATGCACCACTTCCACCCAACACAGGCCTTGCTCTGGACTTCAGCACAGGGGAGAATGTCACTGTAGATTAATACATTTTTATTATCCTCATTTTACAGATGGGGAAACTAATGCACTGAAAGGTGAAGTGATTTGCCCAAAAAGCAAACCAATGAAAGAGTCAGGGATAGAACTCAGATCTCCTAAGTTTCAGTTCCCCTCCTCTAATACTCACTGATACTGTTTGGCATCCTTTATCCAAAAACCATTGTCTTGAACAGAACAACAGAATGGCATGGAAGGGCGGGCAATTTAATTTAAATTATAAATTAAAGTTCAGATGTGCTAAGCGGCAGAAATTATGCCTGGAGTTCCATACTGTACCTGAACAGTTATAAGACCTATTCCAGTGTTCTGCTGATAGTCAATAAGAAATGCCACTACTCGTCTAGAAAGTGTCTTTCCACCATGAAATCTATGGGGCAAGCAACTGTACCATTCTGTGTATGGATCATTACTATAGAAACAGGTAGATACCTAAGAGGAAGGAAATATGTGATTAGGAACTCAATATGGTGAAAGTTTGAATGGGTTTGTATGTAGTGTATCATAAGCTTGGTTTCAGAACAGAATGGAGGACCAGATCCTCAGCTGGTGTAAACTGGCTCAGCTCCATTGACTTCAATGAAATGCTTGTGAGCATGAGACTAACAAAACTGCACAAGCATTCACACAAATCCCTTCAGCAAGACCAAACTCAGTCTTACTCGGGTCCTGGGTTTCTTCTTTTGGGCAGAAATTGACAACTATCTGGAATCAAGCCAACCTCTATGTTGGATTTGTGATATGGACAAATGGGAACTAGTAAGTAAGTGGAAGTTAATGAGAATTTTCCTGGAGTATTAAGGAAGCAGCTCAAGTAAACAATTGCAACTTTAGGCCCTTTAATCTGCAACTAGATCCATGTAGACAGCCCTTTGTGCCCATGTGGAGCCTAACTGACTTTAGTGGGATCCACATTGGTGCTGGGGCCGCCAATGTTACCCAATGGAAGTATCAACAGGGTCATAGTATGAGCTAAATGGTATTGCATATTAATTTGGAAAGCAATTTTAAAGCTAGGAAACTAACTAGGGGACATATAGCATGCCAACTTTTTACTAATGAGCAATAATACTCTGTGAGCAAGCTATGAATGCAGATAGCAACTTTACTAATGAGCTAGAACATCAAGACTTTACATGTTCAGACAGAAAAATGGCAAAGAAATAGGAAGTTAAAAAATATAGACTGATATCAGTGGGAATACTGTTGCATTAGTACTGCAGTTATGATCAACCAATGCAAACCTTACCTGGTTTACTGCATTACCATACCTGGCTTAATGTCTTATCTTTGTTGAACGAGAGGCTAATGTAATCCACTAGGGAAAAAACAAAGGTATTATCTAAACATCAAAGTCAGCACGTAATAGCTGTAATATAGTTTTATAAAAAGACCAATATGGTTTCATCTTTATGGGACAGATTTCCCAGAATTGGGGCCAATTCTTCAAAATAGCTCAGTACCCAACATGCTCAGCACTTTTGAAAATAAAGGCTGATATCAGCTCATATAATGTATATATATCATACACACCAACTCTGTTCCTTATACAGAGGGGGAACCTGTACAAGCTGATTTGGGTTTCGGCAGGTTGGAAAGGGAACGATCACCTCTGTGGTATGTGCCACATTTCATCCAACCCTATAGAGACCTTTTCATGGGTTCTCTTTAGGGTTCCGGTTCTACTTGATTCTCCATCCCACCAGAGTCTAGGTAAGTTACGTTGTGTCCCCCTCCACCATTTGAAAATCCCCTTCAGGGTTCTGTTCAAACAACATCTTTGGTTGAGGGAACTCCTAGAAGACTGCTGGGAGTTTGGCTCAGCACTAGTGGAGAGACAGGAAGCCTTTAAGTGGCAGTCCCTCTCCTCAGGAGAATTCTTCAAAATCTGTGAGTTTAAGGATTAGAGCAGTAAAATAAAGAAATCGACTAAAAAGTACTTTTAATATCTAAAAAATATTGAAGGATAACTGGAAAAGGCTATAAATGAAAAAGTGAAAAGCTCTCTGTTGCAAAGCTAGAATCTCCTGCTGCTAAGCCTTCATTACACCAAGTGAGAACAGGAAATGGCTGAAAGGTCAGAAAGCACTGCAAAAAGGCAGTTAGCTAGATGGGGAACAATTTTAGGAAAATTGTTTCTTTCATTTCCCCTTAATGAAGAGGTTTGGAGGGGAGGTGGATCTACAAGAAGGTATATGTACAGTAGAACCTCAGAGTTTCAAACACCTCAGGAAAGGAGGTTGTTCGTAAATCTGAAATGTTCGTAACTCTGAACAAAATGTTATGGTTGTTCTTTCATTGACTTAATACAGCTTTGAAACTTTACTATGCAGAAGAAAAATGCTGCTTTTAACTATCTTAATTTAAATGAAACAAGCACAGAAACAGTTTCCTTACCTTGTCAAATCTTTTTTTTTAACTTTCCTTTTTTTTTTAATTTAGTAGTTTACGTTTATCACAGTACTGTACTGTATTTACTTTTTTGTTGTTGTCTCTGCTGCTGCCTGATTGCATACTTCCAGTTCCAAATGAGGTGTGTGGTTGACCGGTCAGTTTATAACTCTGGTGTTCGTAACTCTGAGGTTCTACTGTATTCTGTTCCATACCTCCTGTTTTAATCCTTTTCCCCCACTCCCCTCTCTTACACTAAAGGAGAACCACTAATCTGGGAAATTATAACCAACTGAGCAAACGAGTAAAGTAAATGACAAATTTGGGATATGGACAAGCAAATCCTCCTTACTCTATAGACTGCATTTGCACGGAACAGAGTTTGTGAACTGGATTTGTGGAATGCTGATTTCAATCTGCCTGTCTAAAGTAGCTACTGTGCACCCACATACAAGTACAAATGAAAATTAAGAACATAAAAAATATCCATTGGAGTTAAAAAACTCTTTTACCCATGTGCATGCGAAGGATGGGAGATGAGGAGACCTCTTGTAAGTGTTTACACAAATACACCTGTAAATAATTTAAACCTGTGTGTAATTGTCTGGGTTAAATTCTTGCTCCCTTTTCAAAGCTTGAGTGAATGTGCTTTACACAGGGATCTAGGGAAGAATTGTCATCCTAACCTGGAGCCGGATTTCAGAGCAGCCACTATGTGGCCACTACAGCAGTGTCTGGGTTATCAGAGCAGCTACTGCTTGCTCTGCGTCCACTAAATAGTTTTCTGATCAGTGGATCTGTGAAGTCTATAGATTCTCCGCCCGTTCCTTGCAAAGAACTGGTGCAGAGCAGTGCTGTAGGGCACTGAGAAAGCACAGGTTTCTCTCCATGCAGCTTCTCTACCGCCTATCCCTCGTGCAACAGGAGAGGTTACTCACCTTGGGCAGTAACTGGAGTTCTTTGAGAAGTGTATGTGCCTGTGGTGCTCCACTTTAGGGGAACATTCATCCCTGCACCTTTGATTGGAGATTTTGGTAGCAGTGCCTGTTCAGCCCACGCATGTGTCCTACCCATCCTCATGCCCTGCACCGAGGCTATATAGGGCTATGTGGGCAAGCTGCTCTCAGTTCCTTCTCTATCACAAACCCCACAAAGACAGCTCCGAAGCGGGGGAAATGGGGTGGATAGTGGAGCACCCACAGGGACACATATAGAAGAACTCCAGTTATTGCACAAGGTGAATAACCTCTCCTTCTTCGAGAAGTGTCCCTGGGGGAACTCCACTTTAGGTGACTCCTTAGCAGTAACCCTTTAAGAAGGTGAGAGTTTGAGAACAGAGTCCACCACTGAAGAAAGAACTGCGTTGCCTACTGCTGCATCTGATCTTGCAGCATGAATTAGGGCACCGTGGTTGGAAAACGTTTGCACCGAGAAACAAGTTGCAGCCCTGCAGATTTCAGCAACCAGAATGTCTTTGAGTAGAGCTACAGACGTAGACTGTGCAGTCACTCTTACGGGAGGTGTCAAGGCTCCTTCCCCACTCTGAACTTTAGGGTACAGATGTGGGGGCCTGCATGAAAACTTCTAAGCTTAACTACCAGCTTAGATCTGGTCCGCTGCCACCACTCCCAATGTGCTAATTCCCTTCCCTGGGTAGCCTTGAGAGACTCTTCACCAATTCCCTGGTGAATACAGATCCAAACCCCTTGGATCTTAAAACAAGGAGAAATTAACCATCCCCCCTCCTCTCTCCCACCAACTCCTGGTGGATCAAGATCCAACCCCCTTGGATCTAAAAAACAGGGAAAATCAATCAGGTTCTTAAAAAGAAGGCTTTTAATTAAAGAAAAAGGTAAAAATCATCTCTGTAAAATCAGGATGGAAAATAACTTTACAGGGTAATCAAACTTAAAGAGCCCAGAGGACCCCCCTCTAGCCTTAGGTTCAAAGTTACAGCAAACAGAGGTAAACACCCTAGCAAAAGGTACATTTACAAGTTGAGAAAACAAAGATAAAACTAACACGCCTTGCCTGGCTGTTTACTTACAAGTTTGAAATATGAGAGACTTGTTCAGAAAGATTTGGAGAGCATGGATTGATGTCTGGTCCCTCTCAGTCCCAAGAGCGAACTCCCACCAAAACAAAGAGCACAAACAAAAGCCTTCCCCCCACCAAGATTTGAAAGTATCTTGTCCCCTTATTGGTCCTTTGGGTCAGGTGTCAGCCAGGTTACCTGAGCTTCTTAACCCTTTACAGGTAAAAGGATTTTGGAGTCTCTGGCCAGGAGGGATTTTATAGTATTGTACACAGGAGGACTGTTGCCCTTCCCTTTATAGTTATGACAGGAGGTGTGACCTCAGCTAATCCATAAAGGCAATGATACATCCAAAGATCCATTTAGAAAGTCTGTGAGTGGAGACAGGTGCTCCCTCAGACCTATTTGCAATAGAAACAAAGAGCCTAGGGGACCTCCTCAATGGCCTAATTCTATCCAAGTAAAAGGCTAATGTCCTCTTAACATTTAGTGCATGAAAAGCAGACTACTGCATAGACTGAGGCTTAGGAAAAAAAGAAAGGTGAATAGTTTGGATGATATGAAATTCAGAGGATCCTTTAGGTAAGAACTTTGGATGAGGTCATAAAGATTACTTTGTTCTCCAAGGAAAAGGTAAGGGAGCATCGGCCATTAGAGACACCCCCACCCCAACTTTTAGAGCAGAAGTGATGGCCACCAAGAAGGCAGCCTTCATAGACAGATGTTGTAGCGAGCACATAGCTAATGGCTCAAAGGATTGTTTCATGAGACAGTTAAGAACTAGGCTGAGATCCCAAAGCTATGTAGAGGCTCTAATCTGCAGAAAAAGATTGATAAATCCTTTTAGGAATCTCGCTGTTGTTGAATGAGAAAATCTCCCATTAATGGTTCAGACACACATGCGCACCTAAAGTGGAACATCCACAGGGACACCACTTAAAGAAGAACCAGCACTTCTACTGTTTTTTAGCGTTTTTCATGGGTACATAAGTTGTGGGAGAATGGTTGGGGGATCAGCCCCTAAACTAAAGACATTTTATAGATTTTCAGAAGATCCTATGGGAGTTTGGTGCCCAAATTCCATGGAAATTGAGTGGGATATGAATGCCTAACTCCCTTAGGCTCCTGTGAAAACCCCAAGTTAAGTGATTAACCCGAACACAACTCAGTTCATAACTATGCTTTACTTTTTTTTCCTTTTCTCCCTCCGTTTCATAGATTTAAAAATTTTCACATCTGAACTTCTCACCTTCATAGCTCTCTGCGTTAGCTAGACATTGCACATTATACCATACATTTGCGCTGAAATAATCATCCTATGAGAAACAGAGGGAAATACATAATTAAAATAATTGCATCCGTTTGTGATGTAATTTTTCTGTACATAAATAATAGCTTAGTTTGCATTAAAGAATCCTGCAAAGACACTGGAGGGTACAAGGAGGGTTGGGCTTGATCAATAATGTAGATAAGAATAAATACAGGTTGATGGGGAAAGAGGAGTAGGAGAATACAGCCACTTCCTGAATCTCCAAGTCAGGAATAAGCAAGGCCTGAACATAAAGCTGTTGGAGGTGTAATTTTTCAAACATGTGAAACCAAAGCCTTGATAAGTGGTAGTCATTAAAAGATCCCATGATAATGCTACTCAGTGTCTACAGCCAAGTTCAAATCCGAGAAAGTAAATTGTGCTTGCCTACAATTCCCTCTGCTGTATTATTCTTATTAGGCTGGCCTAACTTAAAATGTTTTTGTGAACTGTTAGGCAATTGTGGTGTTCTAACCCAGAAATTTAAAATATTTCTGGTGGGTTTTTTTAAATATTAATTCACTGGTGTAAAGTGATCTCATATTGTGAACAAGTAAAACAAACAGAAAATTAAGAAAACTGCTTTTCCAAGATTCTCACCCTTTCAAAGCCACAGAAGCTTGGTTTGGTGAACTAGGGAAAAAAGAAAGCAAAAAATTAGTAATACTAGTATGTGATCATGTAATTAAAGATTATCATAATACATGTGTACCAGGGGATTAAATTAAGGTTGTGCACACACAGCCTTAATTTTGGTATTTACTAAATGTTGAATGCTTGACTTTGCAACTTAATAATGTTCTTTTAGCATAGTTTTTTTGCATATAATATACATATTAAAATCAATAGGGGAGGGAATTTCTTGGCAATTCATGAACAATAATATTAAGCATATTCAATTTCTGCAGCCAGTCATTAACAATCAAGAAATGCTTTTCCTATCAGTTATTAAATATGTTCATGATTAACAGAAATGACAGATGGGTTTGAGCTCCAGAGTTCAGATCCCAATTTGGTTTTGAATTTCTTCAAGTTATTGGGACATTTGAATCCATGGTTTTGATTCAGGCCTATCTCCAATATAAACTCATTGAAAATCACTGGCTATCCCGTCTGCAATAACAAGTTGTAGAAACATGTACAGTACAAATTATTTAAAAGTTAATAGGATTTGTTTTGACAACTTGTAATTAGGAGTTTTTAATTATATAAATATTTTAGTTACAGTCAGTCTAATTTTATTCTCATAGCTTCATTTTGTAAGTATATAGAAGCACATGGAGCCAAATTCTGTTCGCAGCTACACCTGCACAAATCTCTATTGATTTGCTCAGGTGTAAATAAGGGCAAAATTTGGCTAGTGACATGTACTTTGAGCTTTAAACAAGGTAAATTAGTAATCACATCAGGCCAAATCATTAAATCTTAATCCATAAATCCGTACTCAGACAAAATTACCATTTAGTTAGTGAGTGTGACCCTCAGAACCGCCAACGCCAATTGACAAAGAGTACGCTGTTCTGTAACAGTAACTCCTATCAAACCTGATGCATTCACTACACCTAACACACTGCTTTCATGGTATTAATCCATAAGTAGGGTCATTTAAGGTATTAAATGAAAGCCAGTGACACACTTGTCATTAATATCATTGTGAAATGTATGTACTGACACTGTATAAGGAGTTATGTATACATACTGAAGATATATTGTAAAGTCTGTAACAAGGCAGAGTTGACAAATGGGTTTTCTGCCAGACGAAGCATGCCTATTCACCTATCCCTGTCTCTGATGTAAATTAAGCATGGTGAGGCAAATACATTCCAAGTCATCAGAGACCTGTGAAGTCAACAGGAAAGGAGCACACAGGAAAATGAACAATGGGTGAGAAGTGTTTTATCTGGGGTTGCACTTCAAAAGAATACACTTCAAAGGTTTACTGGACGATATCTGGGGGAAAGGGACAGCTTTTTATCCATCACTGAGGGAGCAAAAAGGACAGCACATTTTGCATTCATAAAAAGTGGATCCCAGCCATGCTGGGTGGTGGTGCTGGGAAGTTGTTTTAGGTGAGAACCTACTTCAGACAAGGATTTGAGCCTGTTAACATTAAGTTTAGACTCTAAGAAGCATCTTATACTTCTGTTTCCAATATTCTTACTCTCTACTCATTTGAGTCTTTGAATCTCTGTTCTTTGTGAATAAACTTATTCTTGTTTTTATTATAAATACATCTCAGTGCTGTGTTATTAAGCAAAGTCTCAGTTGAATCAAACACGCTGATGTGTATTGTATATAGTTCCCTTTGGTGACAGCGAACATGGTAATTTCTGAAAGCATTCAGTGATGGGGCTGAACACTGCAGGGGTTGCTTTTAGAGGGGCTGAGAAGCTGGAGGTCTACCTTTTGTTACCTGCAAGGCAAAGTAAGGGCTGGTAGAGCTCTAAGGAGATTGTTTGAGTAGCTAACAGACTGGTGGTGTCAGTGAGCAGACAACCAATTCAGGACAAGCACATCTCTCTCACTGAGGCAGGGGTGGGGGTAACAAGGTGACTCTTAGTCCTGGACACCCTGAGAAAGCATCATAGTGTGGAGTTAAAAACAGAAGATTTCAGAATTTGGTCCACTGTAAGCAGTTAGGGACATAATGAAATAAGTTGCTTATAGAGAGTATATGTGTGTGACTAAAAAGATTGAGCCTGCAAGTAAGAATTAATATCTTTCACTTCAATGGAACTATTCACATGCTTAAAGATAAGCATGTGCTTAAGTGCTTTTCTGGATGAAGACCAGAAGGCTCAGCATCTTGCAGCATCAAGTTCTAAGTGATCAACCAACCTTCCACTTACCACTAGTGCTGATCAAATGAATTGGCCTTGCCACGGTACTTGTGGCACAGCCAATCATTTGCAAAGATGGATCCAATCCTTTTGCTATGGTGGCAAAGCAACTCTGGTGAACCCATCCATATGTGGGTTTCAGAACATATAAGTTAGCAAGTCCATTGAAAACCCTGCCTTCAGACTAATAGAGTAAAGGAACTTCTTGTATGAATAGTTTAAATTAGATGAACCAAAAGATCTCTTCTGGCATTAAAGTTTATTAATCTAAGGGTATGTCTACACTACGAGGGTAGTTCGATTTCACTTAAATCGAATATGTGGAATCGATATTACAAAGTCGAACTTGTGTGTCCACACTAAGGACAGTAATTCGACTGTGTGAGTCCACACTAACGGGGCAAGCGTCGACATTGGAAGCGGTGCACTGTGGGCAGCTATCCCACAGTTCCCGCAGTCCCCGCTGCCCATTGGAATTCTGGGTCGAGCCGCCAATGCCTTCTGGGTAAAAAAATGTGTCGAGGGTGCTTTTGGGTAACTGTCGTCATCCGTCCGTCACTACCGCCCTCCCTCCCTCCCTCCATCCTTGAAAGCGCCGGCGGGAAATCAGTTCGTGCACTTTTCTGATCTGTGACAGCGCGGACGCCACAGCACTGCGAGCATGGATCCCGCTGCTACCATCGCTGCAGTTGTGGCCGTTCTCAACGCCTCGCAGCTTATCATACACCTTTCCCTGAGGCAGATGCAGAGAAATGAGGAGAGGAGGCTACGGCACCGCCGTGAGGGCCTGAAGTCGGAGAGTAGCACAGAGCTGTCAGAAACCACGAGACCCAGCGCCCAGGACATCACGGTTGCAATGGGTCATGTTGATGCTGTGGAATGGCGATTCTGGGCCCGGGAAACAAGCACGGACTGGTGGGACCGCATAGTGCTTCAGGTCTGGGATGAATCCCAGTGGCTGCGAAACTTTCGCATGCGGAAGGGGACTTTCCTTGAACTTTGTGAGTTGCTGTCCCCTGCCCTGAAGCGCAATGACACCCGGATGCGAGCAGCCCTGACTGTCCAGAAGCGAGTGGCCATAGCCCTCTGGAAGCTTGCAACGCCGGACAGCTACCGGTCAGTCGCGAACCACTTTGGTGTGGGCAAATCTACAGTGGGGGTTGTTGTGATGCAAGTAGCCAACGCAATCATTGAGCTACTGCTCTCAAAGGTAGTGACCCTGGGAAACGTGGAGGTCATCATAGATGGCTTCGCCGCGATGGGATTCCCAAACTGTGGTGGGGCTATAGATGGGACTCACATCCCTATCCTGGGACCGGACCACCAGGCCAGCCAGTACATCAACCGAAAGGGCTACTTTTCAATGGTGCTGCAAGCACTGGTGGCCCATAGGGGACGTTTTACGAACATCAACGTCGGATGGCCGGGCAAGGTTCATGACGCTCGCGTGTTCAGGAATTCTGGTCTGTTTAGACGGCTGCAGGAAGGTATTTACTTCCCGGACCACAAAATAACTCTTGGGGATGTGGAGATGCCTACAGTGATCCTCGGGGACCCAGCCTACCCGCTAATGCCCTGGCTCATGAAGCCCTATACTGGCGCCCTGGACACAGAAAAAGAACTGTTCAACTACCGGCTGAGCAAGTGCAGAATGGTGGTGGAGTGTGCTTTTGGCCGTCTCAAGGGGAGATGGAGAAGCTTACTGACTCGCTGTGATCTCAGCGAAACCAATATCCCCATTGTTATTGCAGCTTGCTGTGTGCTCCACAATCTCTGTGAGAGCAAGGGGGAGACCTTTATGGCGGGGTGGGAGGTTGAGGCAAATAGCCTGGCTTCTGATTACGCACAGCCAGACAGCCGGGCGATTAGAAGATCCCAGCGGGACGTGCTGTGCATCCGGGAGGCTTTGAAAGCTAGTTTCCTCAGTGAGCAGGGTAACCTGTGACTATTAACTTTGTTTAAAGAGAAGCTGAACCTGCCCCCGTTTCTTTACCCAGTTTATGTTGACTATCCTCTCCAGCTACATACCCCCTTCACCCCCTTCCCAAAAAATAAAATCTGTTCTGTTTTGTTGTTAATGAACACCGTTGTCTTTATTACTGTTTTCGCGGGAATGTTTTAAACCGGGGACGCAGACTGTGGCAGGGGGCGGGTTTAGTGTTGTGATGCAAATGATGCTTCTAAACTCCCGGAATGACAGGCTCCGCACTGGTGGACTGGTTGTCTCAACGGAGCCTGCCAGCACTCCTGGGCGGGACTGCGTGTATGTGTCGGATATGTGACTTTCTGGCAGGGGGAGGAGGTTACAGATCCCCTGCTGCGTGGCTCTGTGATCCAGGATAAGGACCGCTGCATAAGATCTGTAACTGCCCTCCCCCGCCACAAAGTCACAGAGCTCTCCCCCCCCCCCACAGAACATGAAAACCACCTCCCAGACTGAGCAGGGCAAGTAGTGACTGCACTGTGTATGTGTCCTGATGCTGGACCTGCCCCCGCCTCTGTACCCTGCTAAAGGTGACTGTCCTGTCCAATTACCAAGCCCCTTCCCCCCCTTCAGACAGACTCTCCTCCCAAAGAAAATCATGGAAACAGTAATTAACAGAAACGAATATTTTATTATGAACCACACATGAAATGAGGGGTGGTGAAACTTGGACGGGGGCTTGTGTGAGGTGGGTAGGAAAGGACTTTTCAAATTTTGGGGAATGAGAGCCCAACAGTGCTAGAGCAGTCTGCACTGGTTGACTGAAAGTTTTAACGGCCCTTGCCGCCCCTCCTTCTTTGGACTTTGGGTGAGGGGGGTGTGGGACTTGGTGGCGGGGGAGGGCGGTTAGAGATAGACCGCAGCGGGGCTCTGTCCTCCTGCCTCCAGTCTTGCAGAACATCAACAAGGTGCCGGAGCGTGTCCGTTTGCTCCCTCATTAGTCCAAGCAGCGTTTGAGTCGCCTGTTGGTCTTCCTGACGCCACCTCTCCTCCCGTTCCATGATTGCTCGGTGCATTTCGGACAAGTTCTCCCTCCACTGTGTCTGCTGGGTTGCCTGTGCTCGGGTGCAGGACATTAGTTCTGAGAACATGTCCTCACGCGTCTTCTTCTTCCCCCGCCTAATCTGCGCTAGCCTCTGTGAGTGTGATGCCAGGCTGGGTTGGGAGACAGTCGCAGATGTGTCTGTGGGAATGGGAAAAAGGGAGTGAATTCCTGAGACAGATAAATGAAGTTGTGAACAAAGAACATAGTCTTTCTCTGTGAACAAGACCATGCACTGCACCTCTCACATGCGCACTCAGGACAAGGTCGAATTTTCGGACCTCGCCTTCAGTGCCTGGGGTCTTGCAGCGGCGATCTGAGAAGCGGGGCAGGACACCTCAACTTGTGTAGCAGGCAAACATGGTAAGCCGTAGACTTGTGGCTGCTTAAAACTTTAATAGTAGCACTGGCCTCCTTTCACATTGAAAGCAAAGCCAGTCTCTGCTGCCAGCAATCCGGCAAGCATGAACTCTGCCCCTGTCCCACCCCCTCGCGGCTCTCCCAGGGAAAGATCCCTGTATGTTGCCCCTCTCCCGCCTCCACCGCGTCGCTGTAAAGCAGTCCCAATACTAACATTCCCCTCCCTAATTCAAAGCAGGGCATCATGAGCGACATCACCCTGATGAGGATCTCGGACAGCGAGAAGGAACGCATGCTTAGGGAAAGCATGCAAAAACCAGGGCCGTATGCCGCCATGCTTTGCCGTGCAATGATCCCTGAGTATTTGATTGTCTCCTGGCGAGGAAACGTCTCGTACCATGGAGGACCCAATAAAATCGCTCTCCCCAGGAACCTGATGACCAGGCTTGAACATTACCTGCAGGAGACCTATGTTGAGATCTCACATGAGGATTTCGTCTCTATCCCCGGACATATAGACCGGATTTTGGTGTAGCTGCACTGGCAGGGACTAAAGAGTGGAGCGTCTTGGGCAGCATAATCATGAAAAACCGGACATTGTTAGATTTCTTTTAAATAGTTGGGACTAAAAATTTTAAGGCAAAGAAATCATGAAAAACCCATTGTTAATATTATAAATATTCCAGTTCTGTTAAAAATAAAAGTTTAGATGTTTAAATCACTTCAGGAAAAACCCATTGTTAATATTTTAAATATTCCAGTTCTGTTACAAATAAAAGTTTAGATGTTTAAAGCACTTACTGCTTGATCCTTCCCCTGATTCTGTGTCCGGGGTAACGGCTGGGGACGGTTGGTAGGGGATCTCGGTAAGGGTGATGAAGAGCTCTTGGCTGTCGGGGAAATCAGCGGTGCAAGCGCTGTCGACTGCCTTGTCCTCCTCATCTCCTTCCTCATCTTCCCCGTCCGCTAACATGTCCGACGAGGAACCGGCCGCGGACAATATCCCATCCTCAGAGTCCACGGTCACGGGTGGGGTAGTGGTGGCGGCCGCACCTAGGATGGAATGCAGTGCCTGGTAGAAACGGGATGTGTGGGGCTGGGATCCAGAGCGTCCGTTTGCCTCTTTGGTTTTTTGGTAGCCTTGTCTCAGCTCCTTGATTTTCACGCGGCACTGCGTTGCAACCCGGCTGTATCCTCTCTCTGCCATGGCTTTAGAGATCTTCTCGTAGATCTTTGCATTCCTTCTTTTGGAGCGCAGCTCTGAAAGCACGGACTCATCGCCCCACACAGCGATGAGATCCAAGACTTCCCGATCAGTCCATGCTGGGGCCCTCTTTCTAGTCTGCGATTGCACGGCCATCTCTGCTGGAGAGCTCTGCATCGTTGCCAGTGCTGCTGAGCTCACCACGATGTCCAAACAGGAAATGAGATTCAAACTGCCCAGACAGGAAAGGGAATTCAAATTTTCCCGGGGCTTTTCCTGTGTGGCTGGTCAGAGCATCTGAGCTCTGACCGCTGTCCAGAGCATCAACAGAGTGGTGCACTGTGGGATAGCTCCCGGAGCTATTACCGTCGATTTCCATCCACACCTAGCCTAATTCGATATGGCCATTTCGAATTTAGCGCTACTCCTCTCCTTGGGGAGGAGTACAGAAGTCGAATTTAAGAGAGCTCTATGTCGAACTAAATAGCTTTGTGGTGTGGACGGGTGCAGAGTTAATTCGATGTAACGGCGCCAAATTCGACATAAAAGCCTAGTGTAGACCAGGCCTAATAAATAGTTAAAAGGAGCATGACTAAATGTGCTACATTTCTCACAAAACATTTTTACAACAAGATTACTCTACAAATTAACTATTATGCTATGGGACAGTTGTATGTCCTTATTCTGAATTTTAACAATCCTGAATCTTCCTTTATTCCCAATTTCCTAATCTCATGTTAAAAGGCTGAGAAAAAGGTAATCCCGCTAGTCACACAAATTAAAATCTCCCTTACTATATTTCCATGAGGACTTCTCCAAAAATAACTGCACAATTGTGCAAACTTTTATTTGTCTTACGCTTTGCAAATATGCCTTAAAAAGTTACTTAATTTATAAGTAAACTCACATACATTTAAAATCCTTCCAGTTGGATAGCGTAGATCTTGACTGATAAAAAGGCCCAATGTAGTGAGGATTATTAAATGATTATTCGTTAAGATTATATTCACAAGTGAAAGGCCAGCACAGTCTTATGGAAGAGAAAAAACAGCATTATGAATAATCACTGCTTTGTTTGTTTTGTGCATTCACACACGTCATGACTATAGTCTACATGCAAGCCAAAGAATCACTTAGCCATTCAGAACATTTGTGGGTATCATTACAAGTGCTTGGTTCCCCTCTGGATTCAGCATATAAAATTAGAGACATTTTTACAAATCATGTATGTTTTAGAATTTGACATGAACGCCATTTAGCTGGCCAGCCTGAACCTGAAAATAAGGCCAAAAGGATAGGTAGTGCGGAATTAGGGTTGTTTTTTTGCTGCTTCAGAATAGCTTCACAAACCATACATCTTTCTTGCCATAGGAACTGATGATTCCTTTTGCCTTTCAGGTTATAGCACGGACTCTTTAAGAGCTTCCTAGGTCAGCTCAGCACTCACCCAGTACTTAAGTACTTCTCATCTTACAAAGGACTGGAAAATAGCCCTTTCCAGAGCACACTTTCCACTCCAGTTAGCCTGTAGGGACCACCATGGCAACTCCGTAATGTCCTTTTTTTCAATCTGACAGGGTTCAAAGCACTACCTGTGATATTTACCTTTTCTCTTGTCTGGATTGAGAATGTGGTCAAGCAAGGGACCAAGACTGTTTCAAATTAGTTTCTACCACTTGCCACTGATCTAAGCAAGCCTTCCTTCTCTATGCATGCCTGCTATGGATTTATAAATTTTGGTTTTATTATTATTTCTTAAGCTTTTTGGTTTTATTATTGACAATTACATACACATTATGCTATATTTTGATATAATTCAAGATGATCTCTACTTACCTCAAGGGGAGCAAATGTGGGTAGAAATGGGTCAGGGCATCCCACCACGGTTCTGTCAACACAAGTCTAAGTGCAGACTTGAGTCTCTCACATGACAGTGTAATGAATGTACCACCCAAGCAACCAAGAACACTACACTTGTTAAATTATTAAGAAGAAGAAGGAATTACCATCGTCTAGGAGACTACACAGGCTGTCTGTCATATTGAACCACTCTGTATCTCGAGATATAAATCCAGAATTGGTAACTCCTAAATAAATTCCTATGAATAAAAAAAAAAGAAGATTGATGTAGCAATGAAAGGAAAAAGGACAATCTAAAAGCAGATGTCTCACAATTTGTAAAAGTATTTTCTGGTACAATCATATGAGGCCAAATCCTATACTCTTCACTCTGGAAAAACTCCCACTGACTTCATAGGATTGACTGTAGGGTTGGAAATGCTGTCTTCTATTGATCACTTCAATACAGAAGCTTCTGTGTAACTTTTGAGTGAATGAGAACTGAGTAAGGACTCCGGGATCTGGCTACAGATCTCAGAGGTGTTTGAAACTCCATTGTCTTTGGTTTTCAACCACTTTTCGGAGCTTTTAACTTGAATTTTGGGTCTGAAACACCAAAATCAAAAATAAAGCTCAGTTGAAACTGCCAAGTTTTACCTGTTTTCATACTGTGATTGGGAAACCACAATAAGTTTCAGATGTTGACTTTCCAAATCAATCAGTACCACATAGTTTTGATATGAAACCATAAATGAGACTCATTTTATTTTGAAACAGAGACTAGAACTCATTTTAAGGATTTGCAGACCTTTTAGAAACAAATAAAAATCACAGCTCAGTCTGTATTAAATGCTGTCTGTGCTCACTGCACCTGACCAGATGAAGGTCCAGACTTACAGTGGTGCAGATTTCTTCCCTGATTTTAACTAAGCACATCTTGCTTTTGAGGGTTATTGTTGAAAGTTCAGGAAGCATTTCAATGGAATGAGAGTAGTCATTCAGCACAGAGATAAAAAGGGAAGAAGGAAGGGTGTATCTAACAAGAGTGAAAGATGTACACATTGAGTTTGTCATGAATTATTGAAGTGCCTGGTCCCTTAAAAGCCAGTTTTACCATTCACTTTTATGGGATCAGGTTTTTCCTCAGCTGAGTTTGACCACTGTCAGTGTTTGTGATGAAAGCTTGGAACAGCTACAATAGATATTTCAATGGGAATTCCTATCAGGTGTCTCAGTCTGTATTTCAAGCACTGTGTTATGATTTCATTGAAATTAGTCACTGAGAAACTGCAAAAAGTTTCAGATAGTGTTTTTGTTACCCAAAACTCTGAAAACTAATGTGTAAATCTTAACAAAACAGGCTTTATTGGAGTTCTAGTAGATCATCTGGCTCTGAAATGCTGTGACATTAATGATTGTGGTCATGAGATTTCCTTTTCCCGTCCTGGCCAAAAAGCAGGAAGTGCAGAGGAGTATGGAAAGTTTTAAAAAGAAAAAAAAATTGCAAAGAAATTATAGATTTGGTTTAGTTTTAGTTTTGGGAGAAGTTTCAGGCTTTGCTACCTCATGAAATAAAAAGTTATTTACCCTACAATAACTGGCTCTTCAAGATGTGTTGTCCATATATATTCCACTTTTTGAGCGCATGCACCAACTGCACTCTAGATGGATCCTTTTGACCAGCATTGTCTGTTGGGGGGGTCTATGCCCTATATATCCTTATGCCTCTGACTGAAGAGTGGTGTTGCCCCAACTCATCCCTCAGATTCTTTGCCCCATGAAATCTTGATGTTAACAGACTCTATAGCACCGAGTATGGGGGAGAGGTTGAGGCAGATTGTGGAATGTATTTAGTCTAATCTATATATAGGGACATGTATTGAAGAACCACAGCTACTGTAGCGTAAGCAATTGTTTCTCCTTTGATGCTTGTGTATATACAATATATATTTCACTGCTAGTGACTCACAAGCAGTGATCTAAATTATAGAAGGTAAGTACTCAGAGTCTACCTAAATGATGACCATAGGACAACTCTGCCAAAGTCTGCATCAGGTCTGGATGTTCCATGACAGAACAGTGTTGGATGAATATGAAAACTAAAGGCCATGTTTATTACTCTATAAAGTCTATGATTGGTATTTTGCTCAGAGAGGCAACAGAAATTGCTTGTGCGCTCATAGAGTGGGCTATGACCCTTAATGGTGGGATTACAGAAGCCAACTCATAGCAAGGTTTGATACAGACCAAAATCCAGTTCGAGAGTCTTGGAGTAGAAAAGACCTGGTCCTTAACCCTATCTCTATATGCTATGAATAGTCTGGGGGATGCTCTGAGTGGCCTCGTTCTATCTGTGTGTAATAAGAGGCCATCTAATGTATGCAGTTTTGCCTCACCTTTTTTCAAACGTGGGTTTGTAAAGAATATTGGAAGGTGAATAACCCGACTTAAATGGAAATCACAGATCACTCTTGGTAGAATTTTTGGGTGAGGTCTTAATGATGTCTTGTCTGTATGAAAGGCTGTACATGAGGGCCTGCCATTAAATCTTGTAATTCCCCCATCTTCCTACTTGATGATATTGCTACCAGGAAATCTGATTTAACAGAAGGATGAAACAAAGAGCAAGTGGCCTTGGGTTCAGGTAGAGGTCACATCAGCCCTGCTATGACTATATTTACAACCAAGAGAAGGATAGGTTCTATAACCGGGGTGGGGGGGGGGGAGAGGAGAGAGGGAGGATTAGACCCTCATAAGCCCCTTTAAGAATCTAGACATGATGGGACGATATAATGTAGCATATCCATGAATTGGAAGGTGGAGTGATCACATAGCTGCTAGACGAACAAGCTCATTGATAGTCCTGAATTCTTTAATCCCAGAAGATAGTGTAGAATCTCAGTTCTGAAAGGTGATAATTAAGTCCTGACAGGCCCATTTTATAAATCTCTTCCACATAGCAAAACATGGGTGCCTGGTAAAGTCTTTTCTACTATAGATAAGGTTGTCCTGGGCCTCAAACAAACATGCTCTGATGCTGTCAACCAACTAACATCCATGCCGCAAGATAGAAAGTGCATGGATTGGAAGGCAGGACTTGGCCACAATACTGAGAATTAGGTCTGGTAGTAGAACTAAGTGTATCAGTATTTAGATGGAGAGGTTTCTGAGACCTGAATACCAAAACTGCCTTGGCAACCATGATTATCTTGATCAAGACCTTCTTGAGCTTCCTGAGAATTCTTGGTTTTAATGGAATTTTGGGGGATGTGTAGCAAAAGTCCAAGGACCATGGCATCAGGATTGCTTCTGAAATGGATCCCAGGCTTTGCCCCCCATCTGGAGCAGAAGCCATGATAATTCCTGTTTTCTCTGATGGCAAAAAACCGACTTGAGGAATTTGGTTAAAATCACATTGTCATCTATGGGCCATGTATGGTTGTCTGCTGAGGCAATATGCAATCATGTTCTGTATTCCTGGTAGATGCACTGCCCTCATGGTGATTTCATAGTAATTACGTAAGTTCCAAAGTAGTGCAGGCTTTTGACATAGTGAAGTGGATCTTCCTTTACACTTGCTAGTTTATATAAAACATGGCTGCAGTAGTTGTCTGTCATGACTTTTATAGTGAGGCTCTTGAGGGTTGAAAGAAAAACTGAGCATGCTTGACAAATGACTCAACTCCAGGACATTTATGTGGAGCTTCTCCTCTTGAGGAGTCCATAAACTCTGTGTTTATAGTCATCCAGATGGGCTCTCCGAAGGTGGAAGCATCAATCACCAGCCTTAGATGGAAGAGGAGGGAGAATGGAACCTTACTGCAGACTTTTGTTGGATCCATTCACCATTTTAATGATGACTGGAGTCATGGTGGAATACGTACAGCATGACAAGTTGATGTTTGCTTGGCTGATATACAGACTTCAATGACCCTTGCATACAGTACTGGGGAAGTTTGGCATGCTGAGCCATGCGGAAGAGAAGAATGAGGGGGGATTTGATAGCTGCTTTCAAATACCTGAAAGGGGGTTCCAAAGAGGATGGCTCTAGACTGTTCTCAGTGGTAGCAGATGACTGAACAAGGAGTAATGGTCTCAAGTTGCAGTGGGGGAGGTTTAGGTTGGATATTGGGAAAAACTTTTTCACTAGGAGGGTGGTGAAGCACTGGAATGGGTTACCTAGGGAGGTGGTGGAATCTCCTTCCTTAGAGGTTTTTAAGGTCAGGCTTGACAAAGCCCTGGCTGGGATGATTTAGTTGGGGATTGGTCCTGCTTTGAGCAGGGGGTTGGACTAGATGATCTCCTGAGGTCCCTTCCAACCCTGATATTCTATGATTCTATGAAGGTGCAGGAAGCCATGTGGCCCAGCAGTCTGAGGCAAGTTCTTACTGATGTCCTGGGGTGAACTCTTAGATGGTAACATAGGTCTAAAATGGCTTGGAATCTCTATGGTGGCATTCTCAGAAACGCTCCCAGTTCCACGCACAAGGCCAGGTAGGCAGGCAGAGCTTCAGAGTCTCAATGCGTGGATGAGACGATGGTGTAGAGAGGAGGGGTTTACATTCATTAGGAACTGGGGAAACTTCTGGAATGGGGGGAGCCTATACAGGAAGGATGGGCTCCACCTAAACCAAAGGGGAACCAGACTGCTGGCACTAAACATTAAAAAGGTTGTAGAGCAGTTTTTAAACTAGGAGATGGGGGAAAGCCGACTGCTGCAGAGGAGCATGTGGATCGGACAGAGACTTCTCTTAGGGGAGAGTCTAATGATAGAGAATCTCTAGGTTATAGTCAGAGCAGAGGATGGAAGAGGATAAAGTAGGGGCCAGATCAGATGATAAACATTCACATAAAAAAGAATCTGACACATCAGAAAAGGGCAGACAACTAAACAGTGACAAGTTTTTAAAGTGCTTGTACACAAATGCTAGAAGTCTAAATAATAAGATGGGTGAACTAGAGTGCCTTGTGATAAAGGAGAATATTGATATAATAGGCATCACAGAAACCTGGTGGACTGAGAGCAATCAATGGGACACAATCATTCCGGGGTACAAAATATATTGGAAGGACAGAACAGGTCATGTGGGGGAGGAGAGTGGCACTACATGTGAAAGAAAATGTACAATCAAATGAAGTAAAAATCTTAAGCAAATCCGCATGTTCCATAGAATCTCTATGGATAGAAATTTCATGCTCTAATAAGAATATAACATTAGGGATCTATTATCGACCACCTGACCAGGACGGTGATAGTGATGATGAAATGCTAAGGGAAATTAGAGAGGCTATCAAAATTAAGAACTCAATAATAGTGGGGGATTTCAATTATCCCCATATTGACTGGGAACATTTCACTTCAGGACGAAATGCAGAGATAAAATTTCTCGATACTTTAAATGACTGCTTCATGGAGCAGCTGGTATGGGAACCCACAAGGGGAGAGGCAACTGTAGATTTAGTCCTGAGTGGAGCGCAGGAGCTGGTCCAAGAGGTAACTATAGCAGGACCGCTTGGAAATAGTGACCATAATACAATAGCATTCAACATCCCTGTGGTGGGAAGAACATCTCAACAGTCCAACACTGTGGCATTTAATTTCAAGAGGGGGAACTATGCAAAAATGAGGGGGTTAGTTAAACAGAAGTTAAAAAGTACAGTGACTAAAGTGAAATCCCTGCAAGCTGCGTGGGCGCTTTTTAAAGACACCATAATAGAGGCCCAACTTCAATGTATACCCCAAATTAAGAAACACAGTAAAAGAACTAAAAAAGAGCCACCGTGGCTTAACAACCATGTAAAAGAAGCAGTGAGAGATAAAAAGACTTCCTTTAAAAAGTGGAAGTGAAATCCTAGTGAGGCAAATAGAAAGGAGCATAAACGCTGCCAAATTAAGTGCAAGAATGTAATGAGAAAAGCCAAAGAGGAGTTTGAAGAACGGCTAGCCAAAAACATCAAAGGTAATAACAAAATGTTTTTTAAGTACATTAGAAGCAGGAAGCCTGCTAAACAACCAGTGGGGCCCCTTGATCAAGATACAAAAGGAGCGCTTAAAGACGATAAAGTCATTGCGGAGAAACTAAATGGATTCTTTGCTTCAGTCTTCACGGCTGAGGATGTTAGGGAGATTCCCAAACCTGAGCTGGCTTTTGTAGGTGACAAATCTGAGGAACTGTCACAGATTGAAGTGTCATGAGAGGAGGTTTTGGAATTAATTGATAAACTTAACATTAACAAGTCACCGGGACCAGATGGCATTCACCCAAGAGTTCTGAAAGAACTCAAATGTGAAGTTGCGGAACTATTAACTAAGGTTTGTAACCTGTCCTTTAAATCAGCTTCTGTACCCAATGACTGGAAGTTAGCTAATGTAACGCCAATATTTAAAAAGGGCTCTAGAGGTGAACCCGGCAATTACAGACCGGTAAGTCTAACGTCTGTATCAGGCAAATTAGTCGAAACAATAGTTAAGAATAAAATTGTCCGACACATAGAAAAACAAACTGTTGAGCAATAGTCAACATGGTTTCTGTAAAGGGAAATCGTGTCTTACTAATCTATTAGAATTCTTTGAAGGGGTCAACAAACATGTGGACAAGGGGGATCCAGTGGACATAGTGTACTTAGATTTCCAGAAAGCCTTTGACAAGGTCCCTCACCAAAGGCTCTTATGTAAATTAAGCTGCCATGGGATAAAAGGGAAGGTCCTTTCATGGATTGAGAACTGGTTAAAAGATAGGGAACAAAGGGTAGGAATTAATGGTAAATTCTCAGAATGGAGAGGGGTAACTAGTGGTGTTCCCCAAGGGTCAGTCCTCGGACCGATCCTATTCAACTTATTCATAAATGATCTGGAGAAAGGGGTAAACAGTGAGGTGGCAAAGTTTGCAGATGATACTAAACTGCTAAAGATAGCTAAGACCAAAGCAGATTGTGAAGAACTTCAAAAAGATCTCACAAAACTAAGTGATTGGGCAACAAAATGGCAAATGAAATTTAATGTGGATAAATGTAAAGTAATGCACATTGGAAAAAATAACCCCAACTATACATACAATATGATGGGGGCTAATTTAGCTACAACAAGTCAGGAAAAAGATCTTGGAGTCATCGTGGATAGTTCTCTGAAAATGTCCACGCAGTGTGCAGAGGTGGTCAAAAAAGCAAACAGGATGTTAGGAATAATTAAAAAGGGGATAGAGAATAAGACTGAGAATATATTATTGCCCTTATATAAATCAATGGTACGCCCACATCTCGAATACTGCGTACAGATGTGGTCTACTCATCTCAAAAAAGATATACTGGCACTAGAAAAGGTTCAGAAAAGGGCAACTAAAATGATTAAGGGTTTGGAACGGGTCCCATATGAGGAGAGATTAAAGAGGCTAGGACTCTTCAGCTTGGAAAAGAGGAGACTAAGGGGGGATATGATAGAGGTATATAAAATCATGAGTGATGTGGAGACAGTGGATAAGGAAAAGTTATTTACTTATTCCCATAATACAAGAACTAGGGGTCATCAAATGAAATTAATAGGCAGCAGGTTTAAAACAAATAAAAGGAAGTTCTTCTTCACGCAGCGCACAGTCAACTTGTGGAACTCCTTACCTGAGGAGGTTGTGAAGGCTAGGACTGTAACAGAGTTTAAAAGAGAACTGGATAAATTCATGGTGGTTAAGTCCATTAATGGCTATTAGCCAGGACGGGTAAGGAATGGTGTCCCTAGCCTCTGTCTGTCAGAGGGTGGAGATGGATGGCAGGAGAGAGATCACTTGATCATTGCCTGTTAGGTAAACTCCCTCTGGGGCACCTGGCATTGGCCACTGTCGGTAGACAGGATACTGGGCTAGATGGACCTTTGGTCTGACCCGGTACAGCCTCTCTTATGTTCTCTGATGGTAGATAAGCCACCATTGTTGTGGAGTAGAGACTGGCTCTTATGAGGTCTATATTTTTTCCAGTCACTATTGATTTGTCTTTGTTTATTTCCAGTCCAAAGAGAGATGCAGTTTGCTGAATGGAGCCCACAACTTGCTGGTATAATTTCCCATGAATAAGTCAATCATCCAGGTATGGGAACACTTGAATTGATAGATTTCTGAGGGAAGCTGCCACTACCATGAAGCACTCTGTGAAAACTGGGTGCTGCTGACATGATGATTGGAATACTCTGTACTAGTTATGATATATCTTTGGTGGGCTAGGTGAATCATGGTATGAAAATAGGCATCCTGAAGATCAAGAACAGGATATTAATTGATCAGATGAAGGGATGAGATAATAGAGGCAAGGGACACCATCCTGAACTTGAGCTTTTGGATGAAGGTGTTTGGTTGCCTCAGGACCAGAATAGGTTGTAAACTTCCTTTTTTGGAGGAATATGAAAATAATGAGACTAAAAATCCTGTCCCCTATACTCTTGAGGAACTTCTAGTACTACTGCAAGACTGAGAAGTGATTGCACCTCTTGAAATACCATGCTGTCATGAGACGGGTACATGAATAGGGACAGGGAATGTGGGTGAGGGTCTGCAACTGGATGGATGAGCCCACCTGTGACAGGGTGCATAAACCCTGAAACAGGCAAGGAGGAGTTAAAAAGCAGCTTTGGGTGCAGGCAGCCCTGCCCTGCCCCTACAAGGCATGCCAGTCTTGGAGGAGGAGCCTTAAAAAGGGAAACACCCAGTTCAGAAGGGCCCAGCCTGATGAGATGGGCAGACCTCTCGCCCGCAGCTCCCAGAGAGGAGCACAGCAAAGAACCATGCTACCTTTGGTTACCCATGAGAACAGAGAGGAGGACAGACAGCAGAAGGATCTTGGCTAGACAAAGGAGCTGGTCCTGCAGTTCATTTCTGTTAGTTTAGTCTCCT
>NW_020664447.1:72212198-72229124 GCF_002925995.2 Terrapene triunguis
TCTTGATCCCCTGCAGATGGGATTAAGTCTCCATCCCACTCAGCTGGGACACAGCTTTCTGGTCACAGGCAAAGCTGAGCCCAGTATGCCTTAAAAGGTCAGCCAGCCTATGAAAACCCCAAACACAAGGTGCCAGAAGGTCTACTGGGCCTGGACCTGGGCTGTTGACCTAGTGTGAGGTCCTGGGAATACTGAGTGAAAACCCTTGTTTACCCAAAAGGGCTGAGACCAAATGTAAGCTAGTCAGAGGGCTGAGCCACATTGCAAAGACTACCAGTCTCTCTCATTTAGAAGGTAGATGTTGAGTAATTTTTCTTTCCAAACAAGTCCAATTTTTTGGGCTGTGGTTTTCAGAGTAGATCTTTGACACTGATGTGTCCTCTGATTGACTGCTGCAACTCCCAGAAATGAATATAAAATTTCTCAAATCCCAATTGAGAGAATGTGATAGCAGAAGTCTGCTGTCTTCGATGTTGGAACCAGAGAATCAGGCATCTGCAAAGACCTCACCAAGGTATTAAAAGTCTATCATTTACTGGTAAAGTTAGACATCCAGGAGTTGTCCTTTGGAGAATGTCCAGGACTTTGTGTGATTTTTCTTGAGCCACCTCAACAGCAATTTCCAACGTATTGTCAATTCTCCTCAAAAGGTCCTGGAATGTTTTGTCATCATCTGGGGTGGCACTTGATAACTCAGGCATTAATGCCTCATCCAGACTTAATGAGGACAAATGTATAGGGGCCGGATGGTCTCCAATCTAGGAATCCTCATCCAAAGCTCAGACAGTGAGATCAGGTAATGAAGGCATAGGATGGGCTGATGATGGATACCCCTTTTGAGGTGCACAATTGGGTCTAGCCCTGGATTGGGCTGCTGGTTCAGGTCTTTTTGTTCAAGTTATTTCCCACAGAATTCAATATGGCCAAAGGTACTGGTAAGCATAAGGGACTGGTAGCCAAGGAAGAGAGCTCCAGGGAGTGGTGTCCATACCTATGCCTATGATAATAGGAATCAACCCTAGAATCTCTCCCACGGGTAAATGTTCCTGAGTACCTTGACCTTAGCAATTTAGCTGATGAAGGCTCTCTATTGTCGTCAGACTAGAAGAGGAAAAAGAATACTCCTCTTTAAGAGGAGAGGCAGTACCAGTAGGCTTGTGTGGAACCACCACAGAATGTGTTTTAGTTCACAGAGAATGCACTCGGTACCATAGTTGGGACAGTGGCCAGTACTGGCAATGGTGACTTTACCACTGGTAACAGGGGGGAGTCCGCTACTGAGGAGACTGATAGGTCTTTGGATGCTAAGTAAATCTTTGGTACTAAATATGACAGTGCCTATGATAAGCAAGCTGCCATTGCCAGTACTGGGGTAGAGGATACCGGAAGAGTCAGTACTGGGGACATCAGTACCAGATGCCTTGGCACTGAGGCGTCATTATCAGGTGATCTCTTCAGCACCAAAGATGAAGGTCCTGAGATAAAGTGACTGGTGCCTGAATGAGCACTGGTCGAACCTTTTTTTGTCTCATGAGCTATCCTTGGCCTCTGATGCTCAAGAAGATTAATGGGCCTTAGAAGTAGAAGGACCCAGAGAAGGAGATCTGTCTTTTTTCCCTAAAAGCTCCTTCTTCCCACTGCCATCCAATGTTTTACTAGAGGAAGAGAACAAATCCTTCAGCACAGGAACATCAGAGACACAAGTGGAAGAGGCAGCAGGAGCACATTCAGATGAGAGTGCTCAGATGTTTCTGTTCCTGGAAACCCAGGATCCATGATCAGAGGAAGAATGCATCATTCTCTCCATCAGAAAAAGTTTTAGCTGAGCTTCCCTGGCTTTTTGGTTGTCTTTGAACATGACTTACAGCTGGCACATCTCTCCCGTGATGTGCCCTTCCCTTAGACACAATAGCATCTAGGATGCCCATAGTTTAAAGGCACTATGGCCTTATACAAAGGGCAATTCTTAAAGCCTGGGGTTTATGATCAAACAAAGTGACTGAACTCAGTGCTGAAAGTACCTCCCCCAAGCAAAATAAAACTAGTTTCCTCACAAAGAGATGAAAGGAAATGCTATAAAAAGACAAAAACTATACTAATCACTAAGTATGTGCTATCAGACTACCTACGACTATTCACATATACAGAAAAAGGCCACACAACTCAAAAAAAGCTCGGACACTGCAAGTTCTGACTGACTTGTAGCCACAGATGGTGAGAAGGAACAGAGGGGTGGAACAACTCTTTATGCCCTCAGTTGGAGGCATGAAGACACATAGGGTGCAAGTGCGGTCCCAACAGACACTGCTGAGCAAAAAAATTCATCTTGACAACCAACACTGGAATATATGGAGGATACTTGCTGGAGGATTCTCTGCACCTTGAGGTCTTTAAACCACGATTTGAGAACTTCAATAACTCAGACATAGGTTAGGGATTTGTTACAGGAGTGGGTGGGTGAGATTCTGTGTCCTGCGTTGTGCAGGAGGTCAGACTAGATGATCATAATGGTCCCTTCTGACCTTAAAGTCTAGAAGTCTATGAGTCTATATGCAGACAAGCAAGTGCAAAACCACCTCTCATCTCCTACCACTTGTGAGACTACCTGTTTCCATGCTTCTTCCTATGCCTGAAACAGATTCCCTGATCTAGTATGCCTTGCAAATTCACCTTCCTCCAAATTCCTATTCAAAATGCATTTATTTCAGCAAGGCTTTCACTCATCCCTGCTCTCAGACCTCTCTTCATAATCCTTTCATCTACTCTATATTATAGTTTGACCACAATGGACTGAATCTTGAAGTCTCTACTCAGTCAAAACTCCCATGTATGCCAAAAGGAGTTTGATTTGAGTAAAAAGCGAGTAGTAACTTCAGGATTCAGGCCAATATGTATTTAAAAAAACATGCACCATGGAATTGCTAAGAAGTGTCAGGACAGGCAGGCAGGCAGGCATCTGGCTGTCACTGGAGCAGGAGCAGTCTGTCAGAACTACCAGGCTGCTGGGAGTATCCCCAACAAGGTAGTGATGTTGAACAGACTGGGGTGGCTACTTTCATTAGCAGCCTCTATACCTGCCTTGCTGTCACCTAGTTAGACCCTGGCTTGTTGATTGGCTGGACCCTTAGGACTCACAGATAATTATCTCAGATGACTTGTGAGGTTCAGAACATGCAGGCACAGGGATGATTCATCAGACTCAGAACACTCATCACAAGAAGTGAGCGAAGACAATTTTTAAAATTGCTCAATCATTTTGCTTTTCTGTTGCTTCCCTTCCCTCCTGTCCTACCTCTATTTTGTTCATTTGGATTCTAAAATCTTTGGGTCTGTGAATTTATCATTTTACAGGTCTATAAAGCACCTTTGATACCAATGGTGCTATATAAGTAGTAAATAAATAAAACCATTTTGTCCGTCTCTAAAATGGATTAACATTTGGTTTGGTAGCTCTTCCCATGATGGTGTGACAGACCAGATTACCCATAAACTCTGCTGCTTTTTCCAACAGATATAGCTAAACAATAGTAAGTTACTGAATATCTCTATCTTTACTTTGGTTTTTGTTTTACAAGATTACTGTTAAGCAAGTTTGTGCTGGTTGTACTTTTCAGCATTTCCTACATCTACCATTAGATGGCAGTGCTCACTTTTATTTGCATTTCAGTCCTAGTCTGTCTGAGATATTAAAGCCAATTTCACCATATTGTACAACAGAGTATAAGCCTTGGTCTACACTGGGGGGGGAGGGGGAACGGGGAATCGATCTAAGTTACGCAACTTCAGCTACATGAATAACGTAGCTGAAGTCGACGTACTTAGATCGACTTACCGTGGTGTCTTTACCATGGTGAGTTGACTGCTGCTGCTCCCCCGTCGACTCTGCCTGCACCTCTCGTGGCGCTGGAGTACAGGAGTCAGCGGGAGAGCGCTCGACGGTCGATTTATCGCATCTAGACTAGATGCGACAAATAGTGTAGACATACCCTCAGAGTGATTGTCTAAATGTGACCAAGTTTATCAGGACCAAAAGACATCTAATAATAGAAGGTCATACTAAAAATCAACCAATGGTCCATCCTCCAGCAGGGGTTCATTGCTGGCTTCTTCAGGAGAAGGTTTAAAACCTTCATAATTCAACTAAGTGTGCAACACTACCCTATTGGGAATTATTTTCCTGAACCCAAATGATGATCAGAATATATCTGGAAGCATGATACATTAGACGGGGTACTGGACTGGGGGACAACTTTGGTTTTATTTCCAACTCTACCATCAACTTGCTAAGTGATTGTGGTCAAGTTACATCACTCCTCAGTGCCTCAGATCATTTTTACAGCCGGGAATCTGAGGCACTGAGACCCACAAGTAATTTATGTATTGCGTAAAAAAGCATGTCAGAGTGCCCTCTTCTGGGAATGAGCAAAACAAAAGTGGCCAATTAAGACTTTTCTGTACCATTCATTAGGTCAGGTGACAATCCTATTTCCTTCTTTCTCCTCTAAACAGTGCTGGCCTTTAAATCTCTCTGAATGTCTCAGATAATTTCAGTTGCTTTTTTCCAGACCTCTTCTCTTTCTGCTTTGCCTTTTTGAAATGAAGGGATGCACCCTAAATTCAACAGTCAAAGTGAGGAGGTATCATTGATTTGCATAATGGAAATATAGTATTTTTGGGAGGTTTCTTTTTTCACCTTTTGGCTGTGATTGCACACTGGGCCAGACAATGTCACTGACCTGTCTAATTTTGGAAGGGAGGGTACAGATGTTTACATAAGGTAATGCGAGAGGTTCTATTTATTTCAGAACCAGGGAGAGTATGTGAATAGTACAAACTGTTTGAGCCAACTTACGTTGCCTTGCACTGGTCTACAGATTTATGGTGAATATATTCAAATACACAGATACACAACTTACCATGTACTGTATCGTTGCATATAAGAGCAATTACTGCCACATCATTAGCACAGGGGCATTTTGACACTGTGATATTTATTACATCGGGTATTAGAACATCAATTTCAGTAGAGCCTATTGGTTTGCCAAGATGCCACTGAAGAAGAGGCTCTGCGGAAGAAAAAAGTCTAGATGTTTAAAATATACAAAGCATGAATACACTGCATGTTTATTTAACCATCCTTGCCACTTGTCCTATATATTTCATGGATAAACAGAAGACAAATATAATTGGTTATAAGAGACTAAGTAAGAAATGAACCTAAAGTGGCTTCACATTTGGAGTGCAATAGAGAAAGAATGTGCACGTGGACGAGCGCATATGTAAGGGCTTGCCTACACTACAGAGGTACAGCTCCGGCACTGCAGCTGTGCTGTTGTAGGATAGACACTTGTTACAGTGTTACAGAAGGGATTTTCCCTCTCACTAGAGGCGGTAGCCAGGTTGATGGAAGAATTCATTCATTGACCTAGTGGTGTCTACACTGGGGCTTAGGTTCAGCTTAACTATGTCTCTCAAGGGTGTTAAAATTTTTTGGTATTTTAGGTGTAGACCGGGCCTAAGATGAAGGATGCCATTGAAATACAAAACATGTTAATCACATGAAAAAGGAAGTTGAATGGCAAAAAGTACTTGCATGCAGCTTAGTGGAAAGCAGCAGGATATGCATTCAAAATAAAATTATGCACACAAAACAATTTAAAAGAACATTATTGAGATTGCAAAGTCAAACAATCAAGAGTTAAGAAATACCAGAATTAAGGTTGCCCGTGCAACCTTATTTTAGCCCCCTTGTGTCTATGCATTATGACATAGTCTTTAATTGAATGCTCACATACTATTTTTTCCACACCCGGTTCCAGTCTCCTTTCCCAGCCAATACCAGTTCCCCCTCTTCTCACCCCACAATTCCTTGACCCCACAGCTTTCTTGCCCAGCCAGGCCCAATTGTCCCCTCCTGACTCCTCATCCAATCTGTCTCCCCAACCCTACATGGGCTCTCAGTTCTAGTCTCCATCCCGGGGTTCTTCATCCAATCTGTCGCTCCTCATCTCAGTCTCCATCTAGCCAATCCCATTTCTCTCCCTACATCCCAACTCCTTGTCAGAACTCTATCCTCCTTCCTCAATCCCTCTTCCTCCCCCACTGATTCCTACTCCCAGTCTCCCCTTCCCCCAGCTTCTTGTCCAACCTCAGTATACCCCTACCCCAGCCAAATGGCTCCCAGCCTCCCCTCCTGTTTCCCTCACTGGCTCCCAGTCTCCCTCCTCCAACTACCATTCCTAGGCTCCTTGCCCAACCAGTCCTACCCTCCCCTCCCAAAATCTGGTCTCCCCATCTTCTCTCTCCGTCAGTTCTAGTCCCCCCTTCTGACTCCTCCTCAGTTTCTCGCCCCTCTTTAGCTCCAGTCTCTCCAGACTTCCTGTCTAATCTACTCCTTTCCCTCCCCCTGCTCTAGATTTTGTCCCCTCCGCATTCAGATAAGATGGCTTCTTCCTCCACACTACCTGGGTGTGGGGGGGAGGTGTTACTGAGAGCACAGGAGAGACGAGCTCTGTAAGCTCACTTCCATTGCATAGCCCCACCCAGGACTGGAACAGAGAGTCCTTCTGAGCCTCTGAACTGAGGCATACTCATTTACTCCGCCGGGATGGTGTATGTATAGTGTGTTCAGCACTAGGAGCTGTGAGGGGATGGCACATGCTCAGGGAGGATGGAATCTCTAGATCCGAACTGTTAAAAGTCCAGAAATCTCTACTGAGTATGTGCAAACTGCGATTTTTCAAAGGTTTATAACTTGGTGTGACAGGATGCTATCAGCAGCACCCTGATTATTGACATTACAGACCTAGCTGAGGGCAATTACACACTTTGAGGATTGTGAGCACCTGGCTGACAATCACTGAGCTAACAAGGTAACTGGGGAGAATGTAAGGGGAGGATCAGGAAGCAAGGGGAACTCAAGGGCAGTGCAAGAGGAGCTCAGCTCAGAAGGAAGCTCAGAGGGTGAGCCAGGGCTGGGGAGTGAGGGCTGCAGGGAAGCCGGTCTTTGCTATTAGCCTGTGTTGCATATTCTTGTGAAGAAAGAGGGAAATAAATTCACACCTTGGTGAAAGATAAACGGCATGGTGTACGTTTGAGATTATGAACCATCTGAACTGGCCAGGCAGTGAGGTTCACCAGGTAGTGACGGAGGCACCCTGTGACACTTGGCCAAATTCAAGTAGATTTTCACAGGGTCAGGAAAAAGCACAAGGGGTTGGCCTGACACAAAGGCTACTCCCATGCCAAATTTTAAGTCTCTGTTCCAAAGCAGGGGGGCTCTCAGATCATTTCAAAGTATTTTTTAATGGAGAAAAACATATTTTCCTCTTAGCCTCGTTCTTGGAAACAGCTGAACTATATTGGCTGAAATAATAAAAAAAAAAAATCAATCAGCCTGAGGCAGACACCAGGCATAGAAAACTTCAGCCCAAACCACTGAAATTTCACAAAGTTCTAAGCAACTGAAAACAGGAGATTTTTCATGGGAAGTATGGGCAACCTTAATTAGGCAGTGTTGCCAATAATAACCATGTTACAAGACAATAGACTTGATAAAGAAATTAGGAAGGCTCTTTAGCTTGCTCTACAGAAGGGACATAGTTTTCTAATAAAATTAACTGAAAAAGGTGCACTGATCATCTTGTTATATCTTTCCACAGACAGAACTTTTTAGATGAACTCTGTCCTGTACTGAGGTTGTACAATAACTATATGAATATGATTAAGGCATTAAGGCAATTTAGCATGTGTAGAAGAAATTGATTTTTAAAGAATTGTTTTCAATTTTCCCCTAATGGTGTCACTACAGGGCAGAGTTAAGGTTATTTGTGTGCCTTAGCAGTATGTTTCCATATCTTAAAATGTTTAGATTTAAGTGTAAGCTTAACTCAGACTAATATCATCCTTAACTGCATTTTAACAGGGTATTTTTTAAAAAAAAATTCTACATGATTCTTTCTTTCTAAATGTATCTTACCTCTAAAAATATCTAGTAGTGTTCCTTCAGTAGTAAACATGTTTAATCTATGATGCATGGTGAATCTTACAAACCATTCCTCTATTGGAGCAATATCTGGTTGAACATAAAGTGAATACAAATGGACAGCATTTAGAGTCTTCTAAAAACACAACAGAAAAGTGATTCCCACAGAAGGTTCTTTGTTCATACTTCAGTCTACCTTCATACAATGGTTTTCCCATAACTTGAATCCACCCAAACTGAATAACTTCCCATGACATTCCTGTTTATAAAAAGAACCAAACAATTCTGACGCCTTATTCAGCGAAAACACTCACTGAAGTCAATGGGAAGGTTTCTTAAATAAGTTCTGAATAAAATTGAGTAAAGTGCATCAGGATCTGGCCCAAAGACTATTCGTTATGTGACTTCATTTCTCAACATTTCACATAGCAAGGTGACATAATACAGAGAATATATAAGATGAAGTATATTTGGATTTTTAAAAAACTAAAGATACAGTGTCTCTCTGATTCCTAGTCAAAATATTTATCTGCATTGTCTTGGATACAAACACTGCCGCACAGAGTGAAAAATTGCTGAAGGACCACCAACTAGGAAACTGCTAATATAGCTGTGGGTCTATCTAGTCTGACATGGGTTTATTTAACGTCTTTAAATAAGTGGAAGTGGGAGTAAACCAAATAATGAAATTAACAGATTATATTAATCTGTTAATCTAGGGGGGAGGGATAGCTCAGTGGTTTGAGCACTGGTCTGCTAAACCCAGGGTTGTGAGTTCAATCCTTGAGGGGGCCACCTAGGGATCTAGGGCAAAATCAGTACTTGGTCCTGCTAGTGAAGGCAGGGAGCTGGACTCGATGACCTTTCAAGGTCCCTTCCAGTTCTAGGAGATTGGATATTAGGAGGAACTGTGAACAACAGTGACAGCAGAGAAATATTCCTAGATATGTTAGAAAGGAGGACAGAACATAACAAAAAGTTTCAGATTGGGAAAGTGAAAACCAATACAGAGGAGGAAAACCAATATGAAAAACAGATACACAAGGCAGGGAATGAACATGGAAAGCCGTAACTCTATAAGAAACAGAGGTGATAGTGGAAAACAAACAGGAGTTTCCAATGCAATATGCCAGTGTAATTTTGTCTACGAAGTCATGAAATCTCAACCAGGGAGAAGATAGTCATTGGCAAAGGTTATTCAAAAATAGGTGCCTAAAATTAGGCACCTAAATAACTCTGGCCTGATTTGCTAAGTGATGAGCACCTTCAGCTGTCACTGAAATTCATTCAGAATTGCATAACTCAGTATCAAAAAGATATTAAAAATTAAATGAAGGTGAAGAAAATAAAAATTACTAGATTTGTAAGGAAAGATTAACAAGGCTAACTATTTACAGAATGGGTCAGAGATTACTATATGAGGACATGATCTACAAGTATATGAGGAGGGCCAAGAATGAAAAGGACTTATATAGGGTGGTACAAAGCAGCGGTGTAGCTAGGACAGAAAAACTAGGTGGGCCCTGGATTTCGGGTGGGCAGGCAATGATGGGAGGGTGATGGGAGGGTGAGGGGAGGGTGAGGGGAGGGGAACAGGAAGGACCGGGGGGCGCAGGAGGGATTCCATGCCCTGGAGGGGGGGGGAGGGAGGGATAGTTGGCATGAAGGGGAGGGACCACAGAAGGGATCCAGTGCCCTGGGGAGGAGGGCAGGAGGGATGGGGGAGTCTGCTCAGCAGGCACCTGGGGCGCACAGGCTGTGGGGTGAGCCCATAAGGCGGGAGAGCCCACTGGGGCTCAAGCTCCGCCCACCCCTCCCAACCCCAGCTCAGTGTCATGTCCCCCTCCTGCCGGTGCCGCGTGCTGCTGTCCCAGTCTCTGGCCCCAGGGCTAGCCCCGCCCCCTCCCCCCATGAGGCAAAGAGCAGGTAACCTAGTAGTAATGGGATGAAATTAAGAAGAGTAAAACTTCAGTTGAAGTTGAGGGAGAACATGATGATAGTGATATGTATGTAACTAAAAATATAGTTTTTACCTGTATTATATGTAATATTTCTTCTGGGGATATCAATAGTCCAGGTAGACTGATTTTCTTCCTTTCATTAAAAAAAAATAATCAATGAAATATTTTATTTCTCTGTGATTCTAAGTCACACATTTTATTTTGCCCTTTTTCCCATTATTTTCAAAGGGTGTCAAAACTTTGGGTTAAATCATCTGTGATGAAATGGAAGCACTGCAATCACACAAGCTGCTGTCAGATTCTCTCTTTTACGGTATTTATTCATTACAATCCACACTTTATATCTCTATGTGGATGATGGATAAAACTCATTGAAAAGAATAAGCATGATTCCATTCCTCACCGTGAAGCCATGGCAGAGTGAGCTTGGCCCCACGAGTAATTACCCAGGGTTCCAGGTGGGTTTGTAAAGCCCATGCTGAAGCATGCTCTGCTATGGCTTCCCTGCTCCAGTACCCAAGTTAGCAAGATTAAAACTAGCTCAGGTATGTCAGCTCGCGCTGCAGTCACCCCCTGGGGTTACAGTATAGTGGTACAACTTGTGTGTATAGATAAGGCCTCATTTAAAGCTCTGGGGATGGCTTGAATAGGTAGCCACAGCAGGACTAGCATTCAGATCTGATTCAACACTGCTGAAATTTCAGACATTCTCATCAATTGATGTCCCAAAAATGGAAGAAATAAGATTGTGTCATACATATTCTGGGTTGTAACCCACTATTCTGAAATGCCTGCAAAGCCTGAACAAAGTGTGGGGAAGAAGGGTGGCATCCGGAACCTGTTTCTTCTGGGTTTAGCGCTTTAATTCCTACCTGCCATTAAAATGGTGCATTCGGAATAGCTTGAAACTTTGAAAGGTTGCAGCACTTCCTTTCTCTGTGCAGATAAGGCTCTGGCATTCCGTCCAGATCCCAACCCAGTGCATTTCCTTCTCAATTGGTTTGCAGCTTGCTAGTCTTTTGACTTGCTGGCCTGCAGCTAGCTCTTCTAGCTTCTCCTGAATGCTGCTTTGCCTCCTGTTCCTCTGCCCATGCCTCCCTATGGTGCCGCCTCTCTCCACCTACCTCTCACATTCCATTCTTACTTCTCCAAATTCCACACCTCATCTCTCAGAAATAGCCCAAGCCACCACTCACCTGACCTGACCGCTCAGCTGCTACTACCGTTTCTCCCTGCTTCATTCCTGAACTATAAAAAAGTATCAGGAATGAAGGGGTTACACTGGACTTAACCTTATTTAAGTGCAGTTCTTCTGTATTTGTATCTAATTCTGACAGAAATGCAAAGGTAATCCAACAGCCTGGTTGGAAGGAAAAAGGGTTAAGTGAGAGGAACAGGCTAAAATTGCTTTTTTACACTGACCAGTGCTTGCCAAATTACTGTTTATCAAACATGCATTGAAAAAGAACAAAATGTTACCAGTTTCATTCTGAAGTAGAAGATCCCAGAATAGGTACTGTTGAAGATCTGAATGCTGGGAGCAAGCCCTGATGAGGTATATCGCAGAAGAAGCTTTTTTCTGTTCTCCAAAGTATCCTCCTGATTTACATTATATAAATGACAGCTGATTTTCTTTGAGGAGGAAAAAACCCACAAACTTTTAGCAGGGGAACACCTTTCTTCCCCCAACATGCTTCAGTTACCAAAATGATCAAACATTCAACAGGCCATTTTAGGTGGATTAATTAGTGGAATTTGATTGCACATATCAATTTGCCCTGCAAATAAACATATTGTAACAAATCCATGACCAGCTAGGGCTTCACAGTTATCACTACAATGCACATTACAGCCATGCTGAACTTCAAGTCAACTGTGGGCATGGGAATAAGATCCTCTAGTTCCAGAAGCACAGTCCCCTACCACTTGAGCTGAAGGAGAATCTTCATTAATAGTTATCAGGACAGGGTCAGTTGAGGAGTTCGGATTCTGTCAGTAGAGGTAATTACAATGTAATTAAACACAAAACCCTATATTATTACAACGTTAATTTTCAAAATGTGGCCTCTATCTATCTGTGTGAAAGCAACTTCACATGCACCATCACTTCTATATGTAAGTTTTACACACTACAGCTATCATTTTTATGCACTAACTGTAAAAGGAAAACAAATTTGTGCAAGCAAGTCTGAACAATCAGGGTCATCCAAATGTACAGGCAAATGATCAAAGTGATACAAGTGATAGTGTGCAAAAACTACAATTGCAAATGACTGCAGGTGCACAATTACACACCTATAAAGTACAGGCTTGAGTTTAAACATCAAGATCTGGCTGTAAGATTTTGAAATCTGGAAAGCTTGCCATTGATGCATGAGACAGAACAGAATGCAGTTCTGCAGTCAAGTAGCCTTTGCAGCTGCAATAGTAGAAAATGCATATTTGCCTATGAAATACAAGTGCATACGACTCCAAATATATTTTAAAAAGAGGTACTGTGTATGTGCAGTATACCAATGTGCCATTTTTAGTGTCACATTGGTGACTGTGACGGGGCGGCTGCCCCTCACTGGCAGAAAAGGGGTTAAAAGCAGCCCTAGGGAGGCTGCACCGGAGGCAGCCAATTAGAAAGGGGCGGAGAGGAATAGCCAGTCATGGCCCTGCAGGCCCATATAAGAAGGGCTGCAGACAGGGGAGCTAGAGAGAGCTACTGGCTGGCTGCTAGAGTCTGGAGGCTGAGGCCTTGCGGTAAGGGCAAAAGAGGGTGCTGGAGCTGCATGGGAAGCGGCCCTGGGACAATGGACTGCAGTTGCAACTGAGGGAAGTGGCTAGATGGAGATTGCAGGTCCCCCGGAAGGGGAGAACCCAGAGTGTGGTGCAGCTGGAGGGCAGTGTCATGAAGAGGACACCGCGGTCCTGGGAGTGACATGGGTCCAAGAGCAGAGGTGACGGTGGGAGAGACACCACCAGAAGAGGGTGCAGAACTAATTCCCAAGACAGCCAGTAGGAGGCGCCGCAGTGGTGAGTTCCACCCCATCACAGTGACCAAAGCTTGTGACCGAATAATCTGGATATTCTTCATATATCCATTCTTCATCGGAAGGAATAGCTCTACTGGGATAATTCCAGTCTATTGTTAAATATATCCATTAGTAAAAGTAAGCCAATGAAGAAATATCCAGATTATTTGGTCACTGAGATGTTAGGTAAAAAAGCAGTAATCCATTGCAAATCTAGGGAAAATTACCTTTTTGAATGATACCAGATCATTGCACTCTTCAATGCCATAGGTCAACTCTCAAATCTAATTTGTTACCTTGAGGTCATCATTCAATCAATCTAATGAGAATCATTTCACTTTTAATGAAGTCCTTATTATACATGACAGGTTTACACATATGGTAATACCTTCAACTCCTAAGAGGAATTAATTCACAGTCCTCGAATTATAATAAAATAGTAAACCACAGTGCTGTACTTTTTGTCTATATGCATTGAACAATTACAAATATAAAGCTTACCTTGGGAACTTACCAAATTTTGTGAACCAAGGTACAATTTAATGATCTTGGGCTTTGGGCTTGCATCATCTAATGGTTCAGTATAGCAAGAGAAACTTGAATTCTCCTTCACTGAGGGAGACAAAAATATAGTTTAATCATTGAAATATCCTTTGTAGAAATGTCTGTTAAAGCTAAATATTAATTTTGGAAAGGAAAAAGGTAATGTACTAACTTGTACTAGGTATAAGGAAAATTAGCAAACACATTGAAAAAATTACACTCATCTATCAGGACCTGACCATAGAATCATAGAAATGTAGGACTGGAAGGGACCTTGATATGTCATCTAGTCCAGATGAGCTGAGACAGGACCAAGTAAACGTAGACCAGCCCTGACAATTGTTTGTCCAACCCGTTCTTAAAAACCTCTAATGACGGAGATTCCACAACTTCCCAAGGTAATGTGTTCGAGTGCTTAACTACCCTGACAGGAAGTTATTCCTAACGTCTAATCTTTGGTGCAATTTAAGCCCATTACTTGTCCTGTCCTCAGTGGTTAAGGAGAACAATTTCTCACCCACTTCTTTATAACAACCTCTCACATACTTGAAAATTGTTATCACGTCTCCCCTCATTCCTCTCTTCTCCTGACTAAACAAACCCAGTTTTTTCAGTTTTTCCTCTTAAATCATGTTTCTTAGACCTTTAATCATTTTTGTTGCTCTCCTCTGGACTTTCTTCAATATGTTCACATCTTTCCCAAAGCGTGATGCCCAGAATTGGACACACAGTTGAATATCAGTGCTGAGTAGAGTGGAAGAATTACTTCTCCCATCTTGCTTACAAGACTCCTGCTAATACATCCCAGAATGATATTCACTTTTTTTACAACAATATTACATTGTTTACTCGTATTTAGTTTGTGGTCCACTATAACGCAAGTAACCTCATGTGACTATTAAAAGCAATCTTTAAGGCTCTATCTAGTCCCTGACAAATTCCAGGGTGCCTGCTGATTTTCAGGTATGAATTAGAAAAAGTTCTACAGAGCTCTTTTTGTCTGGCATTTCTACAACACTCCCCACAAGGGTATCTGAATGATGAACATGGTAAATTAAATCTGCATATTTTTGCCCATAATGGATATTCATATTGGGTTCTACTCTTTGCCAATCTAGGAGCTCTGCTTGGTTAGGCTGTGAGTGTGTGTGAGAGTCCAAGGGCACTGATTTCGAATGAAATACCAGAGGCTACTAGACTGAGCCAAAGTCTGACTGCTTTGAAAGGATACGTCCAGATGCATCTTTTTACAAAAGCTTTCCTATTATAATGAACAACCACGAAATAGTCACAACCCAACCAAGCAGGTATTATTTGGAATCTCTCACTAGCCATTGTTCTGGGCATTATCTGTCTTCTTCCAGCAGAATACAGTTTTCTCAGGGTGTTGTGGGTAGCTAGGTATTTTGTAATGAAGCTGGGTTGTGATCCATTGATGGCTTTGTAGAACAATGCTAAAACCTAGAAATTGGCATTGAAAACAAATTGGGAGGGAGAGGGGAATGTAGAAATCTGTCGTGTGATCTCAATGGCTTCTTCTGCTGAAAAGACAGGCTGCTTCATTCTGCACAAGCTGGATGTTCTGTATTACTTCCACCTTCAACTCTAGGAGCAATGTTACATTAATTAGATTGGATGTGACAAATGCATGGATTGCTGTTGTCAAGTCTTCATCTTAAAGGAATATGCATAGTCTTCTAGCAAGCTGAAGGTGGAAGAAAGCATCTCACCTGTGTCAGTATCTGGGCATCCAGTGTGAGTGATGACTACTGGTATTATATAATCTGTGTAAGGCGCTCAAATGCTGTAGTGATCAGCATGGGAAAGAGATCAAATGAGATTGAACAAAAGAATGGTTTGGCCCAATATGCATAAAAATGTTATGGTACCTCGCCACATGATACAAGACAGTGCTTTGTAAGTCATCATGGGCCTATGGTACTGATAATTTCAATATTACCACTTTACATCTCTGAATTTGAGTCCGTAACTATTCTCCTGCACTGACTACCAGTAAGTTAACATATCTGAAAGCCCTCTGATAGAGCTATATCACAACTTGCCTTCCACATTATAAGTGATTCCTGAAGATAGATTAGGCATCTTTAAAATTGCTCCAACTGCAATATATAAAACCAGTGAGTCCATCTGTTTAAACAAAACAAAACAACCACCCTCATTTTATAATCTTAACAATAGATTATGGGAATCTTATATCAGTTCTACAGAAACTGAGGCCATTTCACAAAAAATTATGCTAGAGACTTGCAAGACTCTTGGCTTCTACTCCCTTCTCTATCACTGGCTTTTTGCCTGACCTTGAGCAACTCACTTGACTTCTCTATGCCATACTTTTCCTTATTTGGATTACGCTACCCATCCTGCAATGTCCCACAATGCAATTCTCTCTTGTAGAGAGAATGCTGGAGAACAGGCAGTGCTAACTAGTAGTTAGGGTCTATGTTTAACTTTTGCCACTGACTAGCTGTGTGACCTTGGGCAAATCACTTCACCTCTCTGTGCCTCAGTTTTCCCAGCTGTAGAATGGGAACTCTCATGGGCATTGTGAGAACTAATATTTATAAACCACTTTGAGACCCTGGGATAGAAGGTGTTATATAAAATATACAGCATTTAACTATCAGGATTTCCCAACTCTTAATAATTCCCTTTGATGTCTTAATCTTTTCTTCTTCATGCTGTCCCCATTTGGCTCACTTTATTCTTGTTTTTTTGTATATTCAAGACACTTCATTTCCTCTGAGTGCAGCTCTAAAACAGCGAGCAAAATAGACCCAGTCCTCTCTTCCCCCGACCCCACACTGGTCTCTTCACCATTGCTTCCCCATCTGCATGGCTGTGCTGTCATGCTTATCTTCCGCAGCAGCCAATCAGCAGTTCCTTAACCCGGGACTCGCTTCAGGATTCTGAAGGATGGCAGTTGGCCTTTCCAACTGTCCCCTCAGATAAACGAGCGGCAGCCCTTCTGCTCCATGCTTCCATGAGCAGCAGGCATAGGGCTCTCAGAAGTCCCTGCCAGTGAGAACTGTAGTGCAGATCCCTGACTGGCATGGGGCCATTATGTTCACCCCCTTTCACATAATTGACAACAGGCTTGTCTTAATTAATGTCTTTATTACTGAGTTAACAGGGAGCACAGGCTAATCTACACATTGGTTCTTATCCTGTAACACAGGCTGCTCCTGCACCAGGCCAGGAGCTGTTTCTTTCTGTTCATAATTAAAACAGACACACTGCATGACAAAGAGAGAGCTAAAAACTTAGGACAAAATTCTGCTCTTGGATCCACACAATGGCTCTCTCGACTGATACTCTGTTCTCTCTGCCTGCTCAAAGCCCCTTACTCTGCTCCAAGAGACTCTTGAATTAAAGAAAGCAAAATTCCTCACTGGGGAGG
>NW_020664447.1:72229524-72253418 GCF_002925995.2 Terrapene triunguis
CATTGACTTCTTTTGTGCTACCCCAGAATAAGTATACTGATCACATCATATTAAAACTACTGTATACAATGGGATTTCCTTTAAGTTTAGAGTTTGTGGGCACTCAAATTGTCTCCTTGGAATAGAGAACAATAGCAGATGACTCTTCTCTCACACTTAGATTGTAAACTCTTTTGGACAGAAACTTTTTCTTCTGGTTATCCTGTCTCATAAATATTTTCAAGAATTAAAAAAAAAGTTTTCCCATCCCAAATCTGGAAAGTCAAAATCTTGAAACTGTTCATGATTGAAAACTGAAAATAGAGTTCAGTTTGGGTCAATGTTTTGTTTTGATAATTGCAAAACATTTTGCTTCTATTTTGAACATTTTTCTTTTTTCCTTTAATTTTTTCCAAAACATTTTTTGTCTATTTAATTTAATTTCAAAACAAAATCAGTTTGAATTGGAAAACTGGAATTTTTCATTTAGGAAGCATCAAAGCAAAAGGTTTAGACAATTCTGGTACTTTTTCTTCAAGTTAGGAGATTCACTGAAACCAACCCTGTTTCAAAAACAGACAGATTTGCATTTTTTGATAAAAATGATTCGCTGAAAACTTCCCAGCCAATTCAATAACACAGTTATGTTTTTAGATTGTAAATTCCTTGGGCAATACAAATAATGCCATAGTTAATTAAACAAAAAATTCTGAATGCAGAGTGGATGCCCTTAAATTTAAGAGTGCTTTTTTTCAGGGAAGCACAGGAATTCTTCAAAACAAAATCAGAAATGGGCCTGAAATGGAACAATGGGTCCAAAAACTCTGATCCTGATCCAAGTCCAAATTTAATTTCTCCTGCTCTCTCTTCTATGAGCCAAACTGGAACACTGTCTCTAAACATCTCCCAACTTTGGGATTACCTGAACTTTGTGTATCAGACCTTCCAAGACTGATACACATCTCAAACCTCTTTTCCCGCCAGAATGATGATTAAACAAAGATTTCTTTGGGGACCTGTCTTCTCAGACATAAATCTAGGTGTAGATATTATGGATCAAGAGAGACTGATTGTTGCTAGCCTATTTCACCTATTCATAGTAGAGAAACCAGCTTCCCCAACCTGATCAAATCTTGAAGACACGTACCTGTACTGGAATTCCACAGCCAGAGCTAGGAGGCTAATTTTTGTGTCATTTAATCTCCATTACAAGAGGCTATAAGGCTCTGTCTTGCACTGCTGGGACTGTTTTATTTAGTCTAACACCTCCTACCACAAGAGGTCTTGGATTTCAGCTCTGGCAGTCCCTATCATAATTCCAATACTAAGTAGCTTAGACAAGAGTTAAGTTTCCTGCTGTTCTCTACAGCAGCCACTGTGTAGCAGTAGAACACAACTATTTTTCCTCCCCCCTAGAAGGCGAACATTTCAACAGTCTCATACATGGGGCAGTGCTCAAACTTTCTCCTAGATTATAAGCCTTTGCCAGCAGGAACCATCTTTTGTGTGTGGGGTGGGGAATTGGGGTTCCTAGCATAATGGGATCCTGATTCAGGCATCTGTGCACTCCCACAATAAATACATTACAGACAGTACTACTAAGAAAACAGGTACACCATGAGAAGGCAAATAAAATAGCGTGAAGGAGGGTGAAGAAAATAGATTTATGCTGCTGCTTGGCTAGGTTAGTGCACACGTCTTGAGCATTACACTAGGGAAGACGGGGAAGGGGTTGTTGTAGGCTTATGGCTATAGTTTATACAAAACTTTATTAAAGAAGTGTGTTTCAAGAAGGACCTTGAGAAGGAAGATCGAGCCAGGAAGGTGGTTCTAGGCATGGAGGCTGCGTGAATTGAAGGTGGACATGTCAGAAGGGGCTGGTCAGCCAGGCAAAACTCAAAAATGGCTTGAAAAAATAAAATTAAATGCAATCCTCTCCAAAGAGGGCAGCAGATAAAACATGGGGAAGTCCAGGCTAATGTAATGCGTAAAATTAAGTGCTGAGGCCTAAAAAAAAAACCCCAAAAGACCATTCTCTCAGCAACATAAAAGCTGGCGATCCACAGACATTACAGCAAGAAACATGTCTTGAGAACGAGCATTTTAATCATCATTTAAAATAAAATGTTGCACATGATCATCAGAGATATAAGAAAAGCACTTTGTTTTGTAAATAAGTCCTGGTCAATGTTCTTTTTGCGGATACAGACTAACACGGCTGCTACTCTGAAACCTGTCTAAATAATAATGAAATTCTACTCTCTGTATTGTGGGAGGGCCTAGATGCCCCAGCCGTGGATCAAGGACTCGTTGTGCTAGGCACTTTGTAGACACATATAAAGAGAAGCTGGTCCCTGCCCCAAAGTATATGATTAGAAACAACAGGTAGTTATAACAAACAGATGTGGAGGAATACAAGGAAACAGTGAGACAATTATGACTGGTGTAGTAAGCAGTGGTCACAGTACACTAGCTTTGGCATTAACTCCCCCCTACGGCCATTTCACCAAAATACACTTCAGAACTAAACCAGGCTGTGGTTGGAGAATAGTGTTAAGCGCAGCCTTGTGAAATACTCATAATGAAATGCGAAACCAGGCAAAATCACCAAGGTTTGGCGTTTTCCTGCAAACACAAAACTCGTGTAAGTTTGCAAACAGCCTGCAAATTGAGTACACAGGAGTTTATTTATTTATTTTTGAAACTGTGTAAAGGACACGGCAAGATGTGGCTGTTCAGCTTCGTGTTTTGGAGCTTTCAGTAGTAGATTGACACCTTACCTCTGGGTTGGAGTATGAGGAGATGGATTCTGTCCTACCAACTTGTGCATTGTTTCAATAGTGAGAACTCTTCAATCTCTCTGAGTAAAAAAAGTCACTTAGTGCACTAAGCCATCTGATTTGACTCTGCAAACCTTTTAAGCACATGCTTAACTTTAAGCATGTGATTAGTTGCAATGAAGCCAATGGGGCTACTCATATGCTTAAAGTCATTTGCTAAACTGGGGCCGGAGAGCTGACTCTTTTACAGGATGAGTTCCCTGTTTTATGCTAGCAGTTCCTCACTTTCATGAGCAACAAATTCACACCCATCCCATGCCTTTTTAAAATGTGCAGTAGTTTCCAAGTAAGAGTGACAAGTTAAACAGGTAATAAAACTGGGTAATAGAGCAATGAGAAATCAGCGGGACAGCAGAAGTACTGAGAAAACTGATAAGCAGCTCAACTAAAATTATTACTTACACAAAAAAGTGTAAAAATCCACAAATATTGGGCCTGATCCCACATTTCTTGTTACACCCAAATCTCCTGTTGAACACTAAAGGAGAGTTTCAGCTGTGCATGGAATGTGGAATCAGGCCCTTATTGTACAAAGAACAGAGTATTTTGCAAGTGGAATAAATGAAAACACTTAAGAAGAGAGAAATATTATCCAAGTTAACTTCTCCATAGGAATCTCTGTTCATTTGGATTTTCTTCATGTCTTCTAAACTGTCAGACTGTTTTGATCTGCATTGTACAGTGCAAAGCACAGACAGTTAAGTTAATAAATGACCATCAGTTATATGGCCTAACTAAAAGTGCAACTTTTATTCTTACTCATTTATAATATTATACTATATTCCACAATTTTGTGGCTAGAGAAATTGTAACAGGATCTATTCATTGCTCCAAAATCACTTATTTAAAAATAAAACAAATTTCTAGTCCTTAAGGCTCTGAAGAAAATCATGAAAAATTACTTGCCCCGTAAACTCTGACTCTGAAAATGAAAGATGACAATATTAAATGTCTTGTAGTCCTATTGGTCCCAGGATATTAGAGAGACAAGGTGGGTAAGGAAATATCTATTATTAGACCAAATTCTGTTGGTGAAAGAGACAAGCTTTCAACTTACACAGCAGAAGTTGGTCCAATAAAAGATACTACCTCACCTACCTTGTCTCTCTAATATAAATGTCAACACTTAACTGTTCCACTGCTGTTCATTTTAGCAGCTATATCCATCAAGTGTGCCTATCCCTAGCCTGACCTGCTTCCCCTGGTGGGGAATCTATTATCAAAATGACTCTCAGATATCCCTGTGATGTTATTCATTTTTAAAACTCCAATTTTTAAATTTAAATGCTGCTGCAGAATTTGCAGTGCATCTCACCAGAATGCAGTGTCTGAAGTGTCCCTAGTCTCTGTTTGCCACAAGATGGGAATGGGCAACGGGATGGATCACTTGATGGTTGCCCTGTTCTGTTCATTCCCTCTGTGACTGGATCCCTGTGGTGCAGCCTGGGACTGCTGTGTCCCCTTAACTCTCCGACCTGGGTTCTCTCTCACAATGCTTTGCTAGTGACAAACAGCAAGCCCCTCCAGGCACTGTTATCACTCAGCACAACCACATGTGGAGCCCTACACACAGCTAGATTGCATGAATGCTCCCAGAGCCACTCCTGAATCACACAGAGAAAGTCATCAACCAAATCCCCCCAGCTCCCAGCCTTGTACCTCAGGAATATACCATTTATTAATTGGTACACCAGCCTTTGTAAACCTGAGCAAACACCCTTACCAAACATGTCAGGCAAACTCACCGGTAAAGATAAACAGTTAAACAAATTTATTGACCACAAAAGATAGATTTTAAGAGATATGCAAAAAGTCAGAGTTAGTTACCAAAAGAAAATAAAACATAAGCACGCAGTCTAAACTCTCAACCCTATTAGACTGGGCAACATCTAGATTAAGCAGTTTTTTCTCACCCCACATAAATGCAGTTCATAGTATACAGGTTTCACTCCTGAAACCTGGGCCAGTCCCCTCTGTTGGAGTCTTCAGTCTTCTGAGTGTCCTTGTTGCTTGCAGCATAGGTGGGGAAGGAGAAAGGCCAAGCATGTGGCCACTGTTCTGTTTTATACCCTTAGTCCATGTGCTTGGAGAACACAAGTCCAGGCATGTCTGGTGGGCACTGCAGAGTCACAAGGTGAAGCAATACCCTGGTGTGTCTCCTGTGAGTGAGTCACTGAATTGTACCTTCTCTGCTGGAGATGTCTGTTCAGCACCCACCCAGGTGTTGGTTACCTCCCTTGATATGGTCTCTGGAAAGCTAGTATCTTGGCGCCTCCCAAACCCACAGCATATTTTAGTGACAACCATACAACACATTCTCATAACTTCATATGCATTAATAATATAAATATTTAGATAGAAAAATGATTTTCAGCAGATCATAATCTTTCCCTGGATCTCTCACATGGCCTGCTATATATGCAATATCACAATTATATATAAATGAGGAATATGGGGGTTACAGGATGCTCCCCCAAGGTATAGAATATCACACATTCTGAAGCACCTGGCATTGGACACTATCGGAAGACAGGATACTGGGCTAGATGGACCATTGGTCTGACCCAGTATGGCCATTCTTATGTTCTTGTTGCAAAATATAGATCCAATTTGCTTCTGATACAGGGGACCTTGGTCATGGTTTCTCTGACATGTAATAAAAAGCTAAGCTGTACTTGTTAAAAAAAGAGCCTAATATTTTGGGGGAATGTCTGTCTGAAATACTTAGAGAGAGATTAAACAACACCCAGTAAGAAATATATAAATAAAAAGTATCATATTAAGGCCCATTAAACATCTATCATCAAATGTGGGGAGTCTCTCAGGCAGATGTTCTGTCATGAATTATTGTTTGTTTGGACCAGAGTCAAGTGACTCTAGAGGTTACCGTAAGTCTGCTCTTTCCAGATGAAGCCAGATGTTGAGTGTGAATTACTGGTAGATGAAGAGGACAGTGTAAAATGAGGGTAAGACTATTTGTTTACGATTCATAAATGGATATTCTGAGGATTAGATCATGTTTGTACATTGCTTAAAATTTATGTAGTACTTTACATCTTCAAAAATATCATTATAAGACAAACAGACCCTGAGCTAGTGGGTTTTTAAACTATTAAAATTAGTTGTCAATTGGAGGAACTGTTAGCTGAAAATATTGGCACCAATCCTGAAAGATGCCAAGTCCTCTCAACTCTAACACTTTAGAAGGGATTTCCTTTCAATGAAAAGCTTAAAAATGTACAAATGAGGGCCATTTACAACCTCAGAGAAGGCAATATCTAAAGAAAGAGTAAGGATGATGGGACTGGAGAGTGGGAGGGAGATGATGCTCATTATTTCTACTGCAATTTGTAAGGCTGGCTGGAAATCCCACCCATTGATGGAAAAATTTGACTTTTTATAATAATAATAATAATGATAATTAAAAAAAAAAAAACAAGATGTGACAATTTTCAGCCACAACCCAAAAAACCCAACCTTTCATCCAAAATAAGAAAAATTAAATTCAGAAATGTTATCATGGTGCCTCGTAGTTCAGATACCTTATGTCCCCATTCTCCTCTATGACCTGGGATCCCTGGCCGGGCTACAACTACCAAGATATACCACATGACCTGCTGAAGTGTATCCTGGGAGATGTAGTCTGGCTGGGAAACCCTGCCCATTGAGGAGAGTGATAAACCCAAATTACAACTCCTGTAATGCATCACATTGGCAATTCCAAATAGAAAATGTTCAGGTTTTGGCCAAAAATAAAAAACATTATAGTTTTGGGGTATTTGGTTATTCAATTAAAAGTTGAATTTTTCCACAGAAAGGCAACTTTCACAAAAAAAATTGCATTTAGTGAAAAACCCAATTTTCTGGCCAAAAAACCCAACATTTTTATCAGACAACTTTCCACCAACTCAAGCAATTATATTCCCAGACAAAAACTACATTAAGATACAGGTAGGTTGACCATAAAGGTCAATAATTTAGGGTAAAATCTATTATAGGAATGAGGAATGATATAATAATCACAAAACCAAGCATTATCAATCCGGAGTTAAGGTTAAACTTAAAAGAAATCCAAACATGTTAAAGAGATAGTGATTTGGGGTGCCCATTTGAGATGATCTGACACTTTAAAGGAGTCTGTGATTCAGAAAGAGCTGAATAGCCATGTTCTGAAAAATCAGGCCCTTTGTAGTGTCTTAAGTTGGGACCCAAAATCACTAACCATTTTTGAAATTATTGACTCCTATATATATTTTACACAGACACCCCCCATATATTCATATAAGACACACACAAAAACTGTTAAAACATTAAAGGTTGAAAAGTCAAGCACTCAAAAGTTAGGAAATGTCAGAATTAAAGTTACCTGGGCAACCTTAATTTGTGCCCTTGTGCATATGCATATGATGCAGTCTTTAATTACATGATCACATTCTAGTGTTTCTACAGGACTCCTGCCTTATTCAGTGCATAGGATGGACAGTGCTCATTTAATAAGCAACTACTCAATATTTTGTTTTATCCTCATTTTTCCACATGTGAGGTCATGCCTTATTTATTGCACACTATTCACCCCTTCCTCATGGGATTTTCTCTGGCACCCATCAGTATAGTATCTGAATGCTTCAGAAACAATTTATCTTCATAAATCCCCTGTGAGGTGACAATGTTATTATCCTCATTTTACAGATGGGTAGAGAAACAGAAATTAGAGTCAAAGGCATCACAAATTTTGGGTGCCTAATGTGAGATACCTAGGACCTGATTTTTTTTTTAGAGTACTTAGTATTACATTCAACATACAGCTCCCATTGACATCAGATGGAGTTGTGTGAATGCTTAGCGCTTCTGCAAATCAGACCCTCATGGTCTGAAGTCAAACACACATAAAATGAGGAACATACAATTAATGACCACCTTTGAAAAGTCTGGTTTAAGTGATTTGGCTGGCATCACATAGGAACAGTGTGGCAGAGTCAAGGTTAGAATCCAATTTCCCAGAGCAGCATTTAACTACCTTAACCATCAGACCATATTTTCTTCTTTCTGCAGTCCCCTGCCTCATTCACTACACAGCTTCCATCTTACGCAATAAACAAAGCAAGGGGTCAGTCAGACAGTCTCCTTCACTACACAACCTTGATCCATCCCAAAAGCAGGTCTACACTGTGTACTGAAGGAGGTGGAGGGCCTGTGGGGGGAAAAAAAAATAGTATGTGATCATGTAACTAAAGATATTATAATGCACATGGGCAACCTCAATTCTTGTATTTCCTAACTTTTGAGTGCTTGACTTTGCAACCTTAACGTTCTTCTAACATTTTTCCTGTGAAATGTCCTAGATTTTTGTAAAAGCAAACTGAAAAACACAAGAATTCCAGCATGTGGCATCTTATTGACACTTACATGGGTCATCAGCAGGGTTTGAACTTTTAGATCCAAGGCACAGACCTCTGCTTGAGATTTTGAGCTAATGGAGAAAATGTTAGGAATAGTAGGTTGTCGTCCTCTATGTGGACCAACACTAGTGGGGGATGGGGCACACACTTTGCCACTGGGTTTCACAGGTATTTGCTCACAGCAGAGGAATGGAGAGACTCAGGCATCTTGGGGTCCACTCCAGGCTCTAGTGGGGAGTGTGCTCTAGTTAACACAGACCTTTTGCCCATTTTCCCCAATTCTGACTCTTTTTATTCCACCCCCTCCAATTTGTCCCTTCCCCACACCAGCTTCCTGTCCCAGCCACCCAGTCCTATTCCCCTCCTTCAGTCTCTTGTCTTTCCTTTTCCAATCCCGGACTTTTTGCCCAGCCAGTTCCATTTCTCCCCAGCTGCTTCTCAGACTTCTCTCTTCTCCTACCCCTCTGCCCCATTCCCCTCCACTGGTTCCTGATCCCATTCTCCCTGACCAGCCAGGCCCAATTTCCTCCCTCCAACGGTCAGTCATAGTTTCTCTCCTTAGGGTTGCCAACCCTTCCGAATTGTTCTGGAGTCTCCAGGAATTAACGATTAATCTTTAAGTAAAGACTGTCATGTGATGAAACCTCCAGGAATACATTCAACCAAAATTGGCAACCCTATCTCTTCCTCTCCTTCCACCCCAATCTCATCAGACTCCTTTTCCAAATCTACTTTTTTCCCTTTCCTTTGGTCTGGCTTTTGTCCCCTCTGCATTTGAATCGGATGGCTTCCTTCTCCATCTGCCTGGATGCCAGCAGGGATGGCGGATCATTGAAAGCACAGGGCTAACAGGCTCCTTATTCTCAGTGCCTGGCCCTTAACAGGAGCAGCTGGTAGCAGCAATTACAGGGCAAGTCCTGCTTCGCGTCTGTATCCCTGGTTTGGAGCATATTCAGTTGCTCATGTGCAGTCTGGTCAGCAGAGGGGATGGAGCATGCTCAGAAAGGATGGACGTTGGAGATTTTAAGCTGTTAAAAGCTAAGAAGCGTCTAGGCATGTGCAAATTGTGATTTTTCAAAAGTTTATAACTTGTCAAAATTGGGACAGATTTTTGCGGGATGGCAAAAGGCATATCCATGATACAAAGGTCACTCCCCCCCCCCCTTACCGATTTTCAAGTCCTTACTCTAAAATAGAGGGCCCTTCAACATTTCAAGTGAAAGGTCTTTTTTTTTTTTTTTTAAACATGAGCAAAACAATGTATTTTTTCCTGGCCTTATTCTTGGAATCAGCTGAACTGTTTGGCTGAAATCTTCCAAAACAAATTCAGCCTGAGGCAGACACCCAGCAAGGAAAATTTTAGCCTCGCCCATAAAAATTTAGCAAAAGTTATGAGCAACTGAGAACAGGGTCTTAAAATGGGAAGTGTCAGGCAACCTTAATAATAGGAAACACTACCAGCCCCACCTATAACTTCATTTTATAAATACACACGGAGCTTCATAACAGAGAATCCTATAGTCTGACATGTGCAGTATACCAGAGATGCACGTGTGTGTGTGTAAACACAGAAGTTACATGACAAACCTCAGTCTCCTTTGAAGCATATTTAACTGTTGTATCAGGGGATAATGGTTTCACTAATTCACACCTATATTACATTTTCCCATCTTAAAAATTTCATTGTGTTATAAATCTGAGGGGTTTTTTTAAAAACAATTCTAATACAAAATTGCACCTTTCAACAAGGACCCTCTTCCTCTGAATTCTACATTGCTGAGCATACTGACAATTCTAAAAGATTCATAATCACTGACTGAATAGCGAAGGCAGTACTTGTTTACTGAAGGACCCTACCCTGAGTCCTAACACTTGCCTGAGCTCTAAGCCAACTATTTCAAAAAGCTGCTTTACTTGCAATCAGTGTTTTGTTAAAGCCCTTTCTCTGTTCATATCTAAACGTTATTTACATAAAAAATCCCAGCCCTTGACAAGATGGACAATAAATACAGAAGTAAATCTTTTAAAATCTGTACTGTTTTCTTAGCTTCACACAGTGCTTTTCATCTTAAAGATTGCTAAAAGTACTCACTACATATATGCCCAAACACATACAAAAACTGAAGTTTGCTTTTTGTACCAAATTCACTCAGTTATATGTCAATGAAATTACTAAAGAGACACCAAAGTAACAAAGAGCAGATTTGGCATTTTGAACCTAAATAAATATAAGCATGCAAAGGCAGAGGGCCCTAAATTGTTAGAAAATAAAATTTTGAACCAAAATCTCGTGACTACTCAGTATCCATTTTCATCAGGTCCTGCAAAAAGACTCTCAGCTGTTGCCTTGCTGAATAATTTTGCATTGGTAAAGCACAACCAAAGCTCTTTACAACCTTTTATTTCAAGAAAGGGATATATAGGAATAACCGAAAACTAATGAAGTACAGCCACCCCGATGTGACTCTCAGTTGTTTAGCAGCACCCTGCAACACTACACAATAGCTTAAGACGGGAAGTGAAGATTGCGATACCAAAATGAAACAGCAGGAGAAATTTACAAATGTCAAAATGTAATTATTACAGTTGGAATTTGTCCAGAACATAGAGTTTAAAGCAGTTTGATAAGTACTAAATGTCTGATAAGTCCTTTTCATTCATGGTTCATATAAAACAAAAACTAGTTCTTATTTAGTATAGTAACTAAAGATAAAAAGGAGTCACGTGATTTTTATGGCTGGTTTCATGTTTAAGTTGATAAAAGTTCCAAGTGTACGTACATCTGTGAGAGGATCCGGGATTATTCATGAGGCAGGTGCTTGAATGACGTTGCAGTTAACATTTGGCATCACCTTCTCATTGGTCAAATCCTATCACACCCTTCTTAAACAAAGAGCTGGCACTAGACTGCACTATATTGCATAACTAGCCGAGATTATGTATTTTCAGAAAATCCCGTGTGCCAGCAGGAAGCTCTGTAAAGGAAAAAGGTTTCCGTATGTCAGTAAGGTGCAATAAAAGATCATCACTGAGTCAACACAGACACTCTAGGCCTAGCCCTGCAGCCCTTGGACTTGGGGCAGTCAGGGATGGCTCCCAGATGAGCCAGTGGAAGTTTTGCCTGAATGAAGACCACAGTATCAGACCTTAAAAGTTATGTATAAAACAGACATTCAGGCTAGGTCAACAAGGGTTTTAAAATTCAAGAACATTCAACCAAGATTGAAAAGAAAATAATAAATGCGTAATAAATATTAGGCATTAAAATCTAAATTGTCTCAATACCACTGTGCCATGGGGCTTGCAGAGTTTTCAGCTCCATGTTACTGTAAGTACAATAAAAACACCATGTTTCAACACAAGCTGTTTTTTGAAATTCACTTTATGAAAATGTTCCTGTTGATTATAGGACTTGCATTTAAAAAAAAAATCTTAAATTTCAGGGCATAAATTACCAGAGAATGACACTTTGAACTTTAATAAGCCAGTGCAGAAACAGGTTTAAATTTACCACCAATTCAACACACTAAAACAACTCACATTTTTCTCACTCCTGCTTTGAATTCAGAACAATTGTTTTTATTATTGTCTGTATTGTGTTCCACATTATTAACTTAGTCAGTCTCCATGAGTAAATAGTTGCAATCCCCACAGAGATGGATAATACCAGAGATTTCAGATTCCTGCTGTTAAGTGAAAGAAGAAAATGATAGTGGTGTGGGTGGAGACACCCTCTCAAAGAAAAAAAAAGAAAGCATTCTCACCGATTTCTATCCAGTCCTGGATGTGTCCAGGAGGCAGCCAGAACTCTGCTGGAACAAATCCCCCTTCAGTTGCATACCACTGCAGCTTTTCTGTGGACACAGTTATCCTCTTTTATTAAACATCTTTGTCATCAGCTAAGCCGATGAGGAGGGATAGAGTCAGTGGAAATCAATGCAAAATCCTCCAAAGCAAGTTCAAAGTGACATTGAATAAATGCTTTAAAAAACTTTCACTAGCTCTTTGGAGATACATAGTAATGCAGGAGTGGCCTGAAAATACATTCCTTGCACACCCCAAACTCACTCTGAAATCAAGGAAGGAGGGGGGAGGGACAAAGAAGACAGGATAGGGCCCAAGAATAAGAAAGTCAGTAGAGTTCAATTTTAAACTTTCATCCATTTCTTTTATGATGCAAAGCTAAACATCTTATGTGGCCCAGACCCAGACCATGAGGAATTAGTGGATGAGGCACAGTATGCAGAGCCTGGGTCTTGCATACTCTACACCTATATACTATGGTAATAGTGGCATTAAAGTTACTTAACGGACTGATAATTACTTGTATTGAGCAGACTGTAAATTCCCAAAGGAAGGATTTTATAGGTTTTATTCTTTATAAGTGAGTTTTTGTTGCATTCAGGTTACACCAACATATTTGCATTGCTTAGCTGTTTAAACACTAACAAGAGAGAGGGGTGAAGACAGTTTAAAGGTAGAAACAGAAACTCTCTAGGTGACGTTTATTTGTGAACAGAGGTCACAGATGGACTTGGTGTTGCCTTTATTTTAATGCACAGAGATAAGGCTAACAGCTGCGTTCTTCCCTGCATTGACATACCATACCAAGATCTCAGGCTTCCGGATTTTCTGGTTTAAATTCTTCCCAAAAGGATTTACAATATTTACATATGTATTTAAAGAGCTGATGTATTTCTAAAGTACTTTCCTGTTTTCTGTGGATTTTTCAGTTTCAAAGTAATGTATGTGACTAACATTAAGGCAGGAATAGCCGTACCTATTTAAAACAGCATTTGATGAAACAGCATAAGTTTTACAGAAAAGTGGTAAAGAACTTCCCTGCTAATTAGAGCCTAGGGAATTCAACATGGAAGAGAGAGTCAGAAAGTCCTGCATCCTACTCCAACTTCTGATACTGACCTACTATATGGCCTTAGACTGTCCTAAACAAGAGTTTGAAATTAGGTACCTAAACCCATATAGACACCTCAGTGAATGGTCTGATTTGCAGATCTGAAGATCCCATAACATTTTACCTGATTAACACAATTTTAAGGGTTGCAGTTTGCTTTCCTTTCCTGTTGAAAGTGCTTTTCATCATCTGGATGGTCTTTTAAACATTGGATATGTTCCCTTCAAATATTTATAGTGACCCATACAGAGCCCCGAGGGTAGTACACAGTACCAATATCTGGAAAGGGAGAAGGGATAGAGTAAAAAAAATTTGCAATAGTAGATTCTCCTGTTGGCATATCCACCTCCCTAAGAGGCAGTATGTAGGTTGACAGAAGAAGTCTTCTATCTAGCGCTGTCTACACTGTGATTAAAATCGACTTAACTCTGCCATTCAGACATGTTGATTTTTCACACCCCTGAGCAACGTAGTTATGCCAGCCTACTATTCTAGTGTGGACCAGGCCTAAAGGGGCCTGGGAAAATTGCTGCAAACAGAACATTTTGGGTTGAGCTACTGAAAGCAATGGTTTTGTAGAATCTGTGATGAAAGTGAAATCCTCCCTTATTAGATCAAGCTGTAATGCTTTATTATGTGTTAAAGTCATTTAGGTTCTGACTAAGAGCTGAGAGACACCCTCTAATATTGATTTTTTCCTCATGTTGTGAAGTACTGTTTTGTTAACTAAATAAAAGAATTTAAACCATCCCATGCTGAGTAGGAGTGTGATGTGCAACACAGAATTAGGTAGGGCAAAGGCAGGTGGGAAAAAATGAAGGTACGTTCTTTGCTCTGAAGTATGTTTCCTCTGCTGAAAATGAGAGTTTTGAACATGGTGCTCCATAGATTTAGTGTTTTACTGTTTTTCCTTTGCTTTCCTACATCCTTACTGTAGATTTCAGCAATAAGATTAATTTATCAATAGTTAAATATGGAAATATTGCTGCATTTTTAAAGTAGTATGGTTTAAATAGATATTCTTCCATCGTTCTAGCTGCATCTACACCAGGAATTAGATCGGCTTAACTCTGGGGCTTGACACCACTGAGCAACATAGCTAGGTTGAGCTAAATTTTAAGTGTACACCAGGACTTAGATAAAGCTAAGGGCCACATTGCTTTGCTTCCAGGCTGTCTCTGCTTGGGTTTTTATCTCTGTGCGCTCTCTCTGTCCCTGCGCGTCACTTCTTGTGCTGTCTGTTCCACATATCCATCCAGACAATACTCATTTAAGCCCCTCTGCCCAGCAGTGCAAATGCCTGGGCAGACTTCATAATGCTTTGTTTCAGGTGGGGCTTCTTAACTATCTCTTAAGGCAGTCTTAAATGAAGCACACATTCACACCCATCAGTTTCAATGCAGTTTAACTGAACCCATGACAAGGTTTAACCAACTCACAATAATATTTTACAACATTGGAGTAGACTGATAGACTTCACATCTGACCAATCTTACATCCATGGGCAGTGGGTGACCCGCCGGCTCGGGGAAGCTAGCCTCTGGCCGGCCCCACCCCCCTATCCCCGCTAGAGCCCAGAGTTTCCCCCAACCCTTGAGCGCCGGGCGAGCAGCTCCAACAGTCTTTCCTTCCCTCCCCCGCCCCCCGAGCACCAGGTGGCACAGCCCCAGCACCCTGGTGGCCCCCTAGCGCTGGGTGGCCCCAGTCACCCCCAAGTCCTGGCCTGGCCGGCCGCAGCCACCCTAGCCCTATGCATAGTACCAACCAGCACACTCCCTTTAAGAGGAGCAGCCAGCCTGCCTGGTCTGGGGCTAAGGGGGAAGAGCAAGCAGGACAAGAGGGGGCCTTCCAGACAGAGTGTGTGCAGGGCCATGCTGGGCTGCTTGTGGGAGGTATAGCCTCCCCCAGCCTACGATACACGCTGCCCATGCTTACATCACACTTTATTTGGCTCATTGCAGTTAAATGGACAGTGCAATGTCAAATTGAATTGCAAACTCAGGTTTTGGAACAAACTTCCACAAAACCTACCAGTGATAAAAAGGCTTCATTTAAAGGGAAATTCCATTTAAACAATTATTGAACAAATAAACATGCTCCTGTGTCACAGACTGTACCCTTATATTCACCACTTTTACAAGACTCTGATAAATTTTGTACAAAGTATGCCTTGTGAGGTATCCTTTGAAAACCCAATCTACTGAGCACTAGTATCCTGGTAAAATGTGGGTAGCAACACTACATGTAAAGTTATAAGATTTTACGGTATGACATTGAGACATGTTCCAAGTTTAGAAAAGCAGGCACAGACCAGTTCCTCAGAGACAAAAGGTTAGCCATTACCTCAGCGAGTTGTCAGCATAATCAAATGGATTATTATTGGGTTGAGCAGGAAGAAGGGTGTGAGCGAGAAATTTACATCTTGGCAGTCAGACTTGCTATCGCCTGAACCACAGCTAGAGATGATTCTCAAAGAAGAGAAATGCTGTAACAAGGGAGAACAGAGAACACAAGTCACCTCTGTCCCCTCATCTCTACTCACGGCATCCAAAATGTTTGAAAGACAAAAGAAGAATCATTGAACTGGGAGAGTGGTCCTGGCTGAGAGATCCAGCCAGACTGCTGTAAGCATATAGTGAGAAATCTTTGCTTTGAGTTCACTTAGCTTGATAAATTAGGTATTAGTTTTACATTTTATTTCTTTGTAACCAATTCTTTTATGCCTCATTATTTGTAATCATTTAAAATCCATCTGTAGTTACTAAACTTGTTTTATCTAAGCAAGTCTGTTTGGATTGAAGTGCTTGGGAACCTCCACTGAGAAACAGGGTTTGTGAATACCATTTTCTACTAATGAAATGATAGACTTGCTATGAGCTTATAGTGCACAGAACGAAAGAGCTGGGCAGTACAAGATGCACATTTCTGGGGACAAGTCTGGGACTGGGAATTTGCTGATGTCGCTCTGTAATATGATTCAGGAGTGGCTGGCTAGAAGCACTCATATATTCAGCTGGGAGTGATTTCGCATGCTAGAGGCTGTGTGTGAACAGACCAGGAATGGCTGTTCTCACTGCCAAAACAGTGTAAAAGGCATCCCAGACTGGAGAGTGAGAGGGGACACAGCTGTTCAACAGTCCAGATTGTACCCTGGGGAATGTCACACCCAGTAGCCCAAACACTGCAACATTGTGTTCATGTATGAAGAAAAGTGTAATTCACTCAAAAAAGTAAACTTGACTAGTCTATTTGCATTGATTGAGCTCAGAGAAATGCAAGAGTTTAACAAACAGCATAAATAGTGAAAAATAAACATTTAAAAATGCTTGCAGTTTTAATGATCTAAACTGTTTAATAACAGGTTAGGACTTTTAAACTTTTTTTTTAAATAGTACAAATGTTACAATATGTGTAGTATTTACTGTAATTCCAAATAATTATGTATTTTATTGGTAGATTTTTTTCACATGGTATTTACCTGAGCACTTCTCAATGAATTTAGCCTCACAACATCCCTGTGAGTCCACAAAGATTCAGTGGTTTTCCCCAAATCACAAAAAATAGAACAGAGCCAAGAATAAAACCTTGGGGTTGTGTGTTCCAGTACCTTACCCACAAGGCCATCCTTCAACTAACAAAGAACAAAGGGGTCAGCCTGCAGCTCACTGACACCCGAGTTCTGTCAGTCAGAAGAAATTATCAAAGTATCTCACTAAACAGTTGACAAAGGTTACAAGACACCACCCCCAACAAGAAATCTTGTTCAGCAAGTTAAAAAAAAAAAAATGAATGAGGTTTATTAAGTGATCATAAAACCATATTCTAACTACTAGTATTTAAAATATCCAGCTCAGATAGTTCATGGAGCTTCATGGGAAAGGGAAAAGAGAAGAATAATCAGCATCTATTTGAAACATTTGCCATGCATCTCCTTCCTCATACTTATAACTTTGAAGCTGCACTTTCATCCCATAATATCCACTTCTGAGCTTCAAATGCAGCCTTGCTGGGTAAGGAATGGTGACTCTTGCATCCATTGCTGTAACCATGGTAATCACTGTAACCGAAGACTGTTGTTTCTATGATTTGAGAGCTCATTCATCTCTATAGGTCCAGATTCTGAGCTAAATTGCCATAGCCCTGTTGAAGTGAAGTCCAATTTATATCAACTGTGATCTAGCGCAGAGTCAAATTTCTCAATTACATGTTCTGCCAGAAGCTGATGTGTTGATGAAGGTGGCAAGGTTGATACTCTGGCTGCTTTTGTAGACCACTTTGATCTGGTCATACAACTGGCCATTTGCAAATAATTATCAAACTTTTCCCAGCGGATATAAGAAAGTTATCACCCCAATGACTTACTATTTGGCAGGCCCAGTTAGTAATAGCTGGACATATTTGACTACCCCTGGCCTGTCAGGTGACTAATGCAGAGGTGCAATTGTGGGGAGGAGAAAGAGGGTGCTGAGGAAATAAAGTAGCTGAGAATCAGAAGGTGCTGAGTACTGTTCAGGCTGTTTTGAGCTGGGTGAGAATGTCAGCATCTGCTATATCTCAGAAAGGTGTTTGGAGAGTTACATGGACAATAAAGGAAATGTAACAGATTCTGTGTTTTGTGAGCTTTGGCTTTGAAAAGAAAGTTAATACCATACATCCTTTAATTATAACCTGCTTTGAAATCAATCATATAAAAAGGGATATAGTTTGCTCAAGAAATTCCCCCCCTAGAGAATAAACACTGCATGGCCCATAAATGCCTGGTGTGGATGGAGGCAGCAAAGTCTAGTGGGTTAGAACACAGGACTGGGCCTCAGAAGACCCAGGTTTTATTCCCAACTGCAGCCCAACTTAATGCGAGAGCTTGGGCAAGTCACTCAATGTCTCCAAGATTCAGTTTCTTCATCTGTACATTGAGGAGGAGAATATACTTATCCTCATTTTTTACATTTTCTCTGTAAGAGTGCAACTATCCCATTTCATACTTTTCTTTTGTAGGGGCATTGAGGCATTCCTCTATCTACAAAGATGTATCAGCTTACTGTTGAAAACTGGGAGTATTTCATCATAATGTCAAGCACATGATGCACCTTCACCATCCACGATTCCCAGTATCTATATATGCTGCACTTAAAAACTTGATTTTCAAGTAGTTCCAGTTTCTTATTGCATTCTCACTTCAGTCCATCATCAGGTACTTTGAGAAAGGTCTTGTAGTAAAAGACGTGTCCCAGGCCTGCATTTTTTTTTTTTTTTTGCAAGATCCCAATGAGATGCAGTCTATGTGCTCTGAAAACAAACAACATTGCCTCAAGCTACACAGATATGACAGGCAGAACTTCTGAGGTTCTGTACTGATCCAAGGGCAAGTCTTGAAGCTGTGGTAAAAAGTTCACACTCTGGCTTGTATAACTTAGATATAGTTATGAATTTTCAAGTCAACTCGTACTTGACTAGTCAAGGGATGGTTTCCACAGGCTAGGGAGGAAGGGAGCATAGCTGAAAGTGGACTGCGAATTGGAGAGTGCCAAACAAAGACTATACTTCAGCAGAAGAGCTTGCACTTGAATTCTGTCTATGCAGCCATCTTTTAATATAGATACACACTAGACTGGAGAGGACTGGATTGCCCTGCACTTTTCATCTTCAGTTCACTGGTTCATGTGAGGCATAGGTTGGTAGCAAAGAAAAGTTGTTACCATTGGCTAGCTGTGGACCTTAAAGAATTCTCAGATCAGATAAGAGTGCATGTGATGGTGCCATTCTTGTGAATGCTGCCACTGGCCATTATATTACCTATCAAACTTAGCAAGCATTTCTTACAAGCCAACATAAATTAACTCTCCACATCTAGTAAGATTTGAGATTATCACAGAGGGGTTATTTTTATGAGAAAAGTTCAAATCCACTGTGACAAGCTTTGAAGTTCACAGATGCTTTAGGCACCTCCTCATCCATAATATAAGACTAGATAACTGTCATTATCTTCCTTGGTAAAATGCTTTGAGATTGATGCATAAGTGTTATAAGAGTTACAGTATTATTCAATATTTCTGCCCACTGGCCATTATAAAATAGGTGCGACAATCTGGAAGGATGTATCCTAGTTTCTAACCACCACTGAACATTCACATTCAGCTAATTCAGTCCAATCTAATGAAGAGCAGGAAGTGATGTCATCTGCCATTTTTTGTTTTATAGATGCCAAGAAAAGCACCAAAATGAAGCATCAGGAAGTACGTGGGATTTAACAAAGCTGAGAAATTATTGAAAGTTCCTAAATAAACAGCTAAAAATCACCAACACTAAATCACTGCAATAAAAGACTGTGTCAATAGTTACCAGTATGTTGCACTGTTTTCAGAAACAAACCCTTGTTTTTGTTCCTGCATTAATTTCCCTCCAACCTGCACCTCTTTTTTGCAGGACAAGAAAGGCAAGAAAGCAACTAGGTTTGCCTTGTTCCCATGTCACTGATTCCACATCTGATTTGGGGAATGATGTGAAGTATTCCTCTAGTGCTACAAACTAGCAGGACAAAGTCCATTCTTTTGTCATGGTAGTGATAAACGCTGGCTACAAATCAGGAAAAGTTGGATTCCTAGCATACTTATTTTAAAAGTAGTCCCCAAATATTTCATGCATTGAGTTCTCACTGCACAGAAATCTATGAGTCACATGCTACTCCTACGTGGACTTCCTTATGTAGATGCCAGGAAACAACATAAGAGCTTCTCCCTGATTTTCCCCTGGGGGTACAATAAGCAGCGTGATTGCTCCTTCCTCAGCACACCTGGCAGGGGTTCAACCTTCTAAGTTAATAACTAGCCCAAGAAGCATGTGGATTTGGGGACATTGCTGTACATGGAACACAACTGCCTGGAGGCTCTGGGCCTCAGCACAGTTCCTTTAATGTTCCCTTCTAGTATAGCAACATGTGTCTTGGAAATCAAGCTACCGTGCATTCCTATTATCAGTGGCAGGAAAAAAAAAAATCTTGGTGGAGAGGGAGATTTGCAGATACACAGGATCAGTTATTGCAGGTCACTGCAGCTGTTACTTGCAGGTGGGTTAGAGACTGGAACTCATTATGGACTCTTAAGTAGTGTACCATAGAGACCAGCTGCTCCTCAGCTCCCCAAACCTGCAAAGATATTGACCAAATGGTGGAAGTTAGAGACGAGCAAGAGAAATGATCCAGGGACTGGAGCATGATCAACGGAGAATGGGGGGCAGGAAGAGGAGGAATGTGCACAAAAGAGTCTACAAATAATTTAAAGCAAGGAAAGGGATTACATAGCTCTAGCAGTAATAGGACCTAATCCAAAGGCCATTGAAGTCAGTGGAAAGACCCCCATTGAGTTCAATAAGCTTTAGAATCACCCTCTTAGGAAGACACTGATGACAGTGAGATCTATTAGGACATCTAATATTCTCCCAAGGAAAGAGATGGAAGCACCATGACTTCGGTGTTTTAAACAAAAAAATAGACAAGGCACTTTTCCATGGACTGTAGGGATCTAAATCTGCACTGAAATGGAGATTGAGCAGGTATTTAATATGCCCATTGTCTGTAAAATTGTATATCTTATGTACATCTATAGAAATATGGTTGAAGACAGAAGCCCTTCTGCAGTCTTCTCTATGTAAAAAATTATGGGAGACGTTATTTTAGGAGCTAAATTATATTATAGTGATGCTGCGATACCTAAAATAGCCTTCGGGACTAATCCTGCTTTCATTGAATGTAATGGAAGTTGTGTCAAGGATTTTGATGGGATATGGACTGGGGTCTCAATGTAAGATAGGTAAAAGAATGTAAGCCATCTAAAGCAATGTTTGTAGAACATAGTGCATGGGAAAAAAAACATTGCTAAGAGCAGCACCAAGCATTACATCACATACAGGGTTGTATTTACATTAGGATGTAATTTTACAGCAGAAGCTGGAAAAACAAGGAAGGTGACTCTCAGCATAAATCATGCTGGACAGGCTTTCCACAACCTCCCCACACGTAGCTAAGCAATGTATATTTTGCCAGACTAAAAGCAACTAGGAGGACACCCTCACTCCCGGTTTGTAATCAACCATACATTCTGGCTGCAAAACAAACTCATAATTCAGAGCTAAAGCTATGTGTGTCAGACAGAAATGTCAAGTTAAGCAGCATGTGTATTTATTTTAATGTTTAGAAATTACCTCGTTACATACACATGTGTTGCCAGCAAACAAAGGAGCTGGTGTTAGCAAATGGGTTTTCCAGGACAGAACATTACAAACTATTATTGCCCTAATTATAAAACACAGTCACTTAAGGAGTTGAGGTTTTTTTTAAACTATATTATGACTTATAAGCTCAATACAACATTCAACCATCTTTAAAATAAGAATCTTGCATTGTTTTCTCAAAGGAACACCATCAAATTGAAATCTAGAGAGTTAAGTGCATTTTCATGGGCCTGGTCTAGATGCAAGTCTACATCAACTAAACGTTATTTTAAACTGATTTAGTGAAACTGGTGCAACTTTATATATGTACATTCTTAAAAGTCTGTTTAAACCTGGTTTATAGCCAGTGTTCAACTGAAAAGTGTGCCCAGGCAGGTGTCTGTGCCTGTTCAACTACGTCTGTTTTCAAACTGATTTAAGTTGTACTGGTGCAACCTCTGAGTTAAGACAAGGCCATGCACTTGTAACCCACTGGTCAATGCATGATACAGATCTCCCTCTATGCTGATCCACAGAGGGAATGAGCTCATGTCTGGGAACCCAAGCTACTGTGGACCTCAGATCCTTTGGATGAATTTCCTTTGTCCAGAAGAAGTATGTGTGTGTAAACATGTCCCTGTGTGTGTAAACATGTCCCTATCTATCAAATCCACCGAGGATATGGGTCTGTTAGAGTGACAGCTACCAATCCTTGGCTCCTTATCTCTGTGAGTAAGGGCAATTTCCTGGACAAACCTTAGTGATGTAAGTTAAACATTGTTGAATGTAGTTTAAAGTATTTTGGGAGCTGGTTGTATTAAAAATGCAAATGTTTACCTACTATTGTGGGATATATGGAAGTACTTTTGGAGGAAGACAGGATTAATGCGATATTTGGGGTATTGTGAACTTCAAAAAAGACTATGTTGAACAACATAGACAACTGACCTTTTGGGACTATGTGTGAGAAGTGGAATTATTAGGAAATACTGGGTTTTGGGGGAGGAGGGGGTGGGAGAATTGCAAACCCCCACTTATGAACAGCCTTTGAAGGAGGAGACCTTTTGTCTGCTGATCACCTGTTACATAAGGATAGTTCAAAGACTCACACTGGATTCTCCAGGGACCAACAGACAAAGAAAGGACTTCTGAATAAGTAGCCCGAGTTTAAACTGATTCAGGGCCTTCTTTCTGATACAGTAGATGAACAGGACCATGGAGGGTCCCAATCCTTAGGGAAGGTTTGGAAGGACTTTGGCCTGCAGAGGCCCTCATAAAACTGGGTTCTTCTTCTGAGCAAAGGGTGTGATGAACTTGAAATCACAGGAAAACCCTTGGGTGGGGTTTTGAAGGACTGCTCCTCCCAGAGCCCATGTTGGAGGGGGTGATCTCTAGTAAGCTTATTAGCATGCATGCAAGTTCTTTTACTGTTTTCAGCATGTTTTCTCTGTAGTGCTTTCACCTTAATAAAATAGGCTTGAATAGGAAATGATGTTTGGTACCTTATAACTGTAGCAATCACACTGTGTACCATCTCTAAGGAGAGAAGTGAAACAGGTCAGCTGAGGCAGACTCTCTTTAGCACAGTGAAGGCAGGGAATGATCAGCCCGAGATGCCTTTCTTGGGTGGAGACCTGTGTCTCTCCCACCTGAATGGGGTAACAGCTGACACCTGAGAGCAGGTTTTCCTCCTGGGCTACAGAGAGGGGCACTGTTGATAAACTAAGCTGTGGAGGTCCCCTGGTGTGTCTTCCAAGTCCTCTTCCCATTGTTTGTGGTTTTACAATTACATTTTGAAAAGTGTTTCTCTCCCCTTTGTTGCTGTGAGAGAATCAAACTAACATATAGGAGAAATGGTCTATTCAGGAGAAATGGTGAAAGTGACTATACACCACCTACTGCCAAATGCACAAAGTAAATTAACTGAAATAAAGAGAAATATTTTCTCTAGCCTTTTCAAAGATAGCCAGCTTGGGTGTTACTTGTAACCAAAGTAGTTTTAAAATGTTCATACGCTAGAGTGATTTCTTTAGATTGCCCCTTTAAAGAAAGCTCTTTGCTACATTTTCCCTTTTCCTCCATCTTTTTTGGATGGTCAGAAGTAGACATCAAGTGTACATGTGACTTCACTAACTGGTGTCAGAAGATTGCTCCTAAAGTGATGGCTATTTTTCCACTATTACAGTTTTACAGGTGAAATCCTGGCCCCCATTGAAGTCAGTGGGAGATTTGCAATGGGATCAGGGTCTCATACAAGTCCTGATAGCATGGCAGCTACCAGCTCTTAAAAAAAAAAAAAAAAAGGATTCTGGAGTTAAGCAGCAGGATTTCTTACCATAGGTGCTGGAACTAGCGGGGTGAGGGTGTGCTGCTGCACCCCATCTTGAAGTGGTTTCCATTATATACAGGGTTTTCAGTTTGGTTCAATGGCTCTCCAAACGCCCACTATAAAATTGTTGCAGAACCCTCTCTCACACGACAGGTAGTCACACAGCTGTCAGTAACTGGTTGTGTTCAGGGCCGGTGCAAGCATCTAGTGTCCTAGGCGACCGCCTA
>NW_020664447.1:72258418-72293176 GCF_002925995.2 Terrapene triunguis
GTCTGACGAAGTGGGTATTCACCCACGAAAGCTTATGCTCCAATACATCTGTTAGTCTATAAGGTGCCACAGGACACTCTGTTGCTTTTTAGAAAAAATAGTTATAAACAGTCTGAACAAACAACACTTTCCCTTTCAGTCTGATTTCATTTGCTTGGTATCAAAGATATAATCCTGCCAGTTCTCCAGTCATCTATAGACATTTCCAGGGGAGATGAGAACTGCGTTTCTATTGTTACTTAAAAAGTTCAGAGAAATCCTTTTGGAAAAAACCCAAAACAAAACCAAAACCACACACAAAACCCCTTTCGAGCCTTCTATAAAGAAGTTTAAAATGCAAAAGGACATGAGTTCAATTCCACACCCCCCCTTTTAAAATATGCTTTAAATTTACATAAACACTATATTATATAATCCTTCTTGGAAAAACTACAGCAACAACAGTTCACTTCTCAAGGTGGTGTTTTACTTCAGTGTACAGTTTCACTAATTCCCACCTGTTATCATACCAGTATTTTGCCAGCAGTACTCTGTGAAAGCTCTGATCCCTTTTCCTTTTGGCTTATTCCAGTTAACAATATGTGATGCAAGTCCAGACTTCCTGAAACATTCAAGTAGACAGTATTTTCCCTCTTCTTAGCTGTATTAGTTCATTTTAAGAGTGCAAGAGTTTCTTGTAGCAAGTCCATATCAGTACTGAATTCATCTCTGACATCTTCAGGATGGATTTATGTTATGCCATTTAATGACTACCTTTTCGGGGTTTGCAATTGTATCTCTCCACTGATCTGCTGCTTCACTACTATTGCTATTAGAGCTTAGCCAGACCTGTGGTAAGAAAAGAAAAAAAACAAAAACAAAACAAAACATACCACAGCTGAGTTGTCATACAGATCACATTACTGGCAGCCTCAGCCAATCCCCTCAACATTACTTCTAACCAGTGCATACATATAATGAAAGCTAGCATGTATTGCAGAGTATAATAAAAATCTGTCAAAGTTAGTATGGTCTGGCCCAGGGCTGGGAGCACAGGGTGTTAAAACACTCAGTTCAATTTCTGTCCCAGACAGTGACTAGGAGTTTGGTGGACTCATCATAGGCAACATACATATCTCCACTGTGGAACACACAGCCAGTTGAGCATCGTTTGCGATCTCTGAATTCCATGGGTGCTGCAAGTCAACACTCAGGGGGCGTCTCAGAACTCATTAGGACTCGGAATGGCTCTACAGAACTTGCACAATGCATTTAAATTCACAATTAAAAACAGATATGGCCTAACTGTGCATTCCACTGAACTTAATGGACTTCTTGCCCGAATGACCAGGTGAGTGAGGTAATCTCTTTTATTGGACCAACTTCTGGTGGTGATGAAAGACTAAGAGACAAGCTTTCAAGCTACACAGAGCTCTTCTTCAGGTCTGGGAAAGGAACTCAGCAAGTCTCAGCTAAAGGCAAGGTGGAACAGATTGTTTAGCATAAGTGGTTAACACATAGTCTAAAAGGCCATTCCAGGTGAAGTGGCCAGAACAACATTTGAAGGAATGTGCCCATACCATGTATAATCATGCGAGAAAAATCAGTTTGTCAGCAGTGCTCAAGTAATAGACGGCAGATACAAACTGAGGAAATAAAGTGCAGAGAAAAGGAGGAAGTTTCTGTCTAATCATTTCCCTCCCACACCCCCGCCCTTCCATTAACAAAAATTATTGGGACAAAGAGAACTATCAATATTTATGAAGGCTTTTCATTCTTTTCTCCGTGCTTCGATCAATCTTGCTAATACTAATCCCAATGATTAAAATGATTTTTTGTCAAAATACACTATGCATGCACAATCTTGGCTCTCAGGGCAGTCAGTGGGAATTTTGCCAGCCAGAGGACTGAAGGATTGGGTCACCAAATAAAGATCACCAAATAAATTCCTTTATGCATTAAAATAGTCATGCTTATGATCAAAGACATACCTACAAACAGCACAGTCTAAGCTTTAAGTTGTCTTCTGAGAATGTCATCCAATTAAATATCACGTTCTCTAAAGAATGAAGTTACTGGATTCAGCTATATTCATCTTTTTCCAGCTCTACAGCCAATTGCTCGCAGTACATTTTCCCTATGGCCATGTTTTGTGTCTGCCTGTGTTATATAGCAATGTCTGCCTGTTTCAGCCTAAACCAGCCTTTCCAAATCAGCTCTAAAGAGCAGAGGTAGTGCACTTCTCTTTTTCTTCAACCCCCCCCCTCCCCAAGTTTTATTATTAAAAGCAGCCCCACAAATCAAGATGAAGTGACAAAGCTTGATAACTGCAGCATCATGCACACGTTATTATTTACTCTAAATTAAAATAGCTAGAAAGCACAAGCCTATTTTTTCCTTTTTTAATATAGTTTTACTAACAGGATCACAATGAGATCCAGCACAAGTGTGGAATGCTGCTCTATCCAGCATGGGGAAGCTCACCTTACAATCACTCATGCTAGGATATGGCCTCCATAGCACTTACAGCTCTCCAGTAACTGTGCACGTTTCTAATATCATAAGCACAAGGTATATTGATACAATGGTATACTGATACAATGGTAAGTTACATGTTTACTGTGATAAAGAGCATAGGACCTCAGTGGGATGTGGACATTATAAAGGTAGTGAGGCTCTCAAAAACCCCCAGACATTTTGGGGTTCTAAAATTTAGGTGCATGTGTTATTTTATGGCTCTCAGAGAGACAACTACCACTACCTAGCATTGAGGGCTCTGGAACAGATCAGACAGCACTGAGAGTGGGTTATCAAGACTGACCTGTGGTCCACTAGAGAAAGAAAGGAGGACAGAAGAGACAGGAAGTTGGGAGAGGAGATTTTAAAAAGCCAAAACTAAAAACTCTTGGTTAGTAAAATAAATGTAGCTACACGGTGCTTTCAGGAAGATGCAATGGAAACCACCAACTTTACCATAAAAGAAAATATTGCATTCCCCTCAAGCATTTTATCTAACAGACAAACAAATATCATTATGAGGTTCAAGATAACAACGGAATTGTGATTAGGTCTTGTGTACTCAGAACTGTGCTAGTTTCAACATCCATTGCAATAGATTCCTGAGCTTCCTGCTTCCCTTTCAGGTACTTGAGAGGGAAGCAAAGGTAACATTTAATGTTCTAATGCTAGGGGACGGGAGGGGAGGCAGTCATTTAAGCTCTTGACATTTCCTTCTCTGCATACTTGCCTGAACACTGCAAGCTGATACACCCTCCTTTTGTAGAAGCTATTCAGAGCTGCAGTGCTCCTGTGAATGCCAGATTTGCTTTACTTTAGAAAGTCTAAACTATTGTCTACACTACCGACCTTACAGTGGCACAGCTGCTCTGCTGCAAGATCTCCTGTGTAAATGCTCTATGCCAGTGGGAGAGAGCTCTCCCATGAGCTTAATTAAACCACCCGTAATGAGCGACGGTAGCTAGGTTGGCGGGAGAGCGTCTCCAGCCGACATAGCTCTGTTCACACCGGCACTTTTGTCAGTGAAACTTTTGTGGGTTAGGAGGGTGTTTTTTTCCCCCACACACCTCTGACTGACAAAAGACCGACAAAGCTTTAGTCAGTTAGGTATTCAGCAAGGAGGAGTTTATCTGTATGTATGTAAGTGGGTGAGTGAGAGAGATTTCACATGGTGGGACTCTGGGGGAAGAATAATCAATGAGCCCAATCCTGTGAGGTACAAAGTGCATTCTGAGGGGCAATGAGCACCCTCAACTACCACTGCATGGACACTGTAGGAGCACAGCACCACTCAGGAGATGCTCAGTTCCTTGTAGGACAGGGCCCAAAGCTGCTACTGGCTGTTTATTGAACCAAAATGGTCGAGATTCAGAGATTACATAACTTAGTAGCTAAGCAGTGATCCTGGTGAGTAAATTTTTAACCTTTGGATTTACGCTAGTTACCAGTGGTTGGGGGTGGGAAAGAATAAAAACCAACCTGTCCCAGAAAGTGTTTTCTTCTCACTGAGGTCCTGCTGTAGAGTTTGATGAGAAAATTAATTCCTTGTTCATTCGGGCTAACTGGAAAAATCATCGTTTCGCCCCACTTCACTTGGCCATTGGTGGGTTTCAATAGACGAGTCTTTTTCTTATAAATCAACCCTTCTGTACTAAACATTGAAACCTTCACAAAGAAATCTAGGATAAAGGAAAAATGTGTGACACGCAAAGGGGTTAGTGCACTAAAATCTGACAAGAGCCATGTGTGTAGTTTATATTCTAATAATTACCTAAAAGCTGGGCCAAATGTGTTCATATTTACTTAAACATTGCAAGAACCATACAATAGCTTTCATTAAAATCACACATGCCTAATACATTCCATAACATTGAACTGATTAACACAGAATCCAAATGGCAAGGGCAGGCTAATGCTCTTGCATGTCAGAATTAATATTAGGACAAAAGAAAACCCCAAACACACCAACATAGCATCAAACCAAACAACAAATTTAATCTAGTCTGACATCTATGGAAACGAACCTTGGCAATGGAAATCTACTGTGCTATGTAATATTAGCTCGAGGTTTGTGCGGAATGCTATGAATTGCCAGGTCATTCAAGCAGTACTCTACCTGTTACAAATGCTTCTAGACAGGAGGTATGAGACAGCTGATGTACTTACTTAAAGAGAGCGGTGTGGATGAGCTTGGGAGGCTTTGGGCTTCAAGAATCTGTAACTGAATCCTGCTGTTTATTGCTTGAAAACAGGTTCCTATTTGAAGTTCTGCTTTGTACACCTATAAAAAGGTGAATGTTGCTTTAATATCTGGATTAAGTTGCATATAAACTCATGAAACACATTAATTTACTTATATGGATATTGAAATAGAAACCAGATTTATTCCACATGCACCCAAAACGTGCTTTGGTGACCCTTTCCTCATGCATTTCTGTATACTGAGGTATAGACAGATAAATATCACTTTATTCCATAAATACCCTGACACTTACCCAATGAGATTATGGATGACCAGAGGCTTTGGAGTTTTACTATGTAAAATGTATTTGTTCCATAAATAAACATAGTGTAAATGTAATAAGATCTCTGAGTTTAATGAACACTACACAAATGAAATGCTCAGGACAAACTTTAAGACCTGTTGCAGTATCTTAGAAAGCTCTATAAAAAATAATACTTATGATTACACATTATTTCCAGTATCTCTCTCCCTATTTTGAATTATTAGGATGGAACTTCATGAACACAATCTGGAAGCAAAATTTAGATTTTTGTAACCAGGCAAGCCTCAGGAGTTGGCTCTTTGTGGGGCTGCTCGTGTTTAAGAGTTCATCTGAATCCTACCACTAATTATTTAATGCTCTCTGATGTCACACACAAAGGATTATAGATTCAGGTGAAGAATGAGGAGCATTTATGGTTATTCAACAACAATATCTACACATGGCAAGTATCATTTACATTGGAACATTACAGATTTATTCAGATGCAGTTTGCTTCCAAATTCAAATTTGATTTATAGAAAGTATTAGCATCTGCGCACATTTTCATGGCAAACATATTAGGGGGAAAACCCCACAACGAAAATTAAGATGATCCTGCTGTTGTGACATACGCAGTTCTGTAACAACTGCCATACTGTGGGTGTGTCACTGCACTGGGCTTGGGAATAGACAGTAAAACAAACCTTTTATTACATTTCTCAAAAGATAGCTTTACTGTAGTTTCTGATTTAGTTGGTCCTATAAATTAACCCAGGTTATTATTCTTTCCTGTAACACTTAGCAACCACCTGCTGTTTATTGCTCAGTTAACTGCCTGAATTATTGCTCCAGAGCATGCAGCTTGAATACAAACACAGTTAAATGGTTAAAACATCAATAAAGAGCAAGTAATACTACTTAGTACTTTTAATCCATAAGAATTAAGGCCATCTACTTTGTGTGAACAATAAAGATCTGAGGGCTGAGAATTTGTCATTGGTCAAAAATTTCCCCAGTTGCCACAGTGTGTGTTCTGTGTAACAGCTGGTTGCAGCCCTTCGCCCCAGAAGCAGCTGAGTTTCAGGAGCTTAGTTATAAAGTGTACAGTTGTAAAGTCTTTTGGAATGAAATACAAAGTGCAGGAAGATATTAATTATAACACTCATATTTCCAGAATTAACCTTACACTTGTGATTTTACTTTTCTTCCCATTAACTTTCAGCTCTCTTTCTAGTGCATGTGATAACACTAGCTACCATGGTGTATGGTGCATAACTGGCGATCAGTCACTTACTGAAACTTTGGAAGGAGGCATTATATCCAACCAATGATCGGACTCCTGTGAATTGAGCTCTCGTAGTGGCAGGGCACACTCTCCGATTGTTTTCTTCCGGGGAGTCTGAGTTTGGATTTTAAACACTAGTCTTACAGTCTGCAGAATTTGCAATTTGATAGTAAACACAAAGGTTTCCATGAATTCAATGTCCTAGAAGAAAGGACACATATGTAATACAACAGTACAATCAAAACAATGAAGAGCCCTATACAGCATGAAACCCAGGGGGAAAAATGTTTTAAGTCTTACAAAAGGTGTAATTGGAAATATTCTTAGGCTGTCTTCATTACCTATAGAGGTGTGTTTTTATAGCTAGATAACTAACATGGACTAGCTATCTTGGGTGAAATCCTAGTAGAGAGAACGCTCTGTACTTTTTACTGCAGTGTAACTAGGCAAGGTCAACTACACATGAGAGACCAATCGTGTGATACACTGCAGTAAAAACTACGTTCACCAAGTCTCACTGTAAAATTCTAGGAGACAATTAAAACTCCTTGGTTATCTCATTGTAAAAAAACACCTTTTTTGGCAGTGAAGACATAGCCTTACAAAGTTCTCAGTCAGGACATTCTCTGCCTGGTGCTGATTGGCTGTTTGCGCCAACCCCTCCCACCCTCTCTCATTCTTTTCACTTCAGCCTCACTCCACCTGCCCTCCACACTCCCCTCTCTGCCCCACCTGTCTTTACCATCTCTGATGACTTTCTATATAGCTAATCCCCTCCTTACCAACCCCCCAAAAGGAATTCAACAACAAAGCCAAACAAAAAATTTGTGGCACCAACATGGATGTTTACAAACCATTCCTCTGCTTGTATGTTACACCTCTGGCTCCTTCTGGGTGTCCGACCTCTCTTTTAGACTATGAATCCTTCAGGACAGGGACTACCTACTACTCTGTCTATCCAGTACCCAGCACAGTGGGGTCCCATTCTCAGTTGACCTCCAGACAGTACCACAACATATCATTATGCTCTCATAGAAGTCAGTAGGAGTTTGGGGATTGGCTTCCACAAAGTAGGCCCCTAACTTTAGGATTTCTATCCCCTTTGCACAAGCAAGGTGAATCTAGGCCTGTCTTTTTCCCCATTTAGCCCTCCTGACAGGTCGAAGTGGACGCTCAGTCATTAATCAGCCAGTAGGACCCCGACACATGAGAAATGCAGAGTAAAATTTAAGGCACCAAATGATACAGTCCCCAATTCATATTTGTACAAAGAAGCAGAGAGAAGGGAACTCAGAAAAAGGGTTAAATTGCACATTTCTCTAGAAGGGTTGGGAGGATCTAGACGTGTTGGGTAACATTTCAGACTGTGTCATTTTCTCCCTTTACGCCCAATTTTAACAAACAAATATCACCAAAGATAGTCATGGTGAGAGAGGCAAGCTTTTGAGCTTACACAGAGCGCTTCTTCAGGTCTGGGGAAAGTACTCAGTGTCACAGCTACATATAAGGTGGAACAGATTGTTTAACATAAGTAGTTAACACATATTTCAAGGGAGCATTCCAGGTGAAATAGCCCGTTAACACACCTCCAATCATAAGGGAGAAAGGAAGGGGGTGGGAAGGAACATGGGGTAGGGGGGAGTTGCTAGTGGATTATAGGTTGTTGTAATAAGCCCTAAATCCAGCATCTCTGTTCAGTTCATGATTTTTAGTGTCTAGCAGAGTTATGAATTTAAGTTCCAAGGCTCATCTTTTGAAAGTGGTGTGCAGGTTTCCTTTGTGCTTGTCTCTCTCACCAACAGAAGTTGGTCCAATAAAATACTCCTGGGGGAATTCTGCGCCAAAAAAATCAAAAATTCTGCTCACAATATTTTAAAATTCTGCAAAATTCTGCATATTTCATTTGTCAAACTAACGCAATGTAATCACGCCGGTTTCAATTATTTTGGTAATTTATTTAAACTACAATACAATGGATGGAGAATGGGAGTGGGGAGCATGGGAGGAAATCCCCAAACCTCCTTGGCGTAATAGTAATGTAGCTAGGTTTGACCCTTTACTTCTAATTATTAGTCAACAAATATATGCAGCCATATGCTCAGTGTTACATCATAGGCAACTGAAGAGCAAGTGAGGGCTAGACAATCAAACTCACAATTTATATTGGCTACTGACCATCTCCAGAAAGGTCAGTAGCAAACAGTTCATGGAGCACATTTTGATAGGAAATTTTTTCAGTACAAAAATTTAGACCAGTTCTAATCAATAAAAGCACCATAAGCATTTATAAGGCCATACTATCCTTTACCATAAGGCTCCTTTACACCACTCTGGCAATGTAAAGGAGCCTTATAACTTTTACACCTGTTTTATACTCTTGGGGGAATTCACTAAGAAGGAAGGCTGCTACATTCTGCTCTGCCTGAGGGGATAGAGCCTACCCCATCCCTACATCCCCCACACCTACCCCTCCACGTGGAGTGTGCCGCAATAGCAAGCACTCTCTCACACACATGACTGCCCAGCCTCCTTCCCTCCTCCCCCGTGGTGGTTTACGTCTCCACCGGCTGCTCTAGGTGCCTGAACCGATGTGCCTGCACTGCCGGGGAAGGGTACATGACTACTCTTGTGGCTTCCCTTTGCTTCCCTGTCAGAAGTCATTTTTCTGCATGAAAGAAATCTGCGGATAACAAGAATTCTGCATGTGCGCAGTGGCACAGAATTCTCCCAGGAGTAAATAAAAGCTATTACCTCACCCACCTTCTCTCTCTAATATCCTAGGACTGACATGGCTACGGCAACACTGCCTACAAAGATAATCAGGTCTTGCTCCTCCACTTCCCCCCAATACTAGTTCATATTTTCCAAAGTGTACTGTTAATTGAGCAGGGCCTCAACAACTCTGCTGTTTTTCAGCATTTTCTACACCTGCAAAAAGCGGGTGGGTGAAAGAGAGAGGAATGGCGAGAGAAACAAGATTTGTCCCTTTTTTAACTTCTTAGAAGCCTATAGTGATAATTTCCTGACACTAAACAATTCTTATGGAAAACCTGGTGCAAAGAAAATGAATGAAGTAGAAACAGGATCAAAATAATTTACGTTTGCAGAAAAAAAATCTATTGATGTTTTTCTGCCACCACTTACATTGGAACCTTCTTTGGCTGAAGATTTGAACTGCACTGGCTTAGGCAACATCAGAATTCCTTTGACAGAAATATAAGGATTTTCTCCACAACTAGAAGGCCAGCTCAGATCTTTGCACTACGACATTGAAAACAGAGAGTCACTTTAGACAGCATAAGCCCCTAGCTTTAGGCTAACACAGAAGCATGCATTCTTGTTTACTGTATGGCATAAGGAAAAAGCTTCAGGATATATTTTTAAGGTAAATCAGAGCACATATGATGTCCATGTTGCTTTAGAATTTAATTTTTGAAGTATTTGATAATCAATTTCTGCAGCAAGGTAGAATAGTTATCCAGGAAACTTTAGTGAATTAATTATATGGCATTACAGTAGTAGTCAGTCAGGAAAATGCCCCTGAGGCACTGTGTATTGTTCCATGCAAAGTTGCAGGGACCCTGGCTATTCAAAATTCCACTACCGCAAAATCATTCACAGTTCATGGAATTGAGTAAATACTTGCTGCACACGCAAACAGAAAAGCCACAAGAAGTTACATCCCAAAATATACCGGTGTTGTGGTTTTGCCACTGAAGTACTGGCAGAATTAAACATAGCTTTGCTCTTGAAATAAGATGCAGTGAAGCAATCACACAGGGCCTGATTCTGCCACTCTTGCACACTACCTTACTCCACAAGCAGTCATTCTATCCAGCATGACTAACCATGGCTAAGGCTACATTTTAGGTATTTTTAGTAAAAGTCACAGGCAGTAAACTAAAATTCACGGCCCGTGATCTGTCCATGACGTGTACTATATACCTCTGACTAAATCTTGGGGGGAGGATGGGAAGGGGGCAGGGATTAGTGATTAAAACAGTAAGAATCCAGGAGGAGACGACATCTTGAAAGCAGCATATAAAGGTGTATCACAGTTAGGCCAAACGGAGGGTATATTTTGATACTTCAGTTTTGAGATTGTTTTACAGAAGCAAAGAGTCCAATCTAACTGGGAGAACGGATACCACAGATTACTAAGTACACCTCTACCCCGATATAACACGGCCCGATATAACATGAATTCGGATATAACGCGGTAAAGCAGCGCTCCGGGGGGGGGCGGGGTTGTGCACTCCGCGGATCAAAGCAAGTTCGATACAACGCAGTTTCACCTATAACGCAGTAAGATTTTTTTGGCTCCCAAGGACAGCATTATATCAGGGTAGAGGTGTACAATAAAGTCTCCATTTGAGTCAGTTATATAAGCCCAGCAATATTCTCTTACATGCAAGATTGTGATCCAGATCTGTTCTGCAGAAGGAATATAACACAGTTTCACATTCATTCTTCCAAAGTCTCGTTCATCACCTGATAACGTAATGGTATCTGGGGAAAAAGCCAACAAGTCTTTTTAAAAGCCTTGCAATATCTTAGAGCCCATTCTGAAAAGCTGGGACGCTGTTCAGTTTTGTGACCCGCATATTTTAAAGCTCTTTCAAACTGAGTTTGAAATATCTCAGCTCAGATTTTAAGGCCAGGAGGGACCAATAGAGCTTCAATTTGACCCCCTGTATATTACAGGGCATTAAATGTCACCCATTTGCTCTGTATTTAGCCTAATAATGTATATTTGATTAAAACATATCCTCCAGAAATGCATCCAGTATTGATTTGAAACCATCAAGAGATGGAGACTCCACCACTTATCTTGGGAGTCTGTACCAGTGGTTAACCACCTTCACTGTTAAATCTGTGCCTTATTTCTAACTTGAATTTGTCTGGCTTCTGCTTTCAGCCATTGGTTCTTGTTATGCCTTTTTCTGCTAGGCTAAAGAGACATTTACTAGCTGGTATTTTCTCCCCATCAATGTACTTATACATAAGGCTAAGATTTTTGTCTCAAATATTTTTAGTGAAAAAGTCATGGACAGGTCACAGGTAATAAAGACAAATTCACGGAAGTCCATGACCTGCTGCTGACTTTTATTAAAAATATCTGTGACAAAACGGGGAGGTAGAAGGCTCCAGCACCCATTGCTGCTGGGGCTCTGGGGTCCCCCACTTTTCACGGTGGCCAGGGAGCTGCGCGTGGGGGGGCCCCCGGTTGACAGCTCCAGCCCCACCACCCAAGGACTGCAGTCACAGAGGTCTCTGGAAATCACGGATTCAGTGACTTCCGCAACCTTCATGACAAAATTGCAGCCTTACTTATACACTGTAATTAAATCACTTCTCAATCTTTTACATAAACTAAACAAATTGGGCTCTCACTATAAAGGCATTTTCTCCAGTCCTCAAATCATTTCTGTGGCTCTTTTCTGCACCCTCTCCAGGTTTTCACCATCCTTTTTCAAAATGTTTACACCAGAACTGTATGCAGTATTCCACTATCCGTCTCAATAACAACAGTGGTATTGGATTGCAAGTTTCTCCATTAGAAAAGAAGGAGAAAGGACCAGAGCTATTATCATACTTCCCTTTCCCCCTCCCCCACACAGAGTTAACAAGCCAGTTAATTAGGATATTAGTCAACTCAGGGTGGGATTTTCCTGAGCACTGAAACTTGTGCTCCTATGGGTATATCTATACTGTATATCACAGGGTGCAACTACCGCTTGAGCTGACATACCCGAGTTAGCTTTAATCTAGCTAACTCAGATCCTGGAGCAGTGAAGCTGTGGCAACACATGCTTCAACAGGGGCTGTACAAGCACGCCTGGACCTCAGGGTAATTACTCACGGGGCTAGCCCAGGCTGAAGCTTGCGCTGCCACAGCTTCGCCGATCTAGCTAGCTTTAATCACACAAGCTGCAATTACGGCATCTCCATATCTTGGGTCACTAAGGTGCTCTTAAAAATCCCATGTTCAATCTCTTTCAATAGGAAAGCTGCAGATAGAGGACTGAGTAAAGTAGGCATCTTACACGTCAAGTTACAAACTACCCACCAATTGTTTTGCTCCTCAATACCAGTCCATAAAATCACTGTCTGCAGTAATACAGTGTAATATTTTAGATATCACTGTGTGAAGGAAATTATTCCATTGCTGGTTTCAAAAAACAAACAATTCTTACCCAGGCTCCTGTTACTGCCTTGCGAATCCTTCTTCGAGGAGGTACTACTGGGTACACTGGAGACTGAATCATATCTCTGCAAAGAAAATGGCTCTTTAGTCAGAGCAGTGAGTGTGACAAAGAGCCCAGCAAGTTCTGATCATAAAAGATGGGACACACTGATAATTGGGAAGATGTAAATTGAAGTTCTCTCATTCCTTACTAATCCCTTGAAGCTGGTAGTGCAGAATTCCTTGGTGGTGGGATTTAACATAAAATGCATTCACAGTTAGCATTGATTTTTTTCCCCCCTAGTGATGCATGAAGGTTCTGTCCCATTTGCATAAATGGGAGTTAGTAAGATCTTTATTTCCTGCTGCACCAATGGAAAACTAACCCCTTACATCACCCCACTGTCCAGTTTTATATTTTGCAAGGGAAGTGCAAAACAGGGAACCACAGTTGCTTATACTTTTCTGATAACCAACTGACTCAAATGTCCCAACTATACTGTGGGGAAGAAGGGAGGGATTAGGAAAGAACCTAGTGAAATTATTTACGATTTTGAACTTTTTCCTCAAGCTCTTCCACTGCACATCAGAATGGCCCTTAAATGTTTACTCTTGAAATGTGATGGTATCAGGCACAGGTACAAAAGAAAATGAGTTCTGGGTGTAGCCTAAATTATTAAAAACTCACCTGGATGACACGATGGGGTGGATTTGTGAGATCAAACAGCGAATGGCTTAAACCAGGTGATCCAGGAAGTGTGCTACTCCTTAAATCACAAACTGAAACAGAAAGGGACAAACATATTTACTTTGAACAGCAGGAACAACTAACATTTTTACTGGCAGGAAAAGAAAAGAAGAGAAAGTAGTTCTTAGTAAATGCCAGATTCAAAGCCAAGTTAATGTTTGTCCATCCCTAAACTTGCTTATTTCATCCAGTCTCGAGCCAAACAATTATAAGTTTGAAAACATTCATAACCATTTAGGTGCATGTGGATGTTCTGCATGGTAGAGCACACACACATGTACTCCAGAGCCAGACCCAAATCACTGCATTTTTTAATATATTAACTACAGGGTTACACATTGTAACTGCAAAGGGCATGAAAAATAACTTTCGTAGGGATATTAATTACAGCATATAATACACTTTGCTACAAAACAAAGTCTAGGTTAGTGACAGTTCATACCTGGAGCGGGAAAAAACTTGTCTGTGGCTTTTGCTGAACAAGTTAAAATAACCCTTAAAAGATAGTTCATTAAAAGTGCCTAGGGGGTGGGACCAATCATGAAAAATTGCAACACTGTTTCCATTTTGAAAGGTTAAGACCCAGCTCCCTTTCATTTTTAAAAATCAGCATTTTTACCAAGAAGGGGTACTGAAAATGGAGTTTTGATTGAAAGAGTCAGTGATTTATGAATTTTGTTTTGGGGAGGGAAAAAAAGCCCATTGCTGGATGAGAAAGAGCTGGTCATCGTTTTTCAAATGAAAAGCTATTTATAACTTAAGAATAAATCACGAAGAAAGAGACATAAGGAAATGAGAATTTCCAAAAGTTTTTGCAGCTTTTTTTACTGTTAAATTCAAGAAGCCATTAGGTGCTCAGCAATTCCAGTCAGGCTACGTGCACAAGGGTGCACAGTTCACACTGTAAGCAATAAGGAAGTGCAAGAGTTAAGGTTTCAGCAGCAAAGTTGACACTGCTGCATTACACACAATTTTATAAGATCAAACTGCAATATACAGAACTACATATATAACCAGAAAAAGGGAAATGATAGATGCCTTAGAAATACCTATGTGCCAAATACCAAACTGACATCCTCTTCTGCCTCCTTATTTCTTCATGTGCTTCTCTCTCCTCAATGGCAGGAAGTAGCATTGCTTATGGAATGTCTTAGCAAAGAGATGGGTCTTATCTTTAGAGCTGGTCAGGCTTGGGGTTCAAGCTGACCTCCTTAGTTAAGGTTTTCCACAACAAGGGTCTCATCACCAAGAGTGCTTAGTCTTCTGCACCAAGGAGTCTTATCCTTGGCTGTGCCTGCTGCAGTCTCTCTGTAGGTCATAGTTGTGTTGCTGGGTCACAGATGGGAAACTGGTCTCAACTATCCAGTTCTTAGTGAGTTTTGTAGATTAGAATTAGGACTATAAAGTCAGTCTGGAGGCCATAGTGGCACAGAGAACCAGTGAGGTAATTTATCATTAACCTTTCTTGCTAAATGAGCAGACTGCTGCATAGTGCAGTTTTCATGTTGCATCTACATTTAACTTCAGGTAGATCGAGTTGCAATAGTTTAACTGGGAGGTGACAAAAGTGTATTATATCACAATAGCAAGGTCCTCATTTGAGAGCTGGCTAGCTGGAGATGGTTGAAGACAGTACTCATCACTGTTGGCATCTTTTTTTGCCCAGAAGCCGTGCAGAGTGGCTGTGCACCAGCCAAATACCCCAACATTGATAACAGAAAATACACCTTAACATGGGTGAGTTACTGTCACTGTTTTTCAGAAGCTTTTCAACTTCATCCCAACGTCACTGTTCAAGAGGCCTGAAAATACCTCTAACTCCACCATGTTGACTAATCTCCAATTTTAAACCTACTAGAAGGCCACTTGCCACACTGGTTTCCTTACTGCCTGGTCTGTATTTTCCAGTATTTCAAGAGATTTCCATTATTCGCAGTTCAAAAGGAGGACACAATGAAAATGTGGATGTTGTCGTTTTCAGTTGCCTCCTCACTACCTCCTAAAGGAAATAATCAATTTTGCTTAGTATGAGCGGTCATGACAGAGTAATGCTCTTCCCGAGAGGGAGAAAGAGAAGCAAAAAGGAAAAAATAGTTCTGACTTGGCTTGGAGGAGGGAGGGGAAAAACAGTAACAGTATTCAGATACATTTTAGTGAAGATCTGTGGGTCTGGGATCACTTCCAAATTATCTTTCTTTGTTTGCAAGAGAGAGACAGGACTTCTGGTCTGTTTACAAAATCTTATACAGAAATACTGGGTTACAGAAACATGCAAGCCTTGAAACATAGTTTTGATGTAATGGAAGCAAATGAGCGGAGGCAAGCCCATAACTTGATTTAATACAAGGTGAAAATATATTTACTGAAATATAAACCATATGCAAAACAGAGGAACTCTCAGACTATTGGGAAACTGTTATCCAATTGTTTACTCTTCTAGCTAAAGAAAAGGATTACAAATCAGTTGGAAGTTTTGAAGATGGCATATTTACAGTATGTTTCTAGTACAGCTGGTTGACATTTTTCAGATGAATAGACTGACAAAAAAGAGTGGCTTTTTCCAAAACAAAAAATCTTCACAAAAAATTGGTAACCACAATTTAAAATTTTGTGAAATTTCATTTTATAAAAAACAAAAATTTTGATTAACCCATTTTCAAAACTGCTTATTTTGAACCCTATGAAATGAAAAAAAATTCAATAAATTTTCTCTTCTACATTTTTTAAACCAGTTCTAGTTTTAAGTTCACAAGCATGCAACACAGTGGCACTTCTACATGCTGCAGCACAGCAGGCTTAGGAGAGTACCAGCTAGATTTTGAAAGAGGTGACAGAAACTTGCAAAGGAAAAGTGTATATAAAGTCATTAATAGTGCAGTTCTCATGTTTCATCTATACATAAACTTCAGGTAGATCGAGTTGCAATAGTTTAACGGAGAGGTGACAAAGTGTGATATCACAATAGCAAGGTCCTCATTTGAGAAGAAGGGCAGAGTCTCCTGGTTAGCTGGAAATGGTTAATGACAGTACTCATCACTGTTGGCATCTTTTATTGGGGCAATGTCCATTAGTGAAAGGGAGAAGTTTTCAGGCTTACATAGAGCTCTTCTTCAGCTCTGTGTAAGCTCGAAAGCTTGTCTCTTTCACCAACAGAAGTTGCTCCAATAATAAATAGTCTCAACTCTTTCAGTTAAGTGTCTAGTGAACAATAGTACTTGCTCTCAGGTTTATTAATATTAAGATCATGTGTCAAATATTTTCTTAGTGTGTACCAAAGATTGTATATGGGGTCTTTTAGGCTATGAAGAGGCAAGAAGCAAGCAGAGTTGTTGGGAACAAGGAGGAGGAGCCCGTATCGCATGACCAGCTAGTTCTGTGGCCAACAGACCACAGTTTGGGAATTGCTGTATTCAGACATACCTTCCATATTCCCAATGGGTGCTCTCTTCTGCATTTAAACCTTCTGGTCAGAAAGGAAAGAGAACAGGATGAGTTCTTACCTGATCCATATAATCTCACATCTGATTTTTCTGGGAAGCGCCTAGTCAGATCCGGTGAAATATTCTGCTGCCTATAGAATGGATTATACACCACGTCACCATGGGGCCCCTGCTGGTATATATTGGAAAGTTCTGCTTTCCTGTCACCAACAAAGGCTCTGGCAGATCCTGTGAAGCACAACATAAGCCACGTGTAAGAGTCTTAGCAGTTAATGAATGTATTGCCACGGTTCATGAAGCAGGCAACATGCCTTTCAACAGGTTATGTCAGATTTCAGCACTCTTAGGAATTACTGGCACCAAAATGAAACTGTACATTGAGAAGTCATGCACACACACCCCTTGGAGTTCCTTAATATAAACCTAACCTGATTTATACATAGATAGTTCCAAAGACAGAGAGCAAGACAAATATTCACAGGAAACTGGGCCATGTGTGCAGAGAACCTGTGCTTCCACATTGGCTCTATCCCAGTGGGGCATCTCACTTTGCTATAGTAGCCCCAGAACCTTCAGGAGGGTCTAGGAAGAAGACAGAATATAGCCTGTGGCTGTGTATACTCTTCGCTTAATTTCAATAGGATACCTATCAGTACAGAGAAGTAAAATGACTTGCCCAAGATCACTCACTCATTGGCTGAGTCAGGAATAGACCATAGAATCCCTGTCTCCCACCTGCATGCTCAGTCCATTAGACCATAGCTGCCCTACCTTTCTTTCCTCTTCTAATGAGTTCAGGCAAAATATTAAGGTCTTGGTAAACAGAGCAATAACACAGATTGACATCATTTCATTTTATTTATCTGAAGCCCCCCATCCATTCCTCTAGATGGTGTCAGAATGAATAAAATAGAGAATAACTAAAAGAATCCTATATAACAAAAAAATGATCATTCAGGAATTCAAGTGTGATGGAAGCACTAACACCAGAAAGTTAAATTAGTTCAGAGCATTCAGCCATTTAGATGAATATTAATATTAACATATGGGGTCAAAAACTGATATTTCCTTTCGCTAGCTTAGCTTCTCATGTAAGACCACGAGACAAACTGTTGCAAGCCTTGCAAAGAAAATTTGCCAGAGCATAATCACTTTCAGTAAAGATGCAAGCAGCAATTCTGAGAGCATGTCCTGTTTAAAGAAAGGAAAATACACAATCACACATACAGAAAATGGTGTTGCATTAAAAGCAGAGTTTGGACTGTTATGGCTGAAAACCAGGTACTCTAATGGTTCTCTTTAACATACTAGTGCTTTAGTTAGTGTTACATTGTAGTGAAGAAGGAATTGCAGCACATTTCTCTAAATTCAATAAATCTTCCTAAAAAAGTACAGTTTGCCTTTAACACAAATAGCTTTCACAACTCTTAAAAGCTATTTGTCCTTCCCAAATATAAATATACATTTTCACTGCTATGAATGAACATAATCATTTCAGAAAGACACAGCTTCTTATCTGCTGTAAGAATTATACTTAAGTAGGGAGGGATAGCTCAGTGGTTTGAGCATTGGCTGCTAAACCCAGGGTTGTGAGTTCAATCCTTGAGGGGGCCATTTAGGGATCTGGGGCAAAATCAGTACTTGGTCCTGCTAGCGAAGGCAAGCGGGCTGGACTCAATGACCTTTCAAGGTCCCTTCCAGCTCTATGAGATAGGTATATCTCCATATATTTATTTATATTAAATGCTTACTCATGAGGCATATTTGTGAAGAGACACTTTTCTTATCACCTATAGCACATCTCTGAGCTCTCCAGAAAACAATGATCCCAGATTCCAATGAACAAAAGTCACCCGATAGTAGCATGATGTATAGTAAAAAAAAGTCTAAAGGTCTACACTTTTGCAAAAGCATGATGCTTACAAAATAAGAAATTTGGTTGTTGAACATACAAAGCAAAGCAATCAAAGCTGAGTAAAAGTATTGTTTTATAGTGGACCATGTATTATTACAACTGAATAATTGAGGTGTTTTCCTGCGCGCACGCGCACGCGCACACACACACACACACACACCAGTAGCTTCCTGCTTATGCCCAGAGTGGCCCTCAAAAGTGCGGCTAGTCGAAAAGCACTGGTATTCTCTGTTGACAAAACGTCATAGCAACTAGCCATTTTCAAAATACAAAATGTTTTGACAGTGCAACTGTGAAAGATATGATAACCACATGCAATATCTTTGGGGACCACTGCATTACATTTATGAATGGTTTATATAGGATTATGTTCTTCTCCAGTGGCGAGCAAACTTTCCCTTATCGTTAATGGAATCTGTCCACGCCACCCCTCCATTACCGCACAGTCAAGGCTTCCTCAGCAGCCAGCCTGCACTCCTAGGGCAGGACCAATACCTGCCCCTCCCCCCTCGGGTTTCCAGGGTGGAGGAAGGTGCACGTGATGGTCTCTGGGGGCGGAGCCAGCACTGGGCACAGAGGCTGACAGGAGCAGAAATCGGTGCAACACCCTGACCCACAGGCTGGGTGGCCCGCTGAGGTGAGTCAGGGTGGAGATAGCACTCCCTTCCTGTCCCTGGTGGGGGCTGGTGCAGGCCCCGCCACACAGGGCTAGCCCGAGCTGCCTGGTGCCGCCACTTGCCCCCCGAATGTTCCTTCATGCCCCACAGTTTGCACACTACTGTTCTACTTCATGGGGGAGGGTTATCACAGCTCCTCCAGGTACAGGGTGAGGAAGGCTGTGATTAAGGCAAGTTGCCAAGACTGAACAGGACCAGAGAGGTACTTCCCCCACATGTGGTTTACATATACTCATTCAGACTGGGTTCTCAAACAACTAGGAGACAAGTAATGTGCTTTTGGTATAAAAAGCTGAATTTAAACAGACTTCCTGATCCAACAAATGGATACGCGCTTTCTTCCAATTCTGCTGAAAGGTTGGAAGGCCATTTGCCTACTGAACTCTCCACATGGAAGATGGGTGATTCCTGGCACGTTTAGTAGGTATATAGAACATTTTACAGTTTTCTCTGTGCGCTTGTGTCATTAAAATACATATGCTTGCTTTGGAGAGCTGTGTGGTAACTCATAAATGCTGGCCTACACTGGTCATTGTCTTTGGAGAGAAAGCCATGGAGTCACTACTGCTGCCGGGGGGTCTCAGCACCCCATTCCTTACATGGGAAGTTTGGCTGGTGTGGATGTCTTAGGCCTTTTCTGGTCTCCAAGACCTTACAAAACTGCCTTTTCACATTGCTTTTTTGCAGGTAACTTGTTTTCCTCCAGGTGTCCTTCTCTACTCTGAGTGAAACTTGACGGCTTTGTTGATCGATGTCAACGTTGAACATTTCTCATCTTGCAGAATGAGTGGGGTCCATACTGTGAAAGTGTTCCTCAAAGCAGCTCTTGTGGAGGGCAAGAGAGCAGTGACTGAGGAAAAGGCAGGAGACTGGGCTTCTGGAGAAATTCTTAATCTCAGAATCTGCCATGAATATTTACAGAAGGGGCATTCAGCATCTTTGGTTTCTCCAAGATGTAACAATGGCTGAACAGCAGTTTCTGGGACCTATATATTAACAACTATTAACTAATTTCTAGATGCATGGATTTTTGGATTTTTACTAAGAATGTTAAAAAAAAAAAAAGCCTAAATAAAACGCCAAACCCTCATTTTGCTATAATGCCAGGATAAAATTAGTTTAAACATTAGAAACAGAGAGACTGTCTAAAACCAAAATTCCTGGACCTACCTTCAAATTTGGGTTAGGCAGTGAGGTTAGGAAGCATTGGAATCCAAACCAGCATCTGGAGACTGGTCTGATTTACATCGCTTGGGCACAGACCTAATTAAAATATCTAATGAAATAGTGTCATTTTTCTGCTGGGTTTTTTTGGCGCTATTTCACCATTGTGATTTTTAATTTACCTTGAATTTCCCCAACGTGTGACAAACTGCCAAGGTTCTTGGGTTGTATGTAAGCTAGTTTAAGCTGAGGGAGCACAAATGGGACCTCCCTGCCATCCGATGGCAGTTTCGCAAGGAGATAATCCTCGGAACAGCCAACTTGACGCTTAACTGACACAGAAGACAATGGAGGTTTCTCCACAATGCTTTGCCTGTTTTCAGCTGCAGCTTCAGATTCCTTCTCCATGGAAACTGTTAAAAAAATAAAGTAGTAAGTGCATTCAGTCTGAAGAGATCTTTTGGGTATAACAGGATCAAGGATTCACAGGGTTTCCTTACTGTCATTGCATATAGGAGCAGCACTGGAAAGTTTACTGATTCTGGAAGCATTTGTACTGTCCCAAAATGTGTTGCCACCCAGACTTTATTGTAATAAGCACCTTGCTTTCACTTCAGTTCTTACAAGACTTCACCATACAGTGTATCATGATCCAGTAAGAAAAGTGATTAATACACTATACCAATTGAAAGCTGTGATTACAAGCTTCCAGAAAGTAGAGCGCTGAATTCTAGCCTTTGTTATTTGAGAGAGATAAGACCTTTACGTGACCCTTGGTGTAACAATGGTTTTTGTTTTTGCTGGTATTCCAGGGCCAAATACAACAAGCAGCAGACTTTGTACAATTGTCATTTTCAGTCTCCGATTAATAATGTTAATCAGCATATGCTAACTTTCAAATCGAGGCTATAGTTTGGATGCTGTAAAATAATTCAAGTTAATCCAAAAGAAGTGGATGATTTAACATTTTATCCCCGGGAAGTGTTATTAATGAAGCTTCAATATCAAAACTATTAACCTGCATGTTTATTATTATGGTGTGGAACTCACAGTCATTCTTTTCCTTCTCCACGTAGAAACACCCTTTGCAGCAGTTCTTTAGGCATTCTTTTGCCATAGCTTCTAATATTTCAACTTAAGTGAAACACAAACAAGGCTCCAACGCAGAAGTCAACCCTGAAAACACACACAACATGAGAGTAGCAGAAATTAAAATGCAACACCATTATTTTAAAATTACTGCCACATCACATCCTGAGGCCAACACCATTGACTTCAATGGGAGCAAGAGCAGCGGCATTAGGTTTATCGTATTTTAACTAGTTTTTTTTATACATAAAGCATGGAGGTGGAGAAAAGTATCATAAGATTTGGTGTTTCTAAGGCTGGGACACTGAAGATAAACAAAATGCTTCTTTTCAAGAGTGCGAATGCTCTCCTCACATTCATATGAGCCACTAAGCTCCACAGAGTTTATTAGCATTAGTCAAGTCAGTTACAAGATGAACAGGAGTACTTGTGGCACCTTAGAGACTAACAAATTTATTAGAGCATAAGCTTTCGTGGGCTACAGCCCACTTCTTCGGCTGCATATAGAATATATATCGAGATATATAGATATATATCTATAGATATATCTCTCCTCAATATATGTTCCATTCTATATGCAGCCGAAGAAGTGGGCTGTAGCCCACGAAAGCTTATGCTCTAATAAATTTGTTAGTCTCTAAGGTGCCACAAGTACTCCTGTTCTTTTTGCAGATACAGACTAACACGGCTGCTACTCTGAAATCAGTTACAAGATGTTTCTTTTTATCCAACTTCCTTTGTTCACATAGTCCTTTTATTGTCCAATATTTTCAGACACAATTTTACATTACTCAGTGTAAATTCCATGTTTTACATATTGACGTGATATTTATGCATGATACCAAAAATTACTTTTTCCATGGAACTACTGCTTTCTCAGGTTGTTTATGTATCAAATGGAAGACCGATTTCATATACAACTGTGTCCGCCACACATACAGAAGAGTGGAAATTGCTGACAGCTTCTAGCAAACTAAGTGGAGAGGAATAAAAGCAAACCTATAACAGTCGGTTAACATTAAAAGTACTTTATGACAGTAATAAATGGCCTCTTATTTAAATGTCTCTTTTACTCATATGCTTATAATCTCTTTTCAGAGAGACAAACAGCTGCACTGCCTCCTGTCCCACATTCTAGCTGCCTTATTATTTACACACATCTCAAATGTGCATTTCTTTACAGAAGATAGTGAAGACACAATCCCCTCCCTTTGGAGCTAGAAGATGAGGTCAAACAGAACATGGAGACAAGCAGAAGGGGTGGGAAAGACAACGAAGAGAAAAGATGGGAGTTATACGAAAACAGACTTATGGTTGGGTATCTTAGTCACAGGAAATTATGCTGAACATTTTCATGCTCCAGTATAGAGACTACTCCCATGTGTGGTTTGAACAGTTTGGTTTTTTTTTTTTGTTTTGTTTTTTTTTGGTATGCAAAGAGACAGCTAGGGAGCACCACACACTTTGATCAAATGATTTTATTGCTAAATGTCAATTCTATTAACAAATACGGTTTCTATTAGATGCCACCAAATATTCCAATAAATTCCTTCTGGAGCCATTGTAAATTGTATACATTTCATCTAAGTAAGAAAAAACACGCAGGCATTTTGCCATGTGAGACTTTTCTTTCAACAGTACCTATCAGTGGGAAATAAGTGACCAATGGGTCACTTATGACAAGCATAGCATATGTTTGTTTTAATTTGTTAGCCATGATCATGCATAACCCACAAGTGGCTTCACTTAGAAGGCTGTGAATACATGAGTTCAAGATGGCAATGTAAGTGAAAAGTACATGGAAATGCCCTCTCTCTAGATAAAGGTTTGTCATTATTACAATTGCTTCATAAAAGGTCCAGAGTGGCTAACTGCAAATGGATATTGCTTCACCAACTCGCTCTCTCTTTCTCAACTGGGAGCTATGGTGGTGAACTGACTAAAGGGAAATACGTGTCCCATATAGCCCTCTTGCTTTTAGTTTCAGGTGTTTGAAACCCTAGTAAGTCACAAAAGTGAATGTTCCACCAGTGTGGCAAGAGCCTATGGTAATTTTAATTTACTTTAACTTCTCTGAAGGGTTGTGGTTATTTTCAGAAATGAAGCTGGGGACCACAACTTCATCTAATATGGTTTCTTATCTATTTCCCTTCATGCTCAAGATCTCACTGTGGGCCGAGTTAAACACCAGTAGCCCAGTGCTTATATATTCAAATATGGTAACTATTATTGGCTCAGAAGCAGCCTGAATATGGGACATATTTTGCTGAAAGACAGAATGCTACCCAGGAAACTGGAGAACATTCTGCTCCTTTGGAAAAGGAGTTACGGGATCTTTAACTTTCAACGATAGGCAGGACCTTGGTTTAATATCCCATTCCAAAGAGGACACTTCTCATTGAGCATTAAGGAAGTGATATATACTGTAGGAAGTGGCCTCAGAATCATTAATGAGCTCATTTTACCATGTGGGATTTGAATCTACAATCTTCAGACGTGAGAACACTACCAATGGATTACACCAATAGATTTTCTGCACCTCAATTAAAAAGATGTACAGTATAAGAATTTAACTGTTTATCTGGTTGATGAAGGGAAGCAAGATGCTATACAACACCAAATCTGATGGACTGCCCCTACCCCTCAGGCCCATACCACCTCTTGGCTAAGCATTGTGAATTAGAGGTTTACTTTACTGATTTTCCTTCCCAGTTTTTATCCGTACGCAACTAGAGCCTATATTCTTTTCTCTTTTTCACAGTATTTAAACTGGGCTTGTAACAGCTGCTAAGTTTGCTCTAACCCAGCGGTGTGAAAACTATGGCCCGTGGGCCACATCCGGCCTGTGGGACCATCCTGCCCGGCCATTGAGCCCCCGGCCGGGGATGCTAGCCCCCGGCCCCTCCCCCACTATCCACCCTCCCCCGCAGCCTCAGCTCGCCGTGCCACCAGCACTCTGGGCGGCAGGGCTGCGAGCTCCTGCCGGGCAGCGTGGCGGCTTGGCTGGCTCTGGACGGGCAGTGCGGCTGCCAGTCCTGCTGCTCTGAGCGGAATGGTAAGGGGGCAGGGAGCGGGGGGGTTGGAGAAGGGGCAGGGGATTCCGGGGGGCAGGTAGGGGACAGGGAGTGGTTGGATAGGGTGGAGGTTCTGGGAGGGGCAGCGGTCAGGGGACGGGGAGGTTGGATAGGCGTGGGAGTCCTGGGGGCCTGTCAGGGGGCAGGGGTGTGGATGGGGGTTGGGGCAGTCAGGGGGCATTGAATAGGGGCTGGGGTGCCATGGGGCAGTTAGGGGACAAGGAGCAGGAGGGGGTTGGATGGGTCAGGGGCTCTGAGGGGGGCAGTCAGGGGCCGGGAAGTGGGAGGGGGCAGATGGGGATGGGGGCCAGGCTGTTGTGGGGGTGGGGCGCAGCCTTCCCTACCCAGTCCTCCATACAGTTTCGGAACCCCGATGTGGCCCTCAGGCCAAAGAGTTTGCCCACCCCTGCTCTAACCTCTGTAACAATGGTACCTAAGGCTTGACGACACTTTGCTTGGGCATAACATTCTCTATCTTAGAATGACCAGGTTGAATTTATCACCACCACTAGCACAGAGACCAAAAGTCTTTTGGAACTGCCCCAGGCTTCCAAGGGCAGGAAAAACTAATTTTCCATACATGTACCAGAAAAAGTTCAGTACATAACAGATCTACTAACTCATACTCCTAACATTACTGAGCAGAATCCACTGTGATACAGATATAGTTATGCCCATTCATTACCCCAATGACAAAATTACCTCCTTTTCACCACTGTGCTGAGTCCCTTGCTTGGGAGGAAGGACATAAGCATTGTTTTAATGGACTTTATAATAATAGTAGTATCTTATTTCTGCATCCTAGGCAGATTTTTGTTTTAAATAAAAGCAGGCCACATTCTGTTAAAATTAAAACAAACTATGACTTTATCATTTGATTAATGAAAACAGGAGGTCAAGTCCAGTGTGGGACCAGCCACACATTTCTATACTGTAAGTATGTATAAGAGTAATTCATCATATACTGTACAGAAACAAACATGCTCAGATAATGCTATTTACACATTAATGTTTTACTGGCAGAGAAATATCAATGGCAAGCTGCAGAGTATATAGACACGTACTTAATGTCTACATCACAACATTAGTTTAAATTAGACTTTTTTAAAAAAGAAAGTTCCCAGAGCAAATGGGTAATTAAAAAGCCATATTTGTGCTAGCATTGCGTGTGTTAAAGAACATAATGGTTTCAAAGCAGGTGGCATGTTTTGGATGCAGTTTTGAAGCCTCTGCTTGTGCCACAAGCACATTACAGAAGCATGTTGAAGGCTTGCTGAGGGATTAATCATCTAAAACATGGTTTTGACTTATGTTGCTTAGCGTGTCTGACATGGTTCCTGTGTGATAAAGTGGATGCTCTAAAAACTACTTTTTAAAGTTAACCATGAACAACAAAATACCCTGAATATAGCGAAAGGCTTTACTCTCAAATTCAGATGTTACAGCCCCTTGTTTCCACTTTAGAAACTAAGTAGCAGTTAAAATAATTCAGAATAATTTATCCACCAGTCCGCAGTGCACTTAGCTTCTCACTCCTACATTTTCAAAGAGTCATATAGGATTATCCACACAACTGCCACTGATTTTATGCATCTAGTAGTAGTGAAGTTATGTGGGATAGAGATTTGTTAACAGGTTCCAGCATTGCCAACTCCCACAATTTTATCAGGACTTTAGCAATTCTGGCATGTTTTTAACTTCTCATGAAAACCTGATCAAAAGCTACCAACTCATGAATCTTCTCTTATTCAGAATTGAAAATATCTTATGTTACTGCCCATGGGGCTGAGGACAGCAATATGGCCGATACTTCCCTACAGTTTGTGTGCACATGGAAGTGAGGCTGCCTGAGAAAGTTGGCTGAGATCTCCCACTGTTTTCAGTGAGATTTAAGCAATGCCCATAGGCAAAATTGCTGCCACTCCAGGGTTCATAGGGCTAGACAGGACACCGGGACTGTGAGGAGCAGTAGAGATTCTGAAAGGAGGATGGGGAGAATGAAGGGGGCTGATCATGGAATTGCAGGAGAATGGTGGGGGCAGAGAATAGTGATGGTGATCTGCCACTGAGCCCTACCTTCATGTATGGTCCTAGAGCAGAGAGGGGGACCTGGGGCAGTAGAATGGGGGAAGGGTGATGCTGGTGGATCCTGGATGGAGAAGTCCCAGACAGTAATAGAAAATGGATGTCTGTTCCCTCTCATAGGGATGAGGGCAGGAGTCACCACCTGAGCAGCTAGGGAGAGGTGTATATTTGGGTTTGTACTAAAGGTTGACTTTTCAACCTGAAATTCCCACACACGCAGTGGCAGAGGAAGAGAGAGGAGTTAAAAAGTCAAAAGAGACTAAAAAACACACAAGGATTTGTTTGTTTAAAAATATCTTGTGATTTTTTGGGGCAAGTCTCAATTTTAGAGGGTTCTGACTCATGATTGTGGTTCTCTTAAGATTGGCAATACTGAAGTTCTGTTTTATACACTATTTAATAAAAAAATCCTGCTGGGGAGTAGTATAGGCCTGTCCTTTAGGTTCCAATAATTATCAAGTACGGCATGATTTAGGTGCTGGCTCTAAAGGAGGAAGGATTCTGTAAACCAGAACCCTTTGCTCAGACATCTAGTTACAAATTTTCAGTACAGTGCCTCACTACTATACTCACATATAAATGAGGGCCAATCTATATTTAGCCCCAATTGAAAGAAACACTTATAAAATAGCAAAAATATATGTTAAGCACACATGAGAGATTGATGTCCCACTGCACCAAAGAAAGGCTGTGTCAGCATCAGGAATCCTGCCCTGCTTTATCTTCCAGTCACTGAGGCTGGGGCCCCATTTTGTTAGGTCTATACATACATACATACATACATACATAGAGTCCCTGCTGCGAAGAGCTTACAGTGTAAAAATAGACAAGACAGACAAAGAGGATGGAGGAAAGGAAGAGTTGTTAACCCCAATTTACAGATGAGGGACAGAGAAATTAAGTGACTTGCCCAAGAGTCACACAGGAAGACCGTAGCAGAGCAGAAACTGAACCCAGCTCTCCTGAGTGCCAATCCAGTGCTTTATCCACAAAGCCCAATCTTTCCTCACACCACATCTCAATATGAATTTGACTCTAGTAAGCTTTATCTTCCCCGATCATCCAACAGTTGGATAATCCAATATAACTCAGTGATAATACTCTAACAAAACATATAAAGTGAAAGTCCAATTATTCCCCTAATAACATGGAAGACAAGATGAAAGAATCGTTTTAAAAAACACACACCACACACAATCCAGAGAATTAAATCACTGCTATTTTAATTTATTTAGCCCGGAGAAGATAATTACCTTAATGATTTCCAGGTTTCTCAGATAGAAATTTTAAATGAGTTAAATCAGATAAACTGGATATCAAAGACTTTACTCCCAGATGCTTTCAGAATAATTGCAAGACATGAGACACAAATGTTTGGACAGAGATGCAAATATTTTCAACAACTCATTAAATAAACTAAACAGGATCGGAAATAGCTGAATGTAGTATAAATATTCAAGGCTGGAAGTGGTCTCAAAGAAATGTCAGACTTGTTACTGTCCCATGATGCAAATATATTGTTTAAAAAAATTAGAGCTAAAATAGCTTGTTTATTTAATAATACCACTGCTTTTTGGAGGTGGACAGGTGTTTTTAAATGAAGATAAAAGTGAAATATTCTGATCCCTGACTGGATCTGCCATACTGCAGTTTCCCAAAGGATTACATTTAGAGGATACACCAAAACAGTTATGAGATTTATTTCTAGCCTGAAATACATACAACTCATTCCCAGACTTCCATTCCACAAGTACATTACAGCACCACTGCAAATAGTAACGTGTCCTGACAAAATGGGAAGTATTCAGCAAAATAACTAGGAGGAGGAATGGTCAGTAGCTATTAGCCATCTGGGGGCAAATGCTCAGCTGACATAGGTGGTCATAGCTCCACTGACTTCATTGGCACTGGGAGCATTTATGCCAGCTGACCATCTGCCCCTTGAACAGTGCCACTTTGGACTTTACCACTCCCTCACCAGGTACTGATCACTCAAGCCTCTATTTTCTCTGCTGGCTGGATCTCAATCCTAGGAGATCCAGTCCACTTTAAGTCTTATAAATCCTGCAAAGAGCATAGCTGTAACACCACACATCACTGGAGGTCTAACAAAACACACTACAGCAAAAACTGCTTCCACTGCAGGCTGGAAAGGCTCCCTCAGACACTCCGTGCATGTCTTAGCAGGACCAACTGGTTGCAGCCGAATGTTGGGTGGGTTGTTGGGAGTAGCTGCGTAAGTGACGCTGGGCTGGGGAGACCATGCAATTGGAAAGGGAAGGCTTCCAGATTAAAATATCAAGAAACTGGAGGAGCAGAGCAAATGGTTTTGAGAAATTTGCCTTCAGACAAGGGTGTTTTGCAACAGTAGCAGCAAGGTAAGCACACGTATTCGTCGTTCACTACATCTATAAGCCAAAGTGAGTGTGTGGTTAAAAAACAGTCTGTTTTTTCAGTTCTGTACCTAGGCTTGGCTGGTTCAGACCATACAGATAGAATATGCTGTCACTTCCGGTAGATCTAGACTTGACTTTTTAATGGTGTATGAACAATTGTTAATAGGCCAGACACAAACATTTGTTCCTAGTTGAGTTTAACCCTAGGCAGCAGAAGGTTGTTTGAGTAGGAACAAACACTTGTGTCCAAGTTACCATTACTCAATTCTAGTGAATTCAAGTTAAACAAGTAAAAATGTAAGTGATTAGACTACTGAATTCTGCTGGTAGAAGTTACTATGTATGTAACTACAACCTGGTAGAGAGGGATGCTGGCAGGTTTGCCTAGAGTAGCAGAACCCCTACAGCCAGTAATGCTTATAGCAAACTAGTGGTACATTACAATATCTACGCATCAAGGACCCTATTCTTCCCTACATAGAGATAACTTAAGAGCGTGGAAACCCTGGGAGTTTGCATACAGAGTCTCTTTCCAATTCTTCTGTCTTTTGGGAAAATGCAGGGAGGGCATTTGTTCCCATCCCCAGAAGGAGACAGGAGATGTAGCCCCTCAAACCAATGGATCTTGGAAGAGATGCCAAAAGGGTTAGAGTAGAAATAGAAAAGTTCCCGAGAAGGGCAATGAAAATTATTACGGGCAGAAAGACTTCCATGTGAGGAAGAGACAAAGAGGCAATGTGACCAAGTATTACATCATGAACAGAGTAAATCTGGCTTTGCTATTAAGCCTCTCATAATACAAGAAACAAGATGACACACCATAAAAGAATAAATTTCCAACTGATAAAAAGTTGTGGAATATTTAATATACACACACACACAAAGCTATGATGGACTCTCACAAAACAGTACTGAGGCAAAGAGCATAGCAGGGTTTAAAAAAATCCCATATAAATATGAGTAATAAAAATACAGTTACACAGGGTAAGAGAAAATGGCATGCTGCAAACAAACCACTAACTGCCAGGGGCTAGGAAGAAATGTCCCTCTTGCTTAGGTTATTGCATAACGGTCCAGTGTGGGGGCTTTATACCTTCACGTAAAGCATCTGGTGCTAGCAATGGTCAGAGACAGGATACAGGACTAGATGGAATACTGGTCGGCAGCAGCATGGCAGTATCCATGTTCCTCAATGCCTCTCTTGTATTGAGGATACCCTGACGCTGGAAATGAATGTCCTGGACTGTGAGATGTAGATCTGATCTGCTAGATCAGAGTCACTGCAGGATATGAGTAACATTGAAGTCAGCAGGAGTTATATCCTGTAATGAGGAAAACTGGGGCCCCTGGCTACCTCAGCCTTTGATCTTCTGGAAGTGCTGCTTTGGTGCTTGCTGAGCAGCTGCCAGGACATAGACAACTACATATTTGTATCAGATGCTTAAGTGCCTGCCGCTGTGATGAGTCAACCAGAGCCATCTCACAACCTCAGGGTCAGAGAAGGAAGGAGGCTGAAGTTTAAAACTACATTTAAAATATACTACTCATAACATCCATTTTAAAGTTAAAATGTCTGAGATTTTTTTCTTATGTGTATTCACTACTTTAATTGGATCCATAGAAACGGAGGGAACATTCTTATTTCGTTTAGTTTTTAAGACTGGTGGGAGCAAGAAGAAACTGATGCAGGGTGGGAGGGTCCATAGAGTTCCCAGTGCTTTTTCTTTTGAGCCTGACAAGTGGCTCCTTCTGGGGCCTGACCACAAAAGATATTTTCTCCTTCTGTGCATACAAGTAGTTGGATTTCCCAGGCTGCGCAGCAGGACATAGCTTTGATAGTCTTCAGCATGCCCACCATTCTGTTTCTCTTCTTAATCAGCATGCAGCCCACCCGTCATATTTCCACTGGTGAGTCCTCTGCTTGAAACTTGCGCACACACACAAACAAAACAAAACAAAAACAAAAGAACACCACACCAACAACACTTCTCCAGGCACCAGACTTTCCTCTCCAGAATGCTTCCCAATCATAATGAGGATAACCCTCACCTACAATAGAATCATGGATTTTAAGGCCAAAGCGACCATTGCGACCATCTAGTCTGACCCTCTATATAATACAAGTCAGAGAATTACATCCAGTTATTCCTGCATCAAGTGCAGTATATGACTGAACTAGGGCAAGTCCTGCAGCAAGATGGAGTCTTTATATCAAGACTGGACAACAGAATCAACCATTGGAACAGATAATCAAGGAATGTGGTAAATTACCTTCACTGTTGAAAGTTTTCAGTTTGAAATTTTTCTATCTTTAAACTTCCAGCCATTGGATCTTTTATGCCTTTGCCCACTAGATTAACAGAAATCTTAAATATCAGATATCTTCTCCCCACATAGGCACTTATAGACCAAATAACCTCCTAGCCTTCTCTTTGATAAATAGATTGAGCTCCTTAGGTCTCCCACAGTAAGTCCTCCATGTAAATTTAAACCTACAATTGGGAGAATAACTGATTTTGTTTGGTTTGCTGGCAGTGCCCTATTTAAAAATATATATTTGGTTCAACCCAAACCAAATCCAAAAATTGCAATAAAAAAAAAAAGTGAATTGAACACTCACCTGGGCTGTGGAAGACTTGGGTTCAACTGCCCCCCTCTGCCTGATGTGGAGAAGGAATTTAAACTTGGGTCTCCCATTTTGTAGGAGAGCACCCCAGCCATAGGGCTAGGGGATATTCTGGCAGAGAGCTCCCTCCAACTCTCCTGTTGAAGCTGTTCCACTGTGTGTAAATAGAGTAATTGGAGCATTGACTTGAACGTGGGTTTCCCCACATCCTAGGTGACTGTCCTAACCACCAGGCTAGAGAGTCATTTTCACTCTCGTTCCCTAGCCCAATGACCCCATTGCCATTATGAATGATCTCCAGTCTTCCCCATCCCTCCATTAACAGCCTCAGACAGAACCTTCAGATTCAGATAGGGCTGACTGCTATGTTCACCAGGGAAAGACAGCCACAGCTAAAATTAAACTAAACTTTAAAAAGTATTCGTGACCAACAGATTTGTCCTGCATTTTGTTGCTAGCATTCAGGATGTGTCTAGAAAGTACTGCTATTACTATCAACTTTAGCAGGTTGCCAGCCAAGGTGGAGGAAGAGCATCAGCTCAGGAAGCAGTCTTTAGTTGGGGTATAATATACAAATAAACTCTATGTTGCTATTGTGCAACAGAGCTAATAATAGGCAATCAAAAATCACAGGCCAAATACAGATACTATAGTTACCTGTGCTGCAGAAACCATTTCAGGTTTTCTAGCATCCCAGTTCTTAACAGTCAAACCTAGAGGCCTCATTTAAAATGTCCACATCATTCCAGATGGATAATGTCACACAATAGTTCGTCCAGCAATGCAACAAAAGCGGAAATGTTCTTAAAAGAAAGTCTTCTGTGGAATCCTCGAATGGGAGACTCTTGATGACCCTACTCTGAGCAAATCTCTAGTGTAGTGGTTCTCAACCTTTCCAGAGACCTGTTACCCCTTTCAGGAGTCTGATTTGTCTTGCGTACCTCCAAGTTTCACCTCACTTAAAAACTACTTGCTTACAAAATCAGACATAAAAATACAAAAGCTTCACAGAACACTTACTGAAAAATTGCTTGCTTTCTCCTTTTTACCATATTATAAAATAAATCAATTGGAATATAAATAGCGTACTTACATTTCAGTGTATAGTATATAGAGCAGTATAAACAAGTAATTGTATGAAATTTTAGTTTGTACTGACTTCACTAGTGCTTTTTATATAGCCTGTTGTAAAACTAGGCAAATAGCTAGATGAGTTGATGTACCCCCTGGAAGACCTGTGCGTACTCCCATGGGTACACACACGCTGGTTGAGAACCACTGCTCTAAGGCACTGTGTACATGTTACATTGGATTAGTTTGTTCACTCTAGAAACAGTGAACTAACTATACTGAACTGAACTCTCACCGCTTTGTTATGCTGGTTTAAAGTACTTTCCTTATGAATCACCTCGTACACCGCTCTATGCTTGTTTAAATTAACCATGAAGCATTCTGGGCAGATATCCCGTGGTACAACGTTCTGCCACTCAGCTGTGTACAGTGGTATTCTCGCAGTGCGCTGTGGGATGCCTACTAGAATTTAAGGAATTCTGGGACCTAGTATCAAACTCCCATCATTCCTCTCCTGGCATCTGTATTTTGCCAGTGCCATTTTTGCATTGCTGTCAGGCAGCATAGAAGACATGCACTGTGATCAGGATGATTTTTTTTCCCTCCTCAATTTCCTCAAACTTTATCAGCAGAGTTATAAAATAAATAAAAAAAAAAAAAAACATTTATAAGTTTCATAGGTAACAGATAACTCTGCGTGAGCTTAAAAAATAACCAAGAACATAGTGCAAACACAAACCAATGGAACTGTGGCATGCTCAAAGTGTAGCGTGCTCACACGCTCCTGTAAACTATTTTTAGTTTCAGGGGGTGGATTGCAGTGGGAAGAACCTGAAATTTAGTTGCTTGAAAGGGTGATCCCAGTATGGCATGCTCCCCATAGCTTGCAGGACAGTGCTAGGATCAGGCGCTATACTTGACCTTTGTAACAGAAGGTGCTGCACTGCAGCTACTGCCTCTGCATCACATTTTCCAGGACCACACACTCCCTTTTGAGCCTCTGAGTGTGCTCCAGGAAGCCATTCCCTCCACACTTCTGGGCTTCCCAGCCCTCTGCTGGGCTGCAGTCATTCATCCTTTGAACACTGCCTCTTGCCTTTTTCTCCTTCTGAGGTTTGTCCCTCTCTCAGCAAGTAATAAGTCCCCTGTATGTGCAAGCTGGGGCATTGCAAGTGCTGAGGGAAGTCAGAAAAAGCCCAAGTATTTAGCTTCCCAATCCTAGGTGCTGTACCAGCACTGATAAAGAGCTGCTTTTCCCACCATTTGGGGATGCCATTCCCATCTCCTCTTCCCATGCTGGGGTTTGCTTTGAGACAATATTGTGTTTTCCAAGTTTCCCCTGCCTTGTATAGCGCTGTAAAAATGTTGGGTGGGCGTAGGCAAGCTAGTAGTTACATGTGCACTTCTGCAGGCTGTCATATGTCCCTCTGAGACAAATTCCCCAGGAGACACAGAAGGGTCTTATTCAAAAAGGCAGTGGGCAAACCAGAAAGCTACACAGCCCTGTTATTGGCTAGGAGGGTGATGCTCCAATTGCTGTAGGAGTAGAAGGAGGAAAACACTAGCTATATACAGGTATCCCAGCAGAGGTGCATTGCCTTCGGTCTTAGGAATGTATATAGACCCTATCACAATAGTATCGAATGCCTCAACACCCCTGTGGAGGATTATTCTTATTCCCATTTCACAGATGGGAAACTGAGATGCAGAGAAGCTAAGTGACTTGGCCAAGGTCACACGGGAAGTCTGTGGTGGGACAGGGAACTGAATTAGTGTGCCTCAAATCCTAGACTAGGGTACTAACCATTGGACCATCCAACCTCTCCATCCTTCCATGTAATTTGTGTGCACCAAGAGAGCACTGTCTGTGTCTTAAATTCTCTTTATGACACTCTCCCCTCAGTATAAGGTGCACTGCCAAATATATAAAACTGCAGTAATTCTTCTGAACCCAAGAGTTCCAGATAGCCAGGAATGAATGCCTTGTGGCTTAAAATGTCTACGCATTCTGAAATATCT
>NW_020664447.1:72293186-72299018 GCF_002925995.2 Terrapene triunguis
TGAAGCAAACAAACTACAGTTACTCTGATGTAACATCCATGTGCAGACAAAGGAAGCTGGTTTGTTGATAACAGAAATACGGTTCACTGTGGTTCTACTATTCATTTCACTGGCTCCTGTGCTGAGGGGGCATATAGATATAGCTGAACTACCACAGTGGCCTGTGAATGGGGTTTTGCCTGCAGCAGAATAGCCGACACCTCTTGACTACCGTGCTTGGCCAACAGTAACTTGTTCAGACGTCTCTGCCCTTACAAAGAAGATCTACGTACACGTTTCCCTCCAGGTGGGCCTTTAACTGAACTCTGCAGGATGAGCACTTGTGTACTCTAGCTTTAGCAGCTGCTTCATCAGGCACAGAGCTCAAATACTGGGGAAGGCAGATAAAACCCCTCACCCGCCCACCCCAAACCAATACATCTGTGCACAGAGCCCAGGAACAGACCACCAGCACAGTAATAAGGCACAAAGTAAAACTGAATTGCTGCTGGCTACTTCCCTGAAGAACAATAAAGTTGAGCAAGTGTGCGTTTGAACCTTTGCAGCTGTAGGAACAATTGCCTCTGCTCTTAAGACACCCCTCAGAGAAGGGGGAACTAAACTTTGGCAGGAGAACACTATGGGCAGTTGTTCCTGTGACATGGCCCCAAATGACAACTCTGCTTTGACCGACACACCCCTCCCCTGCACCCCAATAGTCACAAGAATGGAGGCAATCTTCCCCTGATGCTGGGCCAGTGTGCTTTGGAGAGAAAAAATAACAGAAAAAAGTGAAAGAGCATCTTAAGCCAAGACTTTAAAAAGCCCCTTGGAGGAAAACATTGCAGCAACAGGAGCCTCCAGTGAGTTGAGCAGCTGTTTGCTGGTGTCCAAATCACTTTCTTTTTTTAAGTTAGCATTACAGTCTTGCACCTGCAGTTCTTAAATACAGTCATCATCCAAGTCCTAGTAACCAGAGGATTAATATAGTTTAAAGAGGGCCAAAAGCATAATATCCATAAATCTCAACCAATTCTTCACATGCAAGATTAGCTCAAATATAAAGGAAAGGACATTATAAAGTGGTCCCATGATAACGCTTAAGACCTATTTTTTTAATATACTGAAACATGCACGCCCCAACCATGGCCTGTAATAGCTGTTAGAGGTACTTTAGCCATGTGCCTAACACAGCATTAGGCAAGTACCACTGCAGTTATTGTATTGATAACATTGTTCCTGAGAGCTGGATATATGTTCACTGACTTGGACAAGAAAGGACAGTGAAATAAGTTGTGGAGGTGGTTAATGCAAATGAATGAATCCATTATGTTGGCTAGCATGATCATTCAGATTCAGATGGGGGCTGGCAATGAAAGAAAACTGAGAATGAAACTTCTGCAAGAACAACATGACTTTTAGTGAAAACGTGGCAGTAGTTCCAACATGAGAGGCTTCATCCATTCTAACCCAGCAGACTATTGACTTTATTTATCCTAGTCATCAATGGTTACTTTATAATCTACACCTCTACCCCAATATAACGCTGTCCTCAGGAGCCCCCCCCAAAACAAAAACAAACAAAACAAACACACACTTACTGTGTTATAGGTGAAACCGCGTTATATCGAACTTGCTTTGATCTGCCGGAGCGCACAGCCCCACCCCCCCCGGAGCGCTGCTTTACTGCGTTGTATCCGAATTCGTGTTACATCAGGTCACGTTATATCGGGCTAGAGGTGGAGTTTAAGTATAAGGGGTTTACTTTATCTAACATGTTCTAAATTTATTGTGATTCCAAGATGTTTTTGCACCCAGAAGTCTCTCTCCTCTTTCTTACGTGAGATGGAAGAAGAGTAGCGAGAGAATAGAACTATCGGGTATTTTGCTATGCCTTTGATACTTGAAGAACTGGAGCCATTTGTAAGCATTCACAAACACTATAACCAGGAGGGAATACTGTAGGCAGAAGAGATCTTATCACTTCGGTGTCTTAGGCTAGACTTGAGGGCCCAACTTGGAAAGTGTGTCCCTTAGTAACTTGCTCAAAGTAACACACTAAGCAGAGCCCCAAGACTACGTAAGACACACCTAAGATACTTTTGGTGTATGGACGGACAGCTCAAGAAAATGAACTCCTCACTAGAGCTGAGGAAATATTTTCAATTTTCACTAGAGTACAGAATTTCAGAACAAATTCAGGGGTGCAATCCAGAGAGAAGATAAGCATCAGCATTTATAGTGAGGGTGGTTTTAGGTTTTTATTATTAATTATTAAAGCACTGACCAGGTAAAACCTAGCTACGATGACAGGCAGACAAACACACATACTAAGCAGAAGAGACATGACCTAGGGAATTCTGTATGTTCTGATGGGCTAACATAGCTAGGAGACATTATGCAGCACAGATTGGTTCAAACCAAACCCAGGATCTGACTGTCCTCCCAGTTTAGGCTCCAATCCTAAATATATTTATGCTCATGTTTAACTATATTCACGAGTAAACCTTCGCAGTTCAATGGAACTACTCCTATGAGTAAAGTTAAGCATGTGCATAACTATTTGCAGGATCAGGTCCTCTGGGAAATCCCTAAGCAGATTCTTATTCAGAATCCAATCTCACACACACACACACACTAAAGCCACTGCCTCTCATATTTACATAAAATGTATTCAGAGTTCATGATGTATCCCCAATCGCTGACTGTTCTCTCTAAGGGTCACAATGCAAATCTTCAAATTATGTTTGTTTGCTATGCCAGTAAAATTTATTTAGAACATTTTAATTGTAACACACACACACACACACCCACCCACCCATTATCATTAACAATTCTCTCACCATCTAGATGGCTGGAGGAAGAGGGGGTTCATCCATTGATGCAATCATCAGGCTGCCAGGGAAACGGAGTAGTGTTATTCAGTGGGTGGATAACAGGATTTAAACACAATGCTCTCTTTGAAGTCAGTGAGAGTTTGACCCTTGACTTCAAAAGGAGCAGGTCCCAAATTCTGTGTTTGGGGAGTTAGGGATTTGTCTGAGGAAGATTAGAGTGAGGATATTTACCAGATTTAAGGCATCTGAAGAAATGTACTAGCTTGCTCTAAATACAGTTAGCTAGGTTGCAAAATTAAATAAAAGCCCAAAGTAAGAAGGGAATGAGTAGTTTTGCTAATGGTCAGAAAAGACCCACTGATTGAGATGACAGTGTTTATTTCAATTAATCAAGCAAAGTCAAAGTTAAGAGTATTATTGTCAGATTTGCTAGTGAGGAAAGTCCAGAACCTAGTTCTCCTCCTCTCATTGTTACAACTCCATTGACTTCAGTGGAGTTACTGCCAATTTACACCAGTGTAAGTTAGAGGAGATTCAGTGCCACAATATTTGCCCTTTCATTCTTAACTAGTGAAATGTGTTGCTTTGAGTATGGCAGCATGCCTAATGCTTAAAGAAAGTTATAAGATTAGCTTAATTACAACCAATCTTTATTCTTACAGTGCTACTTTAATGACTAGAGTGCCTGAACACACCCAATAACCCAAGCGTACAGAATGCATTAACAAAAGTACAGCCTGGCTTTAGAACAGGATGTTTTGAAGCCACTTCCAATTCACAAATGATACCTGGAGGTTAATAGACCAGGTTTAATAGACAAAGCATATTATAATTTGGAATAGGTTGATATGAGGTGTGTTCTGTTGCTAATAAGGGAGAGATGCCTCGTTGACAATACTCTACTTTTGTTTGTGGTTCGGCTAAACCACTAGTTCTGTAAAGAGCTCCTTTGCATGTGATTAGATTAGTTACAATGCTCCTTGTCTGAGTTTAAGAATGAACAACGCCCAGTTGGATTTTGGTCATAATCCATCTTGGTTTACATGAAATATTTTAATTTTAAAGTTAAACAACTTAATGCAGTAATGATGATTTAGTAATTGATTCAATGTGAGAATTGTGAATTACAAATGGACTATGGCATAATTTATGCAAAGTTAATGATTCTATAGTTGAATGTAGTAACTAGTTCCACCATCAAGCTCCATTCTTGGCTGTTTGCAACTTGAAGGAAAGACCTGTTGCGAGCAGATTTTTAAATGGGATACGGTCAGCTTAAAACTAATATGAGATTGTAATAAAAACAAAAGCCCCAATATTGCAAGCTGTAGCACATAGATGGATTTCTTCAGTCCCATTGACTCAATTTGATTTCCCACTCAAGTCAATGGAAGTTGTGAGCCCTCAGCACCTCTCATGAACAGATAATTGATTACCAATGTCTACAACTGACACTTTGCCAGCTGAAGTTACACAGAACTACCTTTATCCCACTAGCAAAAGTGACAAAGATTGAATGAAGTTATAAAAACTAATGCCCTGATCCAGCAAACATTTATGCATGTCTAACTTTACACACATGAACAGTCTCATACGTAAAGTTAAGCACAAACAGTTTATTTTCCTTGCACAGGAACCCTGTATATATCAGCATGGAATGATAATCCACACTCTAATATTTTTACATTTTGTATGTATATAAACGCACATGTCAATTCACATTTCAATCAGCTCTTAATATTTACATTTTTAAATACCAACAAACCAAGTGGTTACAGTTAAAGGCTGGCCTCAATCAGAATTTCTCCAACACCTTCTCCTAACTCTGTTCCTAGTCACGCTTAGGGAACACTTCTTGCAATAGCCAGGCACAGCATGAATTACAGAGCACATTGCTGTTGCAGTGTGGGTTTACAATAATGTAGTTCTTGTGAAACCTGTAGAGCTAAACTTTAGTCTTCAGATTAGTGATTATATAAAGGGGGAGGGGTGGAATTAACTCAGTTGTTTCTAGAACCCAACCATTGACTGTGGGGATTGTCTGACACTCCTTCAAAATAAGTGCTTTATCAGTTATGTAGCTACATTGCCATCTCACTCCTGCAATTTGCCAAAGAGAGCAGGCTGGCTGCATCTGGCAAAGAGAAGGCAATATCACAATATAATGCCCTGGATACTTTCCCTGAAGTTAGAGTGCAAGAATACAAGACATGGGGTTGTTGCTCGCATGGGCCTGTGGTTTTCATTTTTAGGCCTCTGAAGGACAGAGCAACATCATTCACTAACAGGGAGTAGTTTTTTGTTTTAAAGCGAGCACGTGCTCAGAAAACCTCTGCCCGGGTTTTCAGAGTGGGTAAAGTAACCAAGCACATGCTGCTGCTAGCCCTTACAGAGGGGTCATGTTTCAGTTAGGGGCTTCGGCTGCACTTTTTAGTTACATTTAGTGCAACGGGAAAACCCTTCTAATCCGTGGAGGGTTAAAAGGGCCGTGGCGAGGCTGGGACAAGCTGACCGCGGGAGAGCCCAGAACTTTACCCCGTGGGACTTTGGAGCCTCCTCCAACAGACCAGCAAGATCCCCGCGCCAGGCAAGACTGCACCAAAAATCCCAATGAGACGGGCTCCCCGGGGCAGCGGCCGCGCCGCCAGTGACTGGGCTGGTTACCTCGGCAATCTACCCCGGGGCAGGGCGGCTCCTCATCCTCCTCCCGGCGGGCGGCGTCCGGCGCAGCTGAGCGGCTCCGCTGGAGACACTTGACTCCTCCCCAGGGCGCCGGGGCCAGGCAGAGGCTGGCTGCTGTGTGAGACTCACCGCCAACTTCTCCCCTCCTCACAGGGGCCGGGGCTCGGCAAAACCGCTGCGGAGCTTCCTCTGGGCGGGCAGGACACTTGGCAGCTGGGTGCTAGGCTGCCTCGCCATGTTGCAGAGCGGACGGCGCTTGCACCTGCTCCCCCCCCCCAGCCTCCGCGGCACACAGCTGGCTCTAGCCCTCAATACCCACTGTCTGTCCCCTCCC
>NW_020664447.1:72299028-72341623 GCF_002925995.2 Terrapene triunguis
GCTCTAGCATTCAGTGCCTAGCGTCTGTCCCCTGCACACAGCTGGCTTTAGGACTCAATGCCCAGCATTGATCCCCCAGCCTCCTCTGCACCGCTGGCTCTAGGCACCCAGCTCCTGGACCTTGCCCCAGCTACCTGTAGGCTCAGTGCGGTTCCCTCCCAGCTACAGCCTCTCCCCGGCCTTCTTGTACACCGCTGGCTCTAAGCTTTTATTGCCAGGGCTTCCCTCGCCTGCCCCCGTAACACAGCTGGTGCTGGGCTCAGCCGCTCCCCGCCTGTCTCCCCCTGAAAGCGATTCTGGTGCCGCAGCTCTCTGCCCTCTTCCCTTGTCTCCCCAGGCACTGGCTTCCTTACCTGCCCAGCGCTCTCCTTGACACCGGCTGCAGCAGCCTTTCCCTTGGGTCCTAACGCCTGACAAGTCCAGGGCTGCCAGCGGGGGAGTTTCCAAACCTGCAGTCCCAGCCCGCTGTAAATCTCAGGTGTCCTCCCTCAGTGGAGCGGTTCCCCTGGCTCAGTGATTGATAGCTCTTGTTAGGAGAGGAGGAAGCTGGTTCCTCTGGTAACTTCCCGTCTGCGAGGCTGACCGCAGCTCCTCACAGGTGTAGCTGCTTACGGGATTTCTCAGAAGGGCAAAACTCAGGAAACATTTCATTAAATTAACTTCCCCGTTACTGTGGTACGTAGGTGCCCATCCTGCTCCCATTGAAGTCAATGGCAACATTCCCGATGAACGAATTGGGACTGGGATTAGGCCCTTATTATCAGGATTGGGCCCACATACTATGGTGCTGAGTGCAATAAAACCTCTGTAGAAGAGAATATTTAGGGAGGGGTGAATTATTATTTATATTGGTATAATGCCCAGAGGCCCCAGTCAGGAAACAGCTCCCCATTGTGCTAGGCACTGTACCGTAAAGCCCCCCAGTCTTCACAATCTATATAGTGAAGCAATTCAGAATTTTCCCCAAGAACATTTGCTCATTTCTAGACTCAGTCACTAACTGAATGTTTCGTGAGATTCCAAAATGTTTACATAGGTTCAGTGTTTAGGTAGGTCCTCTCTTTCCCCCACTTCCCCTTCCTCCCTTCCAGTTCTGGCAAAGATCAAAACCAGAAATGACAAAATCCCTTGAGAGAGGCTCTACTTGTGGCATTTTCAGCTGTAGAAATGGAAAATAGAGACACCAGGCACTCAGGATTTCCAGTGCAATTCTGCAGAATCTATAATTTTGGAAAGTTAAAAAAAAGTCTCCAAATTTTGAGTGCTCAAACTAAATGCACCTGAACTATAGCGCTTTTGAGGTCTCCCCAGTTCTAGAATATTTAAAATTCATATTGTCACAGATCTGATGCCAACTACGAATCATGTCTGTCACCATGTTATGTGGCATGGCCACATGAAACTTCAGAGCCTCAACTCTTCCTACTCCAAAATCATAGGCTCTTAATCTGGGTCACTAGTACAGAGCCAACCCCCACGTGGGTGAGCAGCCCTTATTCTCTCCAGCAGAGGGCACACTAGCTAGTCTGCTACAATATTTTAAAGACATACAAGTAATTTGCTACTATTTCTAAAACATCTATTTGTCTGAAGCTTACTTTAAATAAATCTTTCAAGGCATCACTTTACATTTAATTGATTTTAACAATATATTTTTACTGTTCATGACAACAGTTGATTTCATAGATTCCAAGGCCAGAAGGGACCATTGTGATCATCTAGCCTGACCTCCTGTATAACACAGGCCATGGAACTTCCCAAAATAATTTCTAGAGCAGATCTTTTAGAAAAACATCCAATCTTGATTTAAAAATTGTCACTGATGAAGACTCCACCATGATCCTTAATAAGTTGTTACAATGATTATTTACTCTCATTGTTTCTCCTTTTTTCCAGTTAGAATTTCTGTAGCTTCAACTTCAACTTCCAGCCACTGGATCACGTTATACCTTTGTGTGCTAGATTGAAGAGCCTATTATTAGATAGTTGTTCCCCATATAGGTATTTATCGTCGTTGGCAATCCCTGAAGGTCGAGGATGATCTCTTTCACAGGTTTTATTTTTCATGGGTCCTTTGGTGACTGAAGAGTCTGATTCTTGTGCCACAGGCTCATTGGCAGACACTGCAGGTGGTGGTGGAAGATACGGTTGGGCCGCGATTGCTGCATGACTGTTGTTTTTCTTTTCTGGTGTTTTTCTGAGACCAGGGCAAGGCGATTTTCCTCAAAAGTAGATGTTCCCTCTCTGACAAGTCTTTGCCAGTTACCCCTATCCTGGGGTGCTGTCTCCCAGTGTGCGGTGTCGATGCCACATCTCTTGATGTTTACCTTGAGGATGTCTTTAAAGCGTTTCTTTTGGCCTCCTCGTTTCCTTTCTCCTTTGGTGAGTTGGGCATATAGCAGTTGTTTTGGTAAGCATACATCAGCATCTATTCCTTGTCCAGTTTTCAGGATTTAAAACTAGGGCTCTGCGGGGACACACAGCAAAGGGTGCCTGGCCCAGGTCTGTGCTTAGTGATTAAAGAAAGATGTCTTATCCATAGCCTTCTGAGAGAAAAAAGTGTCCAGCAGGCAAAGTATTTAAACAGCAGAATATAAATTCTTCTCAGCCAGAGCCTGTAAGGAGTTAATACACCTTCCTTGCAGCCAACTTCTGCAGCCAGAGTCTTTCAATTCCATAAAAACTTCTTCAGACAGACTCTGTCCCTTGAGTTCTCATTGGGAGGAACCCCAAACTGCGTCCCTCCATCCTACCTGTCCTAATGAAGAATAATCTCCGCTGGATTCCACCTTTTCCACCCCAGTGCAACTTTTGCAGTTTAACAGACAACGGGCTTCCCTTCTCTGCTCATTGAGAGTTTAAACCTTTTCTCTCCCAGACACAGGGTGTGGGTCATACCCTTCATTATATAGAGCTGTTATAATTCAACCAGCAGCGATTACATTTGAGTTTCCTTTTTTCAAGTATATATTTAATTTAATACTTTTCTGACATTTCTCATTGAGATTTCTAGTTACTATTTGCAATGGCTGCCAGATATTCAATACTGCAATGCTTTTGCAACACAAATCTAATAGATTTATATAGATATAGATAGTGTATCTAAAGTGTTTCTAGGGAGCACAGAACATCAAATAATTAAGTAGGAAGATTCACCAGAATTGTTCATAGCAGTCTCTTTGCTTTGCCTCCCCCGGTTCAGCAGCCTTGATTAACTGTGTCTTTGGGGTGGTTTGTTTTGTCTTCTTGTTCTAATTCCTTGCCTTTGGTTATAGCAAGAAAACTTTTATGAAAAACTATAAAACATGCTCTGAAAATAAGCCAAGTTGGGCTCAGTCTTTTTGATGCTGGTATGTCATCCCACTACTGAAGGCTCTTGACAAAAAAACCCTTATCTCTGTCTCTCAAGAGTTTTACCCTGGGCTCTGTGTTCTGACACATGGAAGTTCAGCTGTACTGATGTGTTGTGCTTGGCGGGGTTGTTTCTGAGGTAGCTGGGCCTTCTTCAAGCCCTCAAATTGGCATTGACCAGGAACTGGATGGGATGTGGAGGGCAGGGTATGTGGGACAGTGATGTGATTTGTTCTCAAGGCTGGACACTGAGTTCTGGGTAAGCTGGAGTTTCCATCTTGCTTCCATCTTCAGCCCTAGAGAATGACAAACATATGGGTCACTGTGGGGAAATAATCATCTGAGAGGAACAGGTGCAGTTTCTTGGCAAGAAGTATAGTTAAAATAGTTTCTTATTCTGATATTATGCTATAAACCAACCTATGCACCACATGACTGTGCTACCTGTACTACAATTTGCAACCACTATACAAGGGGAATGGAGAACCAAGCAGGAGGTTGTAATCTGCAGCTCACAGGAGGAAACTTTTGAAACAGGAGATATCTTTGACGTTGTCTTTATTTCAGTGCAAATCATAGTACAGTTGGACTCTGTTCAATAGTAAGGTTACAATTGTTCCCAATACTTGAATGCTTAGGGAAAAAACAGGAAAGACCTGTTCCAGGAAAGATTATATCATTGAAAACTGCCCATAAGAACACCTGATTCTGCTATACTTTTATTTTTTTTAAATAATTTCCATGGCATCACATTAACAAACATAAAAGCTCTCGAACTCTGGTATCTGAAGCAAATGTGTTTGACATCTGGCACATATTCCTCCTGTGGGATGGATTGTGCAGAGCTTTATTGAATATTAAGAATGAATTACAAAATATTAGTGTAACCTAGTAAAAAGTTATTTTATTTTTTAAGCCAGGGACATAACAGCTCTCACAGAGCTACTTTACTTAGCGTGACTCAAAGTTATGTTAAGGAACAATAGCTATAAACAAAGAAGTCTTTGTGTTTTTAAGTAGTGCAGTCATAATTAGTTTGGTAATAGCCGCCCCGATTCAGGAGAGCACTTAAGTAGTACATGCATAAAAATCAAGGCTTAAAAAGAACTGTACTCTCCCTAACATCTGAATCTTGCAAGAAATACAAATGCTGGAGGTTGCTACTGAAGGAGAAAAAGAAAAGGAGAAGCTAAAGAAATAAATGCACAATACTCTCAAAGAGGGAGCAGCCTCTATTCAAGGTGGAAGCCTACCAAGAGTTTTACTACAGCCATGCCATGTTGCAGAATGGGGCCAGATCCTCAGCTGGTGTAAAACAGGATCAGTGGTGGATTACCATATGGGGCCGGGGCCAGAGGCCCTGGACAATTTGGAGGGTCCCCTCCGCAAGCCAGAACTCTGCCCCCCACTTGCTCCTCCTCTCCCTCCTACCGGGGCCCCGCCGCCCTGCTCCTCCTCTTCTCCTTGAGGCCCCGCCCCCTGGCCAAGCCGGACCAGGTGAGCACAGAGCATATTCCTCCTGTGCATAGCTGCCCCCCCAGAGCCCCTCCCTCCCATGTGGAGCTGCCCTCCTCAGTCACTCTCCTTCCCACTCCCTCCCACACGGAGCTGCCCCCCCCCCATTTTACACATGGGTATAGTGAAACACACAGAGGTTAACTGAATTGCCTACAGTCAAGCACAAAGTGAATCAAGTATCACTGCTAGTTAGAGAACTCAAGTATCCTGACTCCCAGTCTTCAACGCTTACCAACAGATATCGTTTTAATAAAAAAAACCTCATGTCTCAGCTATTACAATATTTGGCACTTTGGCAGAGTTCTCTGGCATAATGCTGTATAATGTGTACAGACAGCTGCAGCTGTCCACACTCACTCACCTGAAAGTACAGGCTCCAGAACTACTGCCACAAGTGTCAGCAAGGTTATTAATGCAAAACCAAACCATTTATTGACAAGATGACATCTTTAAGATAGCCACATTTTTAGTGCCTTGAACCATTTATTTTCATTCATATTTATTTCTGTGCAGCCCGGGCAGCTGTGGGGAGCCCCAGACCCTCCATCTGTCCGGGGCAAGGAGCCGGGGTGCCCGAGAGCAGCCCCCGGCCCATGTCCCTGCCCTCCAGGGCCCGCCGTCCAGGACAGGTGGAGGGTCCAGGGCTCCTCACAGCAGCCCAGGCTCCCTGGGCAGCTCTTACCATGGCCTGACTTCCAGCCAGGCCAGGAGGCAGGGCCATGGGGGAAGGGGAGGAGCAGGGGGTGGGGCCTTGTGGGGTGTGTGTGGAGGGACCCCCAATGTTCTTTGTGTCCAGGGCCCCAATAAATCTTAATCCATTTCTGATCAGGATAGCTCCATTTTAATTCCATTTCCAATTTCAATAGAGCTATGCTGATTTCTATCAGCTGAGGAGCTGGTCTATGACTGTGTCATCTCTTACAGGTTATGCAGGATTGGAGCTGGGCAATATTTAGCTGAGAGCCCTATCCAAACCCTCAAGGAAAATCCAGAGTGGTGTAGGAAGTCGTGGTAGTGATTTGGTAGGTAGACTCTTACCATTGAGTCGATACTAAACCAATAATCCATTCTTCTTCATCAACAAATTAATGTTTATAGTACAGTAGCACCTAGAATTCTCAGTCAAGTGAGGGATCCATTGTACTAGGTGCTGTATGTGACAGGTATGGCAAAATCCTGGACAAACTGTATGTAATTAAGTTAAACTCTTTTGAATTAAGTTGAAGTATCTTAGGACTTCACTATATTAAAAATGCAAATATTTATGTATTATTGTGGAATTATCTGCAGTTCTCTATGCCTTGCTGGGGAATAACGGAGTGTGTATAGGGACAGAATTGTGTAGCCTGGTAATACCTTGGTTAGGAGGGGCTGAGAGAGACAGGTGTCTCCACCCAAGAGAGGTGACAGAAGACTGAGTGTGGGTGTCCTTGCCGGACCATAAAAGGCAAATACAGGGGCAGTTGCCCTGAATTATGACATCGTACAGACATATAACAAAACAGTCCCTGCCCCAAAGAGCTTACAATCAAGTATACAAGAAATAACATATAGATGAGCCAAAACAGGGGAGCATGTGGGGTGAGAGGACAGGGTAAGAAACATCACTGGGTATTTTATCACAGATTACCTGTGTGTGCAATTCTTAGGCAATAGGAAACAGCAATCAGTAGATATTCTACTCTTTGTACAAAACTGCTGTTGATATCACCAGGAATTCCATGCCAGGAATGAGGATAGACTATAGCCCATAGTGGAATGTATCCTCACCTTGACGGGCAGGGTTTTACAACTCCCATTAAGCTGAATGCATAAATCCATGCTCCGTGAGATGAGTGTGTATATGTCTACACAGATCACATCAGTGACTAAACAGAGCAGGATGTCTTCCATTTATGTGTAACTCGATCTCATAACTTGAGCTGCATTATCAATTATATTCCAAACCAGTGTTAGCATAAACACTAAAAGCTTCAAATTACAAAACATTTATTCTTGAAAGTATTTGATTGATAGAGTAATTCCAAACAACTGGAGGCATCAGTAATAACTACACGTATAATATGTATTGCAGGGAAAGGTAGCTATATTTGGTATTTATTTATGCTCTGATAGGAAGCATTCATATTTCATAGAATCATAGAATCATAGAATATCAGGGTTGGAAGGCTGGTCCTTTGCTAACTTTGAAACACCCATCCATTTAAAAGTATTGCTATATTTTCAGGAGTCACCATTGCTTTAATTCCTTAACACCATAAGAGCCACATATGTGGTAGCAAGGCATTCTGGGGTGAAGGGTTAATCATTTCACTGCAGCTCAGGGATTAACATCACATTAAAAACACATGTATATGTATCCAAGTGACAGGATGAAAAATGACCAGTGCTGGTGAAAGGTACATTCACTCAAGCAGACAAGGATGTGTTCACGGCCTATTCAAGGACTAAGTAAACTTTACTGCACACTTCTCAGTCAATGCACTGATTGCTCCCCAAGTGCTCTCGGTTAAAACAACACAGTGGCTGTGTAATCTTCAAATCTATCATTAACATGCAAAGGTCACGCAGACTTTGCTTTGAACCCTGTTTCAGTGGAACTTGGCGATCATCTTGTAATGATATTGGGACTGAATTATGGAAGAAGCGTGGGAGGGAGAGATATTTAAAGGTAGAATGGGAAATGAGACACCGAGAAGATCCTTACTACTTATCTTATTCTTGTATAGCACCTTTCATCCAAAAATGCTTATAAAGCATTTTGAAGTCCTCTTGGATGAAAGGTGCTATACAAGAATAAGATGAGTAGTAAGGATCTTCTCGGTGTCTCATTTCCCATTCTACCTTTAAATCTCTCTCCCTCCCACGCTTCTTCCATAATTCATTATAAACTATGGGATAGATTGGGAACTTCTTACTCGGGCTGGTGAGCAGTTACTCACATGAGTCGTCCAAATGACGGCAATAGTATTAACAGTGTGTGAAACTGCTCCCTAGTACAAATACAGGATTCACAATCTGGCTTTATAGAATTAACTCCCCCAGCCTCTGATAGGCCCCTGGGTACTGAAATGGAGGAAGGGGTTAACAGCATTCAGTAACACCAGACACACAGGAGGGGAGGAATGCCTACTGCCATTGAAAGTGCAGGGGGAAATTTAGGTAGGTAGAATGCAATTTTCCAACTGGGATTTACTCAGGAACGTTGGGTTAATACCCCTATTAGGAAAAATACAACAGGAAATGTAGTGACTACAGATTGCCAGGACCTCAGTTTTACACCTTAGCCAAAAGACGACATGTCCAGCAGTGCAGTGGCTCAGTACTGACAGAGAGAAGAGTACAACCTCTTCTTCTATTATCCAGACTTCCACAGCCCTTGTGGGTTTTCCCTGAAAAAAACAACCCCATCTGCTTTGCCCGTGAGATCATATAAAAAGGGTCAGTGGAACAGCCCCTAGCAGAGGACAACCCTTGGCCATAGAAATAGATTATCCTTGTGCTGTAAATAGGCCAAAGGAGGGGGCAGTAGTGCTACATACAAACCCAGAAGACAGTGACACTGCAGTGATTATAACAACACTGACCTTAAAAGCACACAAGGAAACAGCTAGAGAGAGGCCACCCTGTTCAAAGCTGTGAGCCTGAAGTCAGGCTTTTAAAGACATATTCAGACACCTAAATGAAACTGACTTGCTTTCCACACAAGCCCCTTTTCTATGGCAGTGTATGTGAGCTGCAGATGCTCAGCAGGTTTAATAATCAGGCCATTTCTATTTAGATGCCCCAATAGGGCTGTCAGAGCCTGATTTTATGCTCCCGGTTTGAAAATTTTGGCCATGGACCATAGAACAGTGCTAACAACATTTAGCATGGGTAGGTTTATTGGGACGTTTGGTTCTGCTCAAGTGTTTCTAACCAGTATTCCTGCCCTTGGGCTCCTTTCCCCTTCCCATCAACTACTGTACCATGCTCTTTCAATATCACTTGATTCAGAGTTTGCAGTGCAGTGACTTCAGTGCACTAGTGACATTGTTAAAGAGCAACATAGCTGTCAATTTGTATTTGAAACAGCTAAAGATCCTTATCAGTGCCATGAATAGCTTGTAAGTCAACATATTCCCAATGAATGCCAAATTGACATGGCACGCATTACTGCAGTCAGCCCGAGGAGATATTTGGTGAGAGGCAGGAAAAGCAACACTATGACCCAGCGTCATTTAGCCCCTAGACAAAGGAAATACAGTCAATGACTCAACTGCCTTTGGAATTTACTGTAATAAACAATGGGAGAACATTCCACCTGAAAGAAAACAAATTAGAGATAAACCTGTCATGCAGAAAAACTGGAAATACTTTCTTGTATTAGAGCCATAAGCCATGTAGTGCATGTGGGGATGAAAACTAACAACTGGTTACCGATTTAGTGATGAGGAAATCCCCCTGGAACGTATGGCCACCAGACTGAGTTGTCTGATTTAGATCACATTAAGTTATTTGTTGCAAAGGCTAGTTCACCTTGCAAAGCTAAGGGTGAAATTCTGACCTCAGCAGCTACACATGCACTCTATACCTTCCCTCAAAGGCAAAGAGCCAGATTGTTGGGACAGCATGGAGTGATACTACCCCAGGGCCCAGGTACATCACCTCTGCACCAGGCAGCAGCAGCATACCACACGTGAGAGGGTGCAGCGTGCACTCTCCTTTAGAGTGGGCTAGCTATGCTTGCCATGTGTTGGGACAGGGCCTGGCTAGGGCCCCATGGGAACTAGCTGGAAGCGGTGCCTGCATTCAGAAAAGTGCAGGGGAGTATAAGTGATCCCGTACTTTGATGGGCAGTTCGAGGAGGAGGAAGGCCCCTTGTGCCCATCTCTCTCCCTGCACACCTGCTGAAGCGTTAATCTGGCTTAACATGAGCCTTAACAGACACAAAAAATAGTGGGAGAATAAGCTAAGACACATGCACACAAAAGCTAGTTGCAGTCTAGATGGACGTTCAAACTGTGAATCAATGCAACACAATTAACTAGAAACTTCTAGTTTCTTAAGAATGAAATTTTAATTATTCATGACATTCACTAATCATGGCTTGTTATCTAGTACCACATGGCATATTTAAAGGAACACTGATGTATAGCTATGATACTATATATTTTATAACAGCACTTATGCCTGATAGATGTAATGATCTCAAACTCACTCAATTTCCTTTGTAAAGAGATTCCCTCCAAATGGAATCAAAACTACCACTTAGAAAACATATCACATTCAGAGCAATGGTCACAACATAGTTTCATTCAATTATAGTTTTATTGGAAATGTATTTTTATTAAAAAAAAGCTTTAAGAACAGTCCCTCATTGGCATATCCAATATAAATCCTTCACAAGTTGCAAAACAGTACACGAATTAGACTCTTTTTCAGATACAAATGAAGTAAGGGTTTGTACGTTAAAGGGTCATGAGGAACAGTGAAGCCATCTATTTTAAATTACAGTTCTCTCTTTTGATACAACCTAGGGTTACAAAACATAGCATGTGTTTAGCAATCTGGAAAGCCTGCACGTAAGGTTTAGGGAAATGACTGTTTAAACAGAAGCAGAAGTTTAATGGACCAGCTGCTGAGCTAGGCAGTGAATCTGTCCCCACAGCTATCACTAATTACATGAAACACTGTTATACCTTTGCTATTTTGGAAGCCCTGCCTGCCTTTTAGTATTAATTATTAGATGGTAGGTTGAAGCAGCAGTAGGATAAGCAAGAGACTTTGAAAACCTTAAACAAAAGTAATTGAACATTTTCCTGCCTTTTTAAGGCCTGAACAGAGCTTCCTTCTGCCAAAGTTCCTAAAGGGACAGGAAAAAGGTGTTCAGGCTGAGTGGCAAGAGGCCAATCCCCACTATTCTTTCAGGATTTTGGCTTCTTCCTTTCGTTCCTGAAAGCTTATATATCCACCCCTCAGGCAATCAGCTCCTCTGTGTTCTTGTGGTGAGCACATGCACTTAATCCCTTTTGGTATAAGACAAGGGTGATTGGATGTTTGGGGAGGTGATCCCCTGCTTTCCAGAATCAGAGTGGGATCCCTTCATCCTACAGCTATATACAGCACACACACATTTTTCTAAAGAGATTGTCTGTGTCTCTTTGGGTGTTTATCTATGGCAGCTGCAGAGATGCTATAGACGCGGATTTAAAGGTGATGCTTTTTTAGGAAGCACTGAGACTCCCAAACCAGCAAGAGACAGTCAAAATTTCAGGAGAGAAGCAACTTGCTAGAACCACAAAGTGTTGGTTACCTTGAAAGCCAATTTTCTTTATCCTCTTCGTAAAATCACGTTCTATAAGCAGATTGCTGATTGGGCAATCAATTCAGAGTTAACACTTTCCCCATGAGAGAAAGGATCTGCAGCTTAACATCACAGTAACTGCAGGGAGAACAAAACAGCTGACAGGGCAGTGCCATGCCTGTGTTTCCAGAGGAAACAGAAGAATGTCGAGAGCTTGCTGTACAAACAGTGGTCTGGGCAGCAGTGACCGGTTTAGCATGGGCTCTGCTGCACTCATGAAAATCATGAAACCAAGGTTGCAGAGACAGGTAAAAACACACTTCTCCTACTCCAGTGGGGCGGGGCGGCAAGGCCTGGGTAATGGAGCGAGTCCGCCCCACACTCACCCTGCAGCAGCAGCTCCTGTCCCACAGGTCTGGGCCTGGCTCCCCACTCCAGGCATTGTGACCTGGCGCATGGGTTGCAGAGGGAGAAAGTGTGAGGTAATTTACAGTTAGGGATACAGCAAAGGGAAAGAGATGAAAGCCTCCCAAAGGAGACTATTTTATGCCATCAGGAAATATAGTTGGTAGGGGTGTCTTATGAGATGGAGCATTTTCTAGAAACCCCATTTTTACCCAGCCTGACTCTGATAATTATTTTTATGCATTAATATTAACTTGTTTGCATCAAGGGGGATCTAAATTGGGCCAAATCCATCCCTGATGTGACTCCTGTGATATCAGTGGAGTTCACACTAGGGATTAACTTGGCCCATGGGTATCCATTATACAAATAGACATCCAAATTCTAATTGGTACATCCTAAGAATAGATATAACTCCTCCCCTCCTCCCACCAGTAATATGTGCATTACTAGATGGAAATGTAAAATTATCAATAATAATGCAAAAAGGCAGAAGTGTTCAATAAATATCTCTGTTCTGTATTTGGGGGAAAACTTGTATTATACAATAACACACTTTCCATTCCACCAGTATCTCAGGAGGATATAAAACAGCAGAGTTAGACATTTTAAAATCAGCAGGTCCAGATAACTTGCACTCAAAGAGTTTTTAAAAAGAGCTGTCTGAGGAGCTTGCTGGACCATTAATGTTGATTTTCAATAAATCTTCTGGAACTTCCCTGGTGTTCCAAGACTGGAAGAAAGCTAATGTTGTGCCAATATTTAAAAAGGGTAAGCAGGATGACCTGGTAATTATAGGACTGTCAGTATGACATTCATCCCAGGCAAGATAATGGAGCAGCTGATACAGGACTCCATTAATAAGGATTTAAGGAGGGTAATGTAATCTCAAGTTAGTTTGATAGGGATCTATTTTCCATAAACCCATGTTGATTGACAGTAATTATAAGTTTGGTTGATTAAGGTAAGTGTTTATGTAATTTGACTCGGTACCTCATGATATTTTGATTAAAAACCTAGATTGATACAAAATTAACATGGCACACATTAAATGGCTTAAAAACTGGCTAACTGAAAGCTCTCAAAATGTAATTGTATATGAGGAACCATCATCAGACAGGGTTTCTGGGACGATCCTGCAGGGATCAGCACTTGAACCTACCCCATTTAACATTTTTACCAATGACCTGGAAGAAATCATCAAATCATCACTGATAAAATTGGCAGATAACACAAAAATTGGGGGGTGGTAAATAAGAAAGAGGACAGGTCACTGATATAGAGCATCCTGGATTGCTTGGTAAATTGGGCTCAAGCAAACAATGTGTTTTAATATGGCCAAATATAAATGTATACAAAGAATGTAGGCCACACGTACAGGATGGGGGATTCTCTCCTAGGAAGCAGTGACTCTGAAGGAGATTTGGGGCTCATGGCAGACAGTCACCTGAACATGAGCTCCTAGGGACACACTGTAGCCAAAAGTACTAATGAGATCCTGGGATGCATAAACAGGGGAAATCTTGAGTAAGCAGAGAGTTTACTTTACCTCAGCAGTTGGCACTGCGGTGACTGCTTCTGGAATACCATCTCCAGTTCTGGTGTCCACAAATCAGGAAGGATGTTGATAAATTGGAGAGGGTTCAGAGAAGAACCATAAGAATGATTAAGGGATTAGAGAACGTCTTATAGTGATTGAACAATTTGAGTCTATCTATTTAGCTTAACAAAGAGAAGATAAAGACTGATCAAATCAAAGTATCTACATGGGAAACAAATATTTGATAGTGGGCTCTTCAGTCTAGCAGAGAAAGGTATAACACATTCCGATGCTGGACGCTGAAGCTAGACAAATACAGAAGGAAATAAGGTGTAATTTTTTAACAGTGAAGGTAATTATCCATTGGAACAATTTACCATGGATTATGCTGGATTCTCCATCGCTGGCAATTTTTAAATCTAGATTGGATGTTTTCTAAAAGATCTGCAGTAGGAATTATTTTGGGGGAGTTCTCTGGCCTGCGTTATTACAAGAGATCAGAGTAGATGTCGTCAATGGCCCCTTCTGGCCTTGGGATCTATGAGTATTCTGGACAAGACCCCTATTCATACAAAAAGTAGGAATAATATACATAGGGATGAGATGAGAAGAGAAGCCATTGCTGGATTAGGGGTATCCACATATATACACTGGGGCAGGGGTGCCCAGGGTGGGCTGTGGCTGGGGGTAGGTCACTCAGGCCGCAGAGAGAAGTCCCTATGGAGAGGGTGAGATGGCCAAGCCCCTACCTCCACTCTGCTACCCCACTCAGCCCCAGCAGGAGGGCAGAGTATCCAAGCATAAACTCTCCAGGACCCCTATGTACCACATGTCATAACGACCTGTGATATTGCAGAGGGGAACCCTGTTAGGGCTGGCCAGTATCTGCCCCAAGCTCCTACAGCTGGCCATAGGTTTGATGGCACATGATTCTATGCAGAGCAAGCCACAATTTGACTCACAATATACAGCAGCAATATGTGGAGTAATCAAGCTATTTATATATACTCATTTGGGATGATCAAACACTGCTCAGTCATCTCTCTTCACCTTGCACTCTTTAGTTATGGCTATTTCCAGATGTATATATACACACCATAGGAAGATCCTCTGTTGGTGTAATTTGTCATAGCTCTATTGAAGTCAATGGAGCTATGCCAATTTATACTAGCTGAGGATCTGCCTGTAGACAGACTTATTTGCCTTTGTACAACATTCTGCACTTAACTATAGCAAGAATGAATCATCTGGCAGAATTAAACAACATACAAGCAAGATTCATTTCTTTTCCATGTTGCTGAGCTGTGAATTTCTTTCAACAGGTTTTTAACACGGATAGATACTACAAAGTGCAACAGGAAATCCTAGAGACAGACTAGATTTGGGAACCACTGAACAGTGATACTGTTGTTCTGTCCATTTTTAGCTAGAGAAGACTGGATTTATTGATTGCACTGATGCTAATGATGCACCTAAGACATAATGAAAGATCAAGCTAGGCTTGGGAGCAGGACCTAGGGCTACATCTGAACAGAGGGACAAGTCTTTCAAGAGAGAGTCAGAGAAGGCTAAAGCTGAATGTAGACTCCCATGTTGAGAACTAACAATCCTGACTTATGCATGAGCTAAGTCCTGAGAGATGCTGAAATCTCAACTCTTAGCAACCTTGGGTGTTCAGACCCTCTAGGGGCAAGTTACTGTGTGGCAAACCAGGGTGTGAATCTACAGCCCACAGCTTGCGCAGTAACATCGTGCATAGACATTGCTGCAGAACACTTGAAAGTCCACAGCTTGGCTTACCATACTTTGAAGTCAGGGTCGGCTTTAGGAAGTGCGGGGCCTGATTTGAATAGTTTAGACGGGGCCCGCCACCAAAATGCCACTGAAGACCTGGAGCGAGTGAAGGACCCGCTGCCGAAGTGCCGCCGAAGACCCGGAGTGCGGGGCCTTCTTAGGCACGGGGCCCAATTTGGGGGAATCGGCCTAAAGCCAGCCCTCTTTGAAGTAGTAGCACATCAAGCCACGCTCCAGGAATTTCAGAGCAACATCCACACAGGATGTTACTGTGCAGCAAGCTGTTGTACTATAGATTCTCACCGCGGCTTACTGCGCAGTAACTTGCTGTGTAGACAAACCCTGAGCATTTGGTTTCATCTAAGTTAGAGGACTGATAAATAGGTCAGTGTCAATTTTATTCAGTTAAAAATCCATGAATGGAAGCCTGGCCTGTGATTGTGTATTCATTCCCTTGTAGGGGGATGGTCTAGAAATACTTAGTCCTGCCATGAGTTCAGGGGACTGGACTAGATGACCTCTCAAAGTCTCTTCCAATCCTATGATTCTACAACAGTTGTACAGGAAGCAGAATGGGAACTATGCCCAAACAAACCCTCATTTTAAAAAAAAGTTCAGGTTGAAAGTATATTTCAGTGAAAGTCAGTTAATAGAAAATAACATCCCATTTGCTGCATAAAAAGTATACCCTTAAGAAGATCCCCAAGTTAAACAGTCTGGAAATAAACAATTAGAGGATCCAGTCAGTTCCCCACTACCATATCATCCTTCACCACCCATCTTCATTTGTCATCCTACCACCTCTACCCATTTGTGGGAATAGATTTCCCGCTTGGTTTGTTCTGTAGTGAAGATTACTATTCTTTATTTGTATTACAGTATTTCCAGGGTATGTCTACACTCCAATTAGACACCTGTGGCTGGCTCGTTCCCACTGACTCAGGCTCACGGGGCTCGGGCTATTTAATTGCAAAGCAGACGTTCGGACTCAGGCTGCAGCCCAAGCTCTGGGACCCTCCCACCCTGCAGGGTCCTAGAGCCTGAACATCTACACCACAGTTGAACAGCCCCTTAGCCCAAGCCAGCTGCATGGGTCACCCATACCCCTAGAGGCCCCTACAGAGATTATGTTATACACTACAAACACATAGCAAGAAAGACTCTCTGCCCCGAAGAATTTACAGTCTAAAGAGACAAGACAGTCACAGGGTGGAAGGGGAAAAAGATGCAAAGTGACTTACCCAAGGTCACACAGCAGGTGAGCGGCAGAGCCAGAAACAGACCTCGGGTCTCCTGACTTCCAGTCTAGTGCCATATTCACTAGACAATGTGTGCTGCCAGCTCTATACTGTTGATTAGATCTATTGTTTATTAAATGCCCAGTAAATAGGGATATGTCAGAGTTCTATATACTTCCCCCCAGCATGATGTGGTGGGGGACTAGAAGACTAATTGTATGACTAAGACTAGAATTATGGCTCTGGCTAGTGTTAGAGAAAGTTTGGAGCTGTAGGGGGTGGCAGAGCAGGGCTTCTCCCCAGTGTAACAAGCACTCATAGCGACGCCCACACTTGCTTTAGGCCCAGTTTACTGTTCAAACTGAAGCAAACAAGACGTTCCTCCCACTGTCCTATGGTTTCACAGCCTCCCCTCCCAGGCGCCTTTAGTAATGCTGCTTCCTACTACTCCATCCAGCTCCCTGCTCAGCCAGTCCTCATTCAGCCAGCTCTGGTGCTCTTTTGGAAAAGCAACTCCAGGATAACCTTCCTGAATACATGGCCCCTTGCTCTAAGGGTCTACTAGAGACATTAGCACCACTCCTCTACAGTTCCTCATTCCAGGCATAGCCTGTCATGCCTCCTCTCCCTGCCCTCTGACAGGTCTTTTATAGCCCCAGATTTAGCTCTATCCCATTTAATTATCTCAACTGGACACACCTGCTCTGCTGACAGGGCCTAGTTACCTTGTGACACAGGGTTATGTAAGTGTTTGCAGAGCTTGAAAGTTTGCATTTTTAACCATCTGAATCTATATTATGTGAAAACTAACGTGTGAGAACTGCTATAACCTGTGCTTGTGTACTAGTATATTGGAAATGGATCCTTTGAATAGAAAATGTGGGGGCATTAGATGTTGTAATCGTCTAGTAATTTGTTATTTTGAGGTTGGTATATAGTTTGGCAAGGTTCAGGTTGGCTGGGGTGATAGCAAGTGATGGAAGACTTTATGGCAGAGGGGAAGTGGCTGATTTTCATGGCTTCCAGACATTTTCACATTTTTTTAAGGCATAAAGTGTTTGTGTTGAAAGTGTAATATTGTTTTATGGGCATTCCTGGGCTCTGCTGAATCACGCTTTCAACCTTAAATCTCTTTCAATAAATGTTTTGTTATGGAATTCCTCTGGTGTTTTCATGTGCTTTAATGAATGCCAAAGGCTAGATTAAGTTCGCATAGGGTGGCCCAGAAGAAGAGACCTGCTCCAAGAGATTATATAAGGACCAACAAAGTGGGGTTCCTCTCCAGTGGGTGATATGGGGTGTGGGCTATATTGGTGGGCTAAGGGATTAGTGGAGGGAGAAGGAGAGGAGAGGGATTTTGCTACATAGAAAACTATAAGCATTAAAGTTTCATAACAGACAGCATTAAGAGTTTAAAGTCTTTAATGCAAGACTTTGCCTTTCCCTGTCCTGCTCCCAGATCCCTTGTTTCTCACTTTTTACCTTCCCCTGTCACCTGTCAGTGCTTCTCTATCCTGCCCTCCAAACCATATGCCTCCAATCACCTGCCCTCCCCTTTCCTCCAAGACTGAGGAATGTGATGCTTGGACCCCTTTTGAGCTTCAGTCCCTGTTGATACTTCTCTTTATACTCCTTCTCTAGCTACTCCAGGACAGCTGCCTGACCACATGTCTCCCTGACATCCCACCTTTTATTTCTGGTTCAGCACAGCCTGGCAGAACCCAGCAGGGTTGTTATATAATCATATAAAGGGTTGTATATGTTGGTCTGTAGACATGTGAAAACAGCTCTGTCCCAGCGTGTCACACACTGCAGCTGAGGTAACAGGAAAAGATAAAATAATAAAGAAACAAAATACAGTGTCCTGATACTTTAAGGCACACTCCGCTCTGCAGGGCCAGCTCCAGGGTTTTTGCCGCCCCAAGCAGCGCAAAAAAAAAAAAAAAAAAAGCCGCGATCGCGATCTGCGGCAGCAATTCGGCGGGAGGTCCTTCGCTCCGAGGGGCAGTGAGGGACTGTCCGCCGAATTGCCACCGAATAGCTGGACGTGCCGCCCCTCTCTGGAGTGGCCGCCCCAAGCACCTGCTTGGTAAGCTGGTGCCGGGAGCCGGCCCTGCCGCTCTGTGCAGAGCATTTCTCTGCTCTGCTCCAAAGTATCAGGGCTTTCTTCATGCTGATTAAAAATAAAGAGCAACCTGGTAAACAAAGGGTACTTCTGCTGGGGAAAATAAAAAACAGTCCTGAATTTGCAAAGCCTATTATAAGCAAGATAGTCAGTTTCTCCGTTCCTTCATGCAATCCGTGCCTGAGAGCTTCCTGAACCTGCAGTCCTCCTCTTTACATCCCTACACTAATGAAGCTCTAGTATATTGCTTCCCAGCCTACCATAACATGGGAGTACAAACACCTCATTCCAAGCTGTTTCACATTATATATCTTTGTTAATCCCCTATTAGCCCTCTGAGAAACACTGAGCCATTTGTCCTCAGACAGGCCTGCAAAATTTAGCCTTTGTTGGCCAAGCCATTTGGGAGGTAAGATTAGCCAATGGAAACAACCTGGAAACACTGTAAATAGTCAACAAGAGAAAAACTTACAAAAAACACATCAGGGTGAAATCCTGACCCATTGAAGTCAATGGCAAAACTCCCCTTGATTTCAACCAGGCCAAGATTTTACCCCACAACTTTAAAAATTCATCTTCTAATTTTTTTCCCAAAACTTTTCAGAAAAATTCTATTCTGGGAAGAGCTTTGGCATATGTAATTTTAGGGGGATTATTTTCTTTTGGAGGAAATTGGGTTTAGCAAAATTGAATATTGGGGTTACAATGGGAAATTACCTCTGGCCATAACCACAGAACTAGCACAGGCACTTCATAATCTTTGCTAATTATGCACAATCATTAAAGTATGCAAAGCAGTTGAACACTCAGGACCTGACTCTCAGTTATGCTAAGGCCCCTTTATACTGTTCTGGCAGCATACATTCATGCTCATGCTGCCTTGGTGGTATAAAGGGTAGGGCCTTGGTGAAAATAAGGATCAGGCCCTAATTATTTTAAAATACACAATCCAGTGATAGACCTCTTTGAACTCAATTATGTAGGAATATTTAATACAGTGAGGAACCCACGCAGGTGACACTTTGTTAAAAAGGAGGGCTTATAGATCCAGCAAGCATAGTACAACATGTATTTTAGAAGGAACTTACAATGACTCAACTAAAAAGTACGGTCAAAAAGGACAGATGGAACTAAGACAAATGTAAGGACAACTGAGACAGACTGTATGACTGACAATTCCAGAAACAACTGGCAATGGTAGTTAGCGCTTCTCAGATTCCACTTTTGGACAGGTGAATTTTTTGTTTGTTTGCCTTCCTTTTAAAATAAAAAAAGCAAAATAGCAAAAGCCAGCTTTTTCCTCAGTTTGTTTGGTGCCGTTGCCAAGCAGTGTTGCAGTTACAGAGGTGGGGAGGTTCACAGTCTTTGGAGCATAAAATCACACCCTAGAAAAGTTTTTAAAATCAACAACAAGAAAAAAAAAGGTTCTTAAAACATATAATCACATATAAAATCATACGGGATCTGCTGACAATACATGTTCAGATGTCTGCATCCTGGAAAGGATTGTACATGAAGAGGCTTTTCTCATCAGATGGCGTAGGCCGTTGTGTCTGTGGCAACACTGGTTAGGTTTTGAGCTGCTATATTTTTTTGAGGGAAAAGATCTGCAGAAAGGGGATAATGTCTTTTTGTTGTTGCTTTTAATGTTTAAAGGGAATGTACTGAAGGTTTAGAACGGGTACTGTGATACGTATATCCTCAGCCGGATGACAGAGCTCCCTCTGAAGTTGATGACAGTGTTGACTGTGATCATTTCCAAGTCCAATTGAATGGTACGTGGCCCTTTCACAGGACGGGTCATCACTAGAGTTGCACTGATAGGTCCCGTTTGCTGTGTGCAAAACAGAGAGAGAAGCAGGTGAGATTTCCAAAGATGATACATGAAGTTTATGATCTTAGAGTATACCACTTAATGTTTGAGTGTCTAACATCTCAAAACGATGCTTCCTTAGCCCTTCCATCCATTTTGCTGAGGTGGGCAAGTGTCATTATTCCTCTTTGATAGATGGAAAGATTTGGGCACAGAGTAGTTAAGTGAACAAAGGTCAGGCAGTAAGTCAATGGTACAGCTGGGAATTAAAGCCAGGTTTCCTGACCCCTAGTTTAGTGCCCTATACCTTGTACCTCACTGACTTGGTGAGTACATGGGTGAGACACCTCCAGAGGAAACCCAGGTACTGGTGATTCAATAGGTCTCACTATTTTCTCTAAAGGTATGTACAGAGCAATGGAGGTGTGATCATAGTGCGGATAGGCATGCCTGTGCTAACTTTAATTTAGCTAATATGGGTAACAATAGTAGTGAAGATGTGGCAGCCTGGGCTTCAGTGGGGCTAGTACAAGCCCATGTACAAGCCATTGGGGACCGTGGGCACATATTTGGGTTGCTAACCTGTGATGAAGTCTGTGCTGCCTTGTCTCCTCTCTCATAGTTACACATTAGCTAGATTTACACTAGCTTTAATCACCCTTCATTTGCTGTGTAGACATGCCCTGTCATTACTGAAGCAATGCTCTAGCATAGTGGTAGAGGACACTGTGCTGCTGTGGTTGCTGTATTTTGACTGATGTATAAAACAGAGGTAATTAAAGACCCATGTCACTCACTGTAAATTCTTAAACAGACAATTACGTTCTGCCTGCCTAAATATCTCCTACAGTCCACTTTCAATTAGAAAAGGTGCTTTGCATTTCCTGTGTTGAACTGTTGTGTATTTACATGCACTGTTGAGAGCTACTGCACTTCATCCCAGAGATGACTGCATTTCAATGGTATAGGAAGTGTCACTTTGTACAGTTTTATCAGTTTGTAAAGCATGTGGGGATCCTTGCAGATGAAAGTTGTTATTGTACATATAAATCCATCGTTATTATCTGGAGGAAAAAGCAAGAACATAGATTCAAGAGGTGCTGGCATGTTGGGCCAGGTATTCTTTTCCTGTTTCCAGTAGTTCTTAAGCTTCATGAAGTTTATTTTGGTTTGATGCAGAAAATTTTTTATCCATTTAAAGAGACACTGTGGAGTGGTTTTAAGTTCCAAAATTTAGCCTTTATTTTAAAATAATATATTACAAAAACTTCATATGTCTAGAAAACTGTTCATGAATATTTTTCCAGTTTCAGTGGAAAGAGGGTTGTTTTTTCATTTGCATAAATATGTGTTGCAAAATCAGATCCTTTTGAGAGACTCCTTTAAATGTATTATACACAAAGGTGAAAGCAATGCTGGGATTGTGGGTCAGATTTTCAGATGTGCTCAGCACTCATAATAAACTCATCCCTCAAGCACTTCTGAAAATCTGGCTCTCGTTTAGGTACCTAAATGGGGGGTGAATGCTTGATAATCTAGCCAGAATGGTTGGTTCTCAGCACTTGAAAATCTGGTCCTGTGTTGCTAAATAGAGCAGCAAATCCCCATTCAGCAGATCATCACACACACAGCCTGGGACCTGTTTTACTGAGAGACATAATGTTAGCCAGAGCACTTTGGTTAGCTCCTGCTAGGTTTTGAAAAAGTACCAGAGATGGGCAGCACGGGCTTAAGTTTAACAACCCACCTGACTGATGGCACTTTTAACAATACAGCAGTATCTGCCCAACCCACCCTCATCCCCCACATCTACAACCTCTCGTTTTTATTTTTTTCCAAAACAAAGGAAAAGGCACCACCTGCTGGTTATAACCTAGACACTCTGGGAATATTCTGTTACCAGTTAAAGGAAAAGTGCAACATGTCCAATAAAAGAAAGACCTTGGGTACTTTCTGGGATAAATTCATAGATTCATAGATTCTAGGACTGGAAGGGACCTCGAGAGGTCATCGAGTCCAGTCCCCTGCCCGCATGGCAGGACCAAATACTGTCCTTCCATAATGAAAGAAAGGAATCAGATTTGAACAATGGAATTTGTCTGCGAACCCCAGACAACTGACTGATCAGTCCAGATAGGTGAAAAAATCTGGGCCAATAAAACTTTGCAACAGCAAAATGCTGCTAACAGGATGGAAATGATTATCTCTGGAACTGCCTGGAACCTTAAGACAAAGCTGATGCCATTTTAAAGTTCGGAATCCGACGCTACCATGAAGAATGTGAATGGGAAATGCCAGAATCTGTTCTAATATAATTTCCTATGATGTGCTGAAAGTGTCATTACATGTATTCCAATGAATGGCACTTGATTTGACTATGAGGGTCAGATTCTACTTGTGGTTACTATCCAAGCTTCTGAGTCCCGCCAAGCATGATGCTCCTTGTTCTAAGACTGTCAGCTGTCCAATAACTATCCAATGGAAAGGGGGGGGGGGGAAGAGAGGTCAGCTGCAAATTTTGTGGAAAATTTGGACTTTTTATTAAAAATCCAAAACCCTGCAAACTGAAATTTTTTCAGTTTTTAGCCAAAAACGTTTGGGTTTTGACTGAACATTTTGGGGTTTGGATTTTCAGTTTCATGATGAAAAATCAAGAAGTCTTGAAGAAAACAGACACTCTCTGCAAAACTTTCTTTTAATAGAAAACTCAGTTTTTCAGTTAAAAAAAAACCCGACAACATTTTAATCCAGCCTCCCTCCTCAGCTATTTCAAGACGTGAGGTCACAGATCTCACTGAGCCGTATTGCCATGTATGGAATAGCACAAGTGGGGCATGCTGGGCCAGTCTGGTGAATTCCCTACACTGCCATTATAGAGTATCTTTCCCTAGGATACGTCACCTTCCTGCAGAACCAGCATCCACAGCCTTTCAAGGTTTGAGCAGCCCGCTGTGATTATGGACCAGTACATTACACTGCATGGCTATGGATGTAGTATGACAGACACACATCTGCCCCATGAGAGATCTTGTGCTGAAATTTTAAATAGTATACATTAAAAACATAGTACAGCTGTCAGAGAAGGATGTGGCAAACTATAAGATACTGGTAGGACTCTATACAGACTTACTCACCCGCATGTAGAATTCTCTGCCCTCGTTCCCTGATTTGATTTGGAAGATGTAATAGGCACCAGGGAAGCGAGTTGTTGCTTGCATTTGGAAGATGTCAGAAGGCACGGACCGTCCTGACATGATGTCCATGTCTCTATATAGGATGGTGAATGGTTGATCTCTGCAACCGGGGTTTTCAGCTGGACACATACAGCGACTAATGTGGACAAAATTATCATCAGTATTGAGCCAATTCTGCAACACCTAATTCACTACCTGTTGCTATGAAAGCAAAAAATAATGGAGTACAAAACTTAACTGGCTTAAAGAACCAATGTAACTTTCATTTCCTTTGCTTGCATTCAGAGCTCTCCATGGTTCCACCCCCATCCTGCCTATATCTCTGCCTTCATCTTCCTCTCTGGGCTCTGCCAAAACTGCTCTTCATACTGCAACTTTTGTCTCCTTTGATCACTCAAGAATTTGGATTTTCTTTTCTGGCAGCTCTGCAGCTGTGGCCTCCCAATGCACCATTGTCCTGGTAGGAATTTAGCCTATAACTCTTCAGGGTAGGGACCTGTTAATTATTGGCCCAGCTCACTTACGGTGCAGAACCATGAACATCAATGGGGCTATATAAATAATTACATTACTTTTTTTGACAGGTTGTGTGTCCAACACCTTTCGGGTACACGCCATAGATTAAATACAGCCAGAAAATAAATCTAAAGACTGGCCAGAGCCACAAAGTCCAATTCTTCCAAAGCCTGGGTCTGGAGTTTTGGTTCAGGCACATCTCTAATTAAATCAGACAGTCCACAATGATGATCTAAATAGCCCCCTCTCTTTATTACACACACCAACCATAATCCATAAACACCCCATGGATGGTCCAAACTTGAGCAAATACTTGACCAAAGAGATGTCTTGCACTGACGGCCAATAAAGGTAAATTTTGTTATCAATGTTATGTTCTAATGGTCCCTGCTGGCCTTAAACTCTGTGAATATTAAAAGACCCAGCAACTTGCTTTCCTTTGATCACACTAAGTCCCATTGTTCAGGCTGATGACATTACCCTAACTGCTTCCTAGAATCTCTCATCTTCCCTCTATTTAAGTAATGCTAATTTCCCTGACAGTACTTCTAAAGTAAAATCAGAATCTGCATATAGATTTTAGAGCACTTTAAAATATGGCTCTTAAAACCAGAATTTTGATCTTGGGGCAAAACTCCCAAAAGAAGCCCGTGCAGAATGCAGGCAAAGAGCAAGAAACGTGCACAAGCCACATTTGCTGAAAGTGCTCAGACTCTCAGTGCATCAGTGTTGCTCAGGTTCAGCGACCAGAGCATGTCACCTTGAGCCACCCAGTTACTATAACTGGTGATAATAGATTGGCTAGAAACCCTTTGGATGTTAACAGAGCCCTAGTCTTGTTGCACGTCTTTTGTTCTCTTTGGCTTCAGCTACTGACATACCATCTGGAGTTTTAAGCTTAATATTGAGTAACTTGGCAAGGGGGCTGCAGGTGCCATACGCTGATTGAAATAAATCCCAAGTGACTGAGATAAGACTGGGGAGAATTTCAGCCATAATTTGACTCCCAGGTGTGTGCAAAAAAACGTTAGAAGAACCATGTGATTTTGTAAGATGCTGGGGCTTTTAGCAGGGGGATTGTATCTTGGGAACACCGTGCTCAAAGGACCTCACCTGTGGACCACTAACAGTACCTAGGACCCCCATGAAGCAAAGCACATTTCAAGACAATGTCAGTCAGCATGTGGATTTTACAACTCTTAGAAGAGTCATCTTTTAAATGGTAAGTGACTCAATCTTAACTCTAGCAGAGTTGCCACTCCTCTATAGTACAGTGTGTTATGCTTTCAAAGCACTGTACAAACATTAACTAGTTAATCCTCACAACCCCCTGGATTAGGTAGGTAAGGAAGTACTATTATTAACAAATAGATTGTGTTTGATCAAGTATGATTAAAGGCAGGTGACAATGGAATAACTAACTTTCTTTTGTTGCATTATAACCATTATGGTCTTCTCTGCTGCACTCGTTTTGGTGAGGGCTTTTCCAGCTTAACTTCCCACACAACTGAATCTCCTACCACCTGGCAAGTAATTGCAATTTATCATTTTTATAAAGCTTGCTAATAGTAAATGCAACAATAGCGTCTGTATAGCACTTTAGATGTACTTTGCTGTCATGATGCAGAAGTGCAATTTATTTGCCTCAAGCAGATTTACTGCCCTCCACTTCTATGGGTCTGTTACTCACTTGTCATTGATCTGGATATAAGGATCCTCACACTTTACTGGGTCTAGACATTTGTATCCTCCTTGGATATTGAAACAAGTTTGCTGTGTAGTACAAGTGAAGTTTCTAGTCTCACATTCATTGATATCTGAAACACAAAAATGAGAGGGAGGATAATACAAGGAAAACTCTACAAGATGCCACCCTTGTAAAGTGTGGCCTAGTGGATGGAGCACTGAACTGGGACTCAGGAGACCTGGCTCTGCCACTGACCTGCTGGATGACCTTGGGCAAGTCATTTCCCCCCTCTGGGCCTCAGTTTCCCCCATCTGTAAAATGGGGACTATGACACTGACTTCCTTTATAAAGCACTTTGAGATCTATGGATGAAAACAGCTATATAATAGCTAGATATCATTTATTATTTGTATTTTATTATAATAAAGCAACCTCCCCTATTAAGGGATTGCACCAAAGTATCACCAAACAAAGTACAACCCTGCTCCATCTGTATTAGAAGGCTACCTCTGATAAGTAAGGATGGATTACTAACCTTGTAGTAACTTGAGCTCTTGCGATGTGTTATCCCTATGAGTAGTGCTATTTAGATTGTGCATGCTCCCAGGACCAGAGATTTTTCACTAGCAGAGTCTGGGCCATGTGTGCATAAAAGGCACTGTCAGATCATGGCCATCTTAGTTCCGTCTCTACCGTCAGTGCCAGGTAGGGGGAGGCCAGGCAGCAGAGAAGGAGTGTTGGTAGTGCACTGCACAGCTCAAAGAACTCAAGTTACTACAAGGTAAGTAACCCATCCTTCTTCTTCAAGTGGCTGTCCCTATGTGTAATGCACTTCAGATGATTCACAAGCAGTGTCTGTTTCAAGGAGCTGTCTGCCTGGAGTCTTATGACACAGCAGATTGCAGAGCTGCCCTGCCCAAAGAGGCAGTAGAAGCAGCTGCTTGCACCAGTGCATATTGTCTAGTGAAGGTGTGAATAGAATTCCAAGTTGTTACTCTGCACATGTCAGCAATAGGAACGTTTCTAAAGAAAGCTACCGATGCTGCCTTAGCTCAAGTTGAGTGAGTTCATATGCTGCCCTCAAGGGACATATTGTTCAACTTGTCCCAGAATAGGTGCTGGGGGGGGAGGCGGGTGGTGGCCCACGGCCCGGGACCCCCACTGGTGCTGGGAAGGCGTGGTCTGGGATCCCCGCTAGTGCTGGGAGGGGGGAGGATAGGTGGCAGCGCGCAGTATGGGACCCCCGCTGATGCTGGAGGAGAGGGTTGGCAGGGCTGGAAGGTTCCCTACCCAGCTCCAACCAGCATGTCCCTGCAGCTCCTAGGGGGAGGGGCGCCCAGGGGAGCTCCATGCGCTGCTTCCGCCACAAGTGCCAGCTCCACAGCTCCCATTGGCTGGGAACCACAGCCAATGGGAGCTGTGAGGGCGGCACCTGCAGGTGTGGGCAGCACGCGGAGCCTCCCTGGACGCTCCGCCTAGGAGCTGCAGGAACATATTAGTGGGAGCCGGGGAGCCACCCCAGGTAAGCACCGCCGCCACACACCCCAACCCCCTGCCCCAGCCCTGGACCCAAACTGCTACTGCTGGCCCAGAGGCTGCCTGGCTTGGGCAGCCTGAGCCAGCACTGGCTGCTGCAGAAATCACAGAGGTCACAGAAAGTCACGGAATCCATCACTTCCGTGACCTCCGAGACAGACACACAGCCTTACACATAAGTACTTGTGGCCATATGACTCAACAGTGATGAGCAAGATTTGTCTGGATGTTCTGGGGCTCAAACAGATCTGCTGTATGAGCCTGGTGATGGAGGAGAAATGGTCATCTGGTAAGTATGCCCTGGTTGTAACCGCATCCAGCCTGATCCTGATAAGCTCTATCGACTGTGAGGGTTGCAGGGTGGACTTCTCCAGGTTCACTCTGAGGCCCAGCCTCTCAGACAGATGTAGAAGCATGGCAGTTGCTTCTTGTGTTTCCCTGTAAGATTGTCCTTTCGGGAGCCAGTCATCTAAGTAAGGGTAAACTGTCATTCCTTGCAGATGAAAGTGAGCTGCTACCAGTGAAGGAACCTTGGTGAAAACTCTAGGTTCTATCAAGATCCCAAAGGGGAGCTCTCTGGTAGTGGTGTTGACTGGCCACAAATCTCAGGAATCTGCACTGGGCTGGATGAATGTCTATATGAGTGCAGGCATCTTTGAGACCGAGGGGCATGAACCAGTTGTCTGGATCTAGCACCAGGAAAAGGGACAATAGAGTCACCATTCTGAATTTTAGGTGGTGGATGAACTTGTTCATTCCCTGAGGTCCAGAGTGGGTCCCTATCCCCCAGTCTTCTTGGGAATGAGGAAATACCTTGAGCAGACAATCCCTTTCTCCTTGCTATTGGAGATATTTGTTCTATTGCCTCCAGTTCAAGGTGTGACTATCTCCTGCAGAAGAATGTGCTTGTGCTTTATGTTGATGATGTGGGAAGGTCCAAAGTCTGACAGTCCATGTTCTTGTGAGAATATGCTTGAAAGAGGACAGGGAGGGCAGTCGGGGAGGAAAGAGAACTAAATAGTGAATCCCAAGGAGACAACCTCTAGGACCCATCTGTCCATTGTGATTTCTGTCCAGGCAGATAGTGGGAAAGTCAGCCTCCAAAGAGAGGGAAAGATCTGAGAGGTTGTGCAGATCTGGAGGGACAGTTAGTGTCTGGCTTTTGCAGGTCCTGTCAAAATACCAGTCTAGATGGTGGAAGATAGTTGACCTTGGGCACCCTTTCTATGTGTCCCCTGCTGCTTGTGTGGTGGTTCATACTCCCACTAGTGATAAAAGGCAGGTGGGGTTGGTCATCAGAATTGTGGCTCACTGGGTTTCTTCTTGACTGCACATGTGTAAATACCCAGCAATCAAAGTGTGGCTCTGGGGTCTTTCAACAAACTGAGAGACTCATCTGTCTTAGCACTGAATAAAGTGTCACACTCAAATGGAAGATGCTTCAGCATTGTTTGAACTTCCTTTGGGATTCCTGAGGAGAGCACGATGAGTGTCTCATCATGGCAGTAGTGGCCATGAATCTCTCCACCATGTCCGCTGTGTCTAAGGTCATCTGGAGTGCTGATCTTTTTACCAGCTCTCCTTCATCAAGTAGGGTCTGGAAGTGGTCTCTAATATCCTGAAGCACCATAAGCTGGTCAGCTTGTCATAAATAGTAAAATCATATTTGACCATCAGAGCTTGGCACTTTGAGACTTGGAATTGCAAAGAGGCCAAGGAATGTGCCTTTCTGCCAAAGAGGTCAAGCCTCTTCGCTTCTTTCTCATGCAGCATTGACTAAGCCTGTCTCTGTCGACTATGCTCAGTGGCTGTTGAAACTACCAACAATTTGGGAGGCCAGTGAGAAAATAACTACTGTGACCCTTTTGCAGGTACTAAATACCTCTCCTCAGCCTGTTTGGACACTGGTGGGATTGTGGTGGTTGTCTGCCAGAGAGTCCTGGAGGGTTCGAGGATTGCATCATTAATAGGGAGCACCACTGCTCCGGTCCAATCTATGCAAAATGTCTAGCAGTTTGCGTGATGCTTCCTGGACAGGCCGCTCTCGAGTAAATCTTGGAAGGCCTTTGTATAATTGGGGTGCATAGGGGAAACTGTAATCACAGCATCATCTGGGGAAGAGGAGGACAAGGTTACAGGCACAAAATCCTCCTTATGATGCTCTTCATCCTCCTGCTGCTGGAGTTGAGGCTCTTGAGGAGGCTAAGGAGGCACTTCCTCCACCCTGGGATCCCTTATCTCTTTGGGTCCCTTGTGTCTTAAGGTGGGTATATTGTATGATGGTCCCAGAAGAGCCTCGAGACTCAATACCATTACTGCTCAACATTGTAGCCCCTCAATAATGGCGCTGAGGTGCTGGGTACCAGTGAGTATATGGGGGAGAGGGTATCCTCTGGTACAAGAGTAGTGAGACAGTGTGGAGACTCTCAATATTTTATCAGGGATCAATGCTCTGTAGGAGTCCTTAGGGACATAGTCTGGGACAGGTGTCTGCTGTAGTCCTCTTCTGACTTTGAGGATTCTGACCTCAGATCCAGAAAGGGAGGCTCTTCATATTGCAGGAGGTGGGAGTGATCTGCCTTTACTCATTGATGGTATCGGAGACAGTCTGCCTCAACCCAACTTGTTGGTGGGGATTGGAAAGTGGTACCACAGAGATATTGGCACCAGTTGAAGTCTTGGTGCAAGGTATTGAGATCTGGAAAGGAGGAGTGACTCCAGTTCTAGGAATAGCAGAAGATTTTCTGGAATCAGAAAGCCAGATAGAGTTGATGGGGATGTATCCACAGCTCAGACCACTGAAGTAGAGGTCACTAAATCTGACGGTACCAATGAGGGTTTCGGTGTTGAAGAAGCAGTCCCCAGTACTGGAAAGTGCTGCAGTTTTGCCCTTTGAAGAAGTCCCAGTCTGTTCCTTCTCAGTATTGTATGGCTCTGAAGTACAAATCTCCCAGTGACTTGGAATGAGGCAGGGACTTCTGCCTCTTCTTAGATTTGAATGGGGAATCTTCCCTCTTGTCCTTATGAACGCACTTGCGTCTCCCTTCCCTTCCCTGCTCTCCTGAGCCTCTCTGAGCCGGTGAGGGGTCGAGGTCTTGGAACTGCCCAGAGACCGAAGAAGAGGAGCCAATCCTACCTTCTTCAGGTTGATGTACAGGGGCATACTCCTTACTTTCATGTACTTCTCAAAGAGGAACTTTTGGAGCTGAAACTCCCTGGACTGCTTTTTCCTACTCAGAAACGACCTGCGGATACCACAGGGGCATACTGGAAGGGACATTGGCTTCCCCCAGGAAGTACAGACAGATATTGTGATAGTCCGTGACCAGGAAGGGCTTGGGGCATGTATTGCAATTTTTGAAACCAGGGATTCTTGGCATACTCCCCACAACCATTGGGTGGGTGGGTGTGGATGTGAGTATGTATACAGCAATGACTTCCCACCATTGGAAAAGGTTTCCAAAAATAGGGAACTAGACCCCTAAATCTATCGCTTAACTATACTATAAAACTAGCTAACTATGAAAATTCTTACAACTTTGAAAACTATTTAGAGAGAGAATCTGAAGAAGTCAGCATGACACTGATGCTCCATCCTAGCCCACGAGCAGTAAAAAGGAACTAAGAGGTAACAAACTAAGAGATAAGAGGGTGGCAGTCTAGCAGCCCCTCTCATCTCTTTGGGGTGGCGCACAAGAAGAGTGGGGATGAATACGTTGACCACACAGCCACTGCTAAAGACCATTCCCCAGTCACGGGTACACAGAGTGCATGCCCAACCTGAAGTGCACTACACAGAGGGACAATCACTCTAAGGAGAACCATTTTTTCATCAGTCCCTCTTTTAAGCCAGGTTTCATTGTATTATTAATAGTTTATTTCTCAGTTTCTGGGAGAGCCCTCACAGTGATAGGCACTGCACAAATATAAAAGGAGTCATGGCCCCTGCCCCAAAGAGCTCACAATCTAAAAAGTTAAACAGACAAAGGGGAGGGGAGGGGAGCATAATGTGCCCACATACCAATAATGCAAAGTTTTCTGGGAGAATTGTTGGACATACACTGTCCCCATTTGCCCCTCAACCTTGCCCTTATTAGCCAGCTAATAAATGAAACATTCAGAACACAAGGCACTGATCCAGTGTTATTCAGCATGGGGCCAGGTACACTCTGCTATTGGAAGTGCCAGTTGGGGGGAATGAGGGGTTTGGGCATTAAAAAATTCAAACAACACCTGACTCCAGGAATGCTGCTACTGAGACGATTAAAAAAAATATCCGTATTGATGAACCCTGCATAACATCTCAACCCTGCAGGATTTCTTTTTCAGTGAATTTATAGAGGGTGGACATTAAAGAAAGAGCAGACTGCTCCTATGCTCACAGCCAGCTTAAAACTGGTTGAGAAGCCACAGACAGAAAGCTGTATTGAAAGGGAGAAGCGAGTCCAGCAGCTATGGTACAACCACGGCTACAGCTTAATGCAGAACATACAGAACAATACGTGGAGATACAATAAAAAAGAAAATGCCCCGGGGCACAGTCATGGAAGTCAGTTGCTATCTCTTTCTGATCCTATAGTGCAGGACACACCCATAGATGCAGGGACCAGTGCTCTAGGTTTGAGATTAGCTCTACTCAGTAATATACTTTAATGAGTTAATGGCATTTCAAAAGTTCCAGAGTAAAGTAGGGGCTCTCAGTGGACCCAATCCCCATTTCCCCCATTGGAGTCAGTAGGTGTTTTGCCACTGTCTTCAGGGGGAGCAAAACTGGCCCATTAGGTACCTTTCTGTGCAACCCTTACTCACAATAGCAAGCGCTTACTCATGCAAATAACCCCATTGATCTCAATGGGATCACTCATGGGAGTAAGCACTCACCAGCATAGCTGCACAATACACCCCCTAAGAATATTTCCAACTTTTTGCAATGCCAAGATCAAGCAAACATCTCAAGTCTTGATTCTCAGTGAATCAACTTAATTTTCCTTCCGGAACTATGAGCTATTTACTGTTTGGTTGGGTTTTAATTCATGGTTGGAATGTTCTTACCTTGACAGCTTCTGTTATCATCAAGCAGAACATAGCCAGGGGGGCAGGAACAGTAGTAAGAACCGGGCTCATTCACACATTGGTGCTGGCAAAGGAACTCTGAGAAGCTGCACTCATCCATGTCTGCAGTGGTAGAATGAAGTTTACAGTGCTTTGTGTTAAAGTAAGAAGGACTTTCCCCTGAACAGAACTCTGTCCTAACTACAGTGCCTGTCACCACAAAAATTCATAGAGCTATAAGATCATGGTGTTTGCTATTCAGCTCGGTTTAATAAGCCAGATTCAACTTTGATGTAAATCCACTGACTTTACTGAAGTTACACCAGGGTGAATATGGCTCATGGTAGCTAGGAATGAATGTAAATTATTACTTTACTTGAAAAAGGAAAATGATCCAATTTACTATTGTTTACTAAGCCTCACCCATGTCAAGCCAGGCCTACAACTATTAATAAATGATAATGAAACCGACTCTCAGAAGACCATCCAGTAGGCAAGCCAGTCTAAAAGTGAGACTCTACCCTGAATGAAATGTAGACTGGCACCTTTCTATTCAATATTCCTGCTCAGTGTGTGTAATCAGTCAGGCTGGCTTACTTGACTAACTGAAATAACCTTGTAGTGTTTCTTACTCTTGTTAGCCCTGCAGAGCCAACATAGCTAAGAGAGAGTGAACTGGATTTTATTCCTTTTTATGCATCATCAAGAGAATTGTTTAAGTTCCAGTCAGTTACTTGTCATTCAGGGTACAGTTTGGCCTGCAGAAGCTTTATTACTGGTGATGATGGAAGGAACTTGACTCTTAGGTCCCCAGATAACATTTTTTTTAATCATTTTAATTTTAAACTGACGCCTGTGATCTGGGTCATGACAGACATGGAACTCCAGGGGGCCATTTTTAAATAGCTACTTTTTAGAATACAGTACCAGGGAAGAACATTCAGCCACAAGTAGCCCCAAGGCTACTAAGCCATTTTAATTCAGGGTCATCTCTACTATGCGACTGAATGTTGCAGATCATGGGAGTCAAGGTGGTGGGGTGGCCTACAATAGGTTTCTCTATATTTTTAACAATACAACCAGTTTTGTTAATTCTTCTGGAAGACTATGGCAAAACTCGCTATTGCCTTCAGGAGTGCAGTTGGACTTCATCAGTGCAATTTTTTAAAGCTCTTTGCTATGTATAATCAATTCTGCTGTGTCGCCAGAGTATTTACGCACCTTAGGGCCCACTCCTGCATGCTTGGTACATTCAAAGGCTCCTGTTGACTTCGGGTGGGGGAGGGGGTTGGTGGGTGAGAAACACAGGGTCAGGCCCATAATGACTTGCTGACAGTTCTCTGTGCAGCTATATAGGGGACCTAGCTCTCCTCCTGCAAGAAGCTGAGTGCCTCACTTCCCATTCATGGCAGCTGAAGGTGAAGGCATTCAGCACCTTTTTAGCTCTGGCACTCAGTAGCAGAAATACACCCTCCATTAACCTGCAGGTACAAGGGGAGGATTTGGGTGTAGAGCAGAGGCTTTGCAAATAACGGAGTCTGTCCATGTCATCTATTCTGTTTGGTGCATCAATGCATCCAACTAAAATGTTACTTCACAACTTTTTAATTAAGCTTTCTCTACAGGTGAGATTGCATTGAATGAAAAGCTAGAGAGTGAAAGGATACATTGCTCTTATTTCCTGTATTGTCAGAAAACCTGTTTCTAATTGTCCATGTAATTGGCCATTTACTTATATCTCACTTCACAGGTAGAACTACCCATGGAACATAGGTATGTTTTCATGATCCAGATGTTACAGACCTGATCTAGCTCTAATCTAAGACACAGAAGTAAAAGGCCTCTCCTCAAACAAATGGTAATGAGTGTGTGTGTGGAGTCTTCCCTCGCAGGGAGCTGTGGGTTTGAGTCTATTTTATAAAGGGAAAAATCTTTTCTGGAAAGCAAAGCCTTCCCTCCAAGAGAGTGACACCAGTCCCAGCAGAAATCCTGCATCCCACCCCTGCGGCAGCCTTTAGTCAGTTATTTCCTAGGCATTCCAATATGGCTTAATAACATCACCCTAGCTCAGTGCAGGTCTCCCGAATGCCTAGAGATCTTTAAAATAACGGGGAAGCTGAGCAGCCTTTCAAATCTCTGATTAAAAACAGAAATGCTGGTTTTCATTCTTTTTACTCTTGATTTGCTAAATCAACATAATTTGCAGAATTCTGTGTTCAAGTGAGAAAGCAGGACCCCAATGTTCCCCATGGGATCATGTCTGAGGGGAAAGCACATGCAAGGAAGGTCACTGTTAATCATTTCCTTATTCCCCTGCTTAGTTAATAAGAGAACATAACATAAGAACAGCCATACCGGGTCAGACCAAAGGTCCATCCAGCCCAGTATCCTGTCTACCGACAGTGACCAATGCCAGGTGCCCCAGAAGGAGTGAACCTAACAGGTAATGATCAAGTGATCTCTCTCCTGCCATCCATCTCCACCCTCTGACAAACAGAGGCTAGGGACACCATTGTATGTGTATTTTTCCCATGTGCATTACTTTACATTTATCCACATTAAATTTCATTTGCCATTTTGTTGCCCAATCACTTAGTTTTGTGAGATCTTTTTGAAGTTCTTCACAGTCTGCTTTGGTCTTAACTATCTTGAGCAGTTTAGTATCATCTGCAAACTTTGCCACCTCACTGTTTACCCCTTTCTCCAGATCATTTAGGAATAAGTTGAATAGGATTGGTCCTAGGACTGACCCTTGGGGAACACCACTAGTTACCCCCTCCATTCTGAAAATTTACCATTTATTCCTACCCTTTTTTCCCTGTCTTTTAACCAGTTCTCAATCCATGAATGGATCTTCCCTCTTATCCCATGACAACTTAATTTACAAAGAAACAAAGGCTTGAGTCTGAGCCGCCAGTTCCTGAGTACTTATTCCCAGCTCTGACACACAGACTCCCCTGAGCAAATCACTTCAGCTCTCAGTCTGATTTCCCCAATCTTTAAAATGGGGGGGGGGGTAAATATATTTAACTACCTCACCAGGGTGTTGTAGGGATGAGTAATTATCTATAAAGTGGTTTATAGAGGGAGCATGCTCGATATTGTTGTTATTAACTTCAGGCCATGAAGCTACTTTATCAACAGGGAGTGTGAAAAAACAGACACCACTTTACATCTTGTGTAATCCTGCTAAAACCAGAATTTGGACCAATGAGCATGTTTGAACAAGGCAGCATTTCACTGCCAGAACAAGGACTTAAGAATAGAATTTTAAAGGTATTCAACATTGCGAGGTCTAAGTCCCATTTTCAAAAGGGACTTAGACTTTTAGGAGACTAACTCCCACTGATGTTCACTGACACTCAGGGTCCTAAGTGCCCAACTCACTTTTGAAAGTGAGACTTAGGCTCCTGAGTTACGCATTGCAGTGCTGAGCAGAATAACCCCTAAATACCTTTAAAATCTGGGCCTGAGTCCCTTTCTTTATAATTAGGCTTACAAAGAACAATGGCTTAACATAAACTGCACGTCACATGTTTTTTCTCTCAAACACAGCCCTTTACATCTGTTTAGTGTAAATTAAAAAACAAATATTTTCCAGTGAGGTTTTTTCCTTCCAAGAAATATTGGCTGGATTCTCTCATTTAAACAGACTGTGGGGACACTCACGAAAGAAGTAAGCCTAACTATTCTTTTTCAATTAAGCAAAATAAAACAACAAAAGGAAAACGAGAGAGGGGAAAAGAACAATGTTGTAATAATTTTCCAATAATACTGCTACATGGTGGATGGATCGCTCCTATCTGATTAGATTCAACAGTGCTCATGAGGATGTTTCTTGTTTCTTTAAATCTGTAGCAGGCAGGTAGGGCTGGAAAATGTTCGGGAAAGTTCTGCAGTAAAGCAGGGCAAGAGAGATAACATGTGCTTAAGTACCTGTTGAATTAAAGTAAGCTATTTGCTGTATCAGGGCAAGAGTAGATTTTGGAATAATGCTATTTTATTTATGCCAATAAAGTTCCTTGGTGAGTGTTAGAAGAAAGCAACTCTTTTCTGTGGTTCTTTACCATTGTCACAGAACAGTTCTAATGTTTAATCTATTCCTTTACAACCATTATCAGAAAAAAACAAACACCACCATTGATTTTTGTGTGTTTTCTTGCTTTTACCCTCCTGTTTAACTGAAATTAGGAAGAGATGAATTGCTCTACTGGATTGGATAGGTAGATATATCCTACTTCTAACAGTGGACCATATTTGAAACTTCAGAGGAAGGCACATAAAAAATAATACATTACAACAAATGATTTAAATACAGTTAACCCCCTCCCCGCACCCAATCACTGAAGACAGTTACCACTGCAGCTAATTCCATCAGCTTCCAGTTCATAGCCAGGATCACAGCGACAGAGAAAAGAGCCATATGTGTTGACGCAGTTTTGCACGCAAGGGTTCTGGGTTGTACATTCATTCACATCTACGGGAAACCAATACTCAGTTTATCAATGACTTCTCCCAAGGCACTGCATCTAATTAATTACTATTACAATCAAACATTAGAAAGGACTTAATAGTACAGGCACAGCAGTTTCGTTTGGTTCTCTTTGGCTTGACTCAGTTTGTATTGTTATTGGTATTTAAGGCTGATGAATTGTAATGAAAAAAGTGGTTGGAAACACAGGCCATGCTGTATGTAAAGCAATTGGGAACATCTTCCCTAATGCTGTTGCTGAGGCACTAGATAGCATTGAATATGAGATCAGAGAGTCTCATATTTAACAAGTCTGCCAGCTCTTGAACCTACCCCTAGTGAGGGAAGAGGGTCACTTACAACTGAGACTTCTTGGGGAAAAAGCTGCTTGATCTGTCTAAGATCAGAAAATAACAAGAAAGACTGGGATAAACTATTTACTGCAGATGCTTCCTTGTTTATCTAGTAATTATAAGAGTCTCCAACTGATTTAATCTGAGCAAGACCAGGCCAAAAGCAGCAGGATAAATCTAGGGAATGCTGATGTAATGAGGAAATGATCCTTATAGAATACTGTGGCTACCATAAAGTAAAGACTTTCCTTTTAGGACACTTGCAACTCCTGGAGTGTCTTTATCCCATTAACGCTGGGCCATTCCCCGAGAAGCTGCTTTGAAGTATTTTACTGTTCAAGAACAGAAATATAACGTTGATCATGAGATCACAGAGGCTCTGATCCAGTAAGGCACTTAAACACATTGGAGAGGAAGAATGGGCCAATAGGGCATTAACCTGGGACTTGGGAGACCTGGATTCAATTTCCTGCTCTGCCACAGACTTCCTGGGTGATTTTGCGCAAGTCACTTCATCTCTCTGTGTCTGTTCTCCATATGGAAACTGAAGCTAATGGTACTGTCCTACCTCACAGGGGTGTCGTGAGTATAAATACAGTAATGATTAAAAGGTGCTCAGATATTACAGTGATGGAAGCCATATGAATACCTACAGGAACGTTTACCCTGCAAGCTGAAATTCCAGCACAAGGAGACATACCCTGCAGGATCGAGCTAGCATGCTAAAACAGAGTGTGGTTGTGGCAGGTTTCCCTGAGTATGTGTCTAACAGCTTGGACAGAGATGTACTTGGGGTGGCTAGCTGCTCACACCACAGTGGCTACGCTCTATATTTAGCACACTAGCTCAATCAGAGCTAGCACAGCTGTGTCTCCTCCAGCTCAAAGTGTAGCCATACCCTATAACAGACAGTGTAGTCATTGCCTGTATACAGTACCTTGGCATGATCGTCCATCATCATTAAGGGTAAAACCTGGATTGCATGTACAGGAGTAGGAACCAGGTACATTGGCACACAGCTGCTGACAGTAGCCATAGCGACATTCATCTATGTCTAAAAATAAAAAAAGATTCAAAGTACAGACAAGATTGTAGTTGTACTTGCCATACATAGCATTAGATAAACTCATATAACCATAGGACTAAAATCTACTCATAGCGAGGGGGGAAGGGATTAATATATGATATTCTGACTCCAGAACTCGAACAGCCAAAGTCCAAAACATTCAGATGGAAGGTTGTTCAAGTCCATATCTCCCCAAGACAACACAGCAATACATTTTGTTATAAATAGCTGAAATATAATTATGGGAGCTGATTGGTTCCATAGTCAGTTGTAAATGATTCTGCTCAATGTGCTACATTATCAAAAAGCCCAGGTCACACGCCATCAGTAGCTACTCTCGATTTGTGTCTATTAGAGTATAGCACAAAATATTATACTGTTTTTCTGCAATGGTTAGGTTGTAATCCTGGTCACTTACACACATATATCAGGGCTACTCACATAATAAGGTGAGCAGGATTTAGCCCCAAAAGCTGCTTTTAGTCTTAGACGTGGCAATCTTTAAATATTTTTATCACCCTGAAAACTATTTTTATTGGACTGTTTTCACTGGCTTATGAGGAAACTTTAAAATATAAGAATTCATAGTGTCGCTAAAATAACTGTTTTTTTGTTGAACTGCAGCATGAACAATCGTTGCATTTGACTGTCATGAGCAAGAGACAAGATTGAAAGACACAAGCATAATGTAAATTTACTCTCTGATGGCACTGGAACCTAATAAACATGATTATGAAAGTTAGGAAGAGCTTTACTCCTTGCTTCAGAGCAGAAATAAAACACTTGATGAATTGTCTCTTTTGTGGCAATTCATTTTCTTTTGGATCAGCTGCCTTCTAATTTATGGGGTTTGTTTTTTGGCTGTCCTCAAAACTTCATATCCTTCCAATAGTGAGTAAAAGTTTATGACCTTGCTTAGATTTTTCTTTATGGGTGATTCAAATAAGCTCTCAGAGCAAATACTGCACTGATATTCAATTTCTCTCTGTAGTGACAACCCAAGCCTTGTAGTGACAGCAGATGGGAAAGACGGTATTGGAAGATGTTCCCTATATGAGTGCTTCCTGTAAACAAGGTCAAGGGTGAATGGTTTACTGGAATAGCAACTCATTCTTCTCCCTCTCTCTCTCTCTTTCTTTTTTTTGTTTGTTTGTTTGTTTTGTTTGAGCTGGAAAGTACTGCTGTGATTGGAAAAACTATAATTATATAAAAGTCTGTTGTGATCTGGAAAAATAACAACTCAGTTTGATGAAAGCTTAACAAATTTGCACTTGGAGAACCAGACCTGAGCTTCCTCAAAACTGCATCCCTAAGACACTCCGGTGGAATATTAAGTGATAACATCCAGCCAGTGAAACACTAAGGTAGACATAGAAAACCAGTCAAACAAACACTTCCTTGAGTGAGGGGATGATTCTTGGCTGAATGACCAGTGGCGATGAGAACCTGCGGCATTCATGGAGTTCAGTGGAAATTGTGGTGCTGACCACCTCTGAAAATCAGGACATATGTTTCCCGCAACTTTTGAAAGCTGCATTTTCTGAATTTGACTTTCTGGGTTGACTCTTGCTCCCCTTACTCACAAGGGTATATCCACTGGGCCGGAGTCTTCTCTCTACCATGCCATGCCAGTTCCATGCTGGTGAAACTCCTTTGATGTGAACGGAGTTCCACCGGCATAAGCCAATTAGACTTGTTGTCTTCCATCTGTTTACTAGAGTGAGTAAGGAAAGCAGGATTTGCCATTTATGGTGTCAGTTATATCAGAAGTATCTCCAGAAACTCCAATGCACGTGAAAATCAGAATATTGATAGTTTCAGTTTTGTCTGTCACACACAAATGCACAAATTGCAGTTCATTGTTTGTCATTTATCATGTACTTTTTGGCATAATATAGGCATTCTCTGACGTCTTACTTCAAATTGGTTATGTTCCCAGTTTGGATTTTAAAGCAGAAATTAGGTGTTAAAGACTATTTTATCCAACGGAATATTTGAATAGTTTAGGTGATTTTATATTACCATGAAGAATGGACAACACTGGGTAGCTGCTAGCTAGCTTTATCAGGTTTAAGTTTTTGGGTTTGCGTGGCAATTTTGTCAAAGAAATGGCTCAGGAAGCTAGGTTAAACAGGGCAAAAGTAATGGAAATATGTTTAAAAGTATTAAGGGGCATTGATTTTCACCTTTAATAGATTTATTTTCTGTTTTAGTCCAATACCAAGATGACCCACATACCAGTGACAGGTGTGTCATATAAACGTCTAGATAGATAGGTTAAGCCCTAATCCTGCAAAATTTTATACACATTCTCAACTTTAAGCATGTGAGTACTTCTGTTCTCCTCAGTGGCACCACTCACAGCACTGAAAATGTAGAACATGCTTAAGTCTTTGCAGGATCAGGACCTACAATTATAAAATCTCCAAGCCAGGGACTTTGTTTTTGTAGGAACCCTTTTCCTGACTGGCTCCTCTTGGCACCACTGTGTAACTACTGTGCTGGCACTTACGGGCTAAATATTAAATAGCAACAACAACAACAATTTGGTTAGACAGATGTGCTGTTCTTACTAACAGTGAAGAAATGTACCACCAGAGACTGCCTTTGTAAACTCAACCCAGCCCTCCAAATACTTTTAAATTATCTTTTTTTTTTGCCATGTGCCCAGTGGAAATGGATTCTCCAGGGCCTGTGGAAAAGCAGAGAACTGAGAAGACTCTTTGACATTTTTGGAAAAATGCAGAGGAGTTTTTTCAGCACAGCTTTTCTTGTTACATCTCTGCATTGCTTTGTGGTGATCTTCCCCACCCTTACTCACAGTTACCTAAATAAACCATTGAGATGTTATTGTCTCTTTAAAATAGCATAAACAGATACTCTTGGGCAAACTCAGCTCAGCAGGGCAACAACTATGGGTCTCTGATACTTACACCAAGCATCAAAGTGCTTGAATCCTGACTCGGGGCCAAATCCTGGTTCCTGCACATAGCTCATGTACTTGGGTTGTGCACAAGGGAACTACATGGGGATCATCACATACCAGGGCATGGTGCAGAACACACACACATAGGGTGACCAGTTAGCAAGTGTGAAAAATCAGGATGGGTGTGGGGGTAATTGGCAGCTATATAAGAAAAAGCCCCAAATATCAGGATTGTCCCTATAAAATCAGGACATCTGGTCACCCTACACACACAACCCCATGCACAAGATTAACCCAGTGCATCCATAATATCACAGATCACTTGCTAGCCCAAACTCCCCACCTCAAGAGGCATGCTGAGGAGTCACACCTCTGTGGAGTCTGGAGTCACACAGAAAGTGCATAGGCTTCCTGAATGACCTATCTGTGACATCTTCTACCCCAGGAGGCAGAATGACTCCATTTCCACTGAACATAGGGTTTTCTGTGGCCCTTACTAAACCAGAGAATTTAGCACTATGCCTTCTCTTTCCCAGCTCTCTAGGAGAATAGGAGTTACAGGGACCTGCTCTAGAATTAAAGGTGCAGGGGACTTGATAACTTCATATCACCCCCAGGTGACTTACACAGCAGCTTTTAGCAGCAGTTAAAAAAGCAGCCATGCAATCCTCCATTCCAATTGCTAGACAGGAGGAGGAGATGAGAAATAAATTCCAAGGAAAATTCCAAGGACAAATTCCAAGGAAAATGAGCAGGGAAATCCCATTTTCCTTCCAGCTGAGGTGGTGTGACCCTGAAGTCCCATTTTGGAGAACAGATGGGCAAACAGCCTGTGCTGAGAGGGGAAAAAAAGCAGGGAGAGAGTGTAACAAGAACATTAAAAACACATTCAGTCATGTCTCTGACTTATATGACTTGGCCTAAAATTAAAGCCCATGTCAGTGCCTGTGATTACTGATTGAGGGGAGTGGGTGGGGGAAGTGGTAGAGTTTGCACCTTTGCTGTTGCTGCTGTTTGGTAGGGTTTGGTTTTTCACATTGTAGGGCACTGCAGACACTGAGAGATTGACTCTCTGCAGCTGACAGAGAGAAGAGCTCTGAATCTGCTGAAACAGCGCTGGTTTCAGACTCACGTTTGCTTGTGTCCAAGATTTTCCAGTGGGTTCACTGCTCTATTTCTTGATGTTATCGTTACTGAGCTCCTGCTCTCTAGTAATGTAAGTGCCTTAGGTCAGGATTATGACCATGTGGAAAGGACGCATGTTGCTGGTATGTCATATTTTTATGAACTAGAATATACAAAAGGGGCTGCTTTCAAAGTGGAAGTCAGTAACATGGATACCAGTCATATGGCATTGCCATTTTGTTCCATGTGGGAGTCTTTTTGCCAAGCATACTGTTGGCACTTAACAAATAAGAAAGATGTTAGTTTTCCACATAGGCCAAGGGTGAGCTCTGTATTTGACAAAGACTCTCAGTGATGTCAGTTCAGTTCTCTACCACCATATGCACACACCAGAATCCTAAATTGTCCAAAACTACGGAAGATTTTGAACACAGAAGAAATACGAAAATTATGGAATTTGGGAGACCCATGATAACAATCCAACTTTAATTATCATCAAAACATTGGGGAGACAGAAAGAGACCAGAATTATGACTAAAATGAATTGTATTAATCAGATGGACACTGATTTTCCAGAATCACTGTAGAGCAGTGGTTTT
>NW_020664447.1:72342023-72378867 GCF_002925995.2 Terrapene triunguis
GGGGGGCTCAGGGCTGGGAAAGGGGATTGGGGCACAGACTTACCTCCGGTGGCTCCTGGTCAGCAGCACAGCCAGTGTGCACCGCAGACCACACTGCGCCCCTGAAGTGGCCAGCACATGTCTGGCTCCTGGGCGGAGGCGTGTGACTCTCGCCCGCAGGCACCGCCCCCCCCCCCCAGTTCCCATGGCTGCTTGCTGGCCAATGGGCGTGCGGAGCCAGTGCTCTGCGCAGGGGCAGAGCGCGGAGCCCCGTGGTCCCCTTGCTGGCTGCTTCTGGGGCACAGTGCGGTGTCAGAAAAGGTAGGTACTAGCCGGCCTTAGCTGGGCAGCACCACCGACAGGACTTTTAATGTCCCGGTCGGCGGTGCTGACCAGAGCAAGATAACCCAGCGCCTTACATGCTGCGACTTGCTAGTGGGTCGCGACCCATGGTTTGAAAAACACTGCTCTAGAGAATATATATCAACACTTCAGAAGAACATACCTAAACACTGGCCTTCTAAGAGCCAATAGCCCTCAGTGCAGGAGCAGGTGTATCCTCCTTCAGTGTTTATGCAGATCTGGGTGGGGTTACACTGGTGTGACTCGGAAGCACATTCATCAATATCTGAAATACAGAAATGTACCAACAAAGCTTTATATAATTATTAAAACAAATGCTGAGTTTATTTTAATTGTATGGACACTTGAAATATATCAGAGGATGAATCTGAGAGGAAATCAAAGGAAGTTGAACATACTCAGTGTTTGAGGCATTGCACAGAAATCCATACAAAACTCCAAGTTGTGAGGTGCTGAAGTCAGTGGGGAAGGTACTCCACACTTCTCAGAAAGTGCTCAGATCCCTGCAGAATCAATCCCATAAAAGCGATTGTTTCCTAGAGCTGATCAAAAAAATGGAATTTCCATCGCACCGGACATTTTTGGTGGCTTAATTGCAAAGATTAATATCAACCAAAAAAAAACATTTCATTTCAATTTCCCTGATTTCCTATTGAAAATTTCAGTGAAACCCTATTTTCAAAGAGGAAGAAGAGCTCTGTGTATGCTCGAAATCTTCTCTCTCTCACCAACAGAAGTTGGTCCAATAAAAGGTATTACTTTACTCACTTGTCTTTCTAATAGGAAAATGTTTCACTCAAAAAACATTAACTAGCCTTACTGATTTCAATGCATTTGGCATTTTATTACCACCTTCTTTGGTTTTTTTTTATTTGTTTGCAAATAATTCGATATTCATATAAACTGAGATACTGTAACCTAATTGATTAAAAAATTGCATTATTGGAACCCTCAAGTTGATCCCAACACTTTGGCTGCTGGTGCTCCCCAATCCATTCTCTGCAATGCTTCAACACTTTGGGAATTCTAGCAGATCATAGAAAACGCATGTCTCCACATCCACCAGGGCCTTAACAATGTCCCTCACTGCCACTTGAAGTTCCTAAGCCCTTTTGGACCCATGTGTTTAACCTTCACCAATGCAATTGCAACTCTGAAGTTTGGAAAGTCAAAGAGAGTTCACAAGAAGTTTCAAACACCCTGTGAAATACCCAATGCAGAAGATCTGTGGCTTTGATTTCCTGTGAAGCTCATGGGCAACCCTAAACTGCATCTGCACAAACCATGGCAGATGCAGATACTTGCCGCACAAATGGAAAATTAAAGACTCTCCAGTGTGCAACTGTCGTCACCCAGAACAGACCATGGAACATATAACAACTCAATGCCTGATTCACAAATACGAAGGCGGCATCACAGTGATACCCTCCACTAATCTTGACGCAATTATGTGGCTTAACCATCTGAATGTAAAATTATAGTTGTTGCTCTACATCAGCCATACAAAGAAGATTGATTAAAAATGCCTTTTAGAGTCATAAGTTCAATTTGAATCCCTCCTTGTCTGATATCTTTCCCAGTGTTTCTGGCATTGTGTTTGGCTCTAGAGATCAGAAATGGAATAGTCAGATGATAAATGGTGAGATTCTTTCAGCCAACTTAGATATCTATGTTTTATTGATGATTTTTAAATTATTCTTGATTCCATCATACTGTGCGCTGGCCTTTGCTGAGTTATCATGTCATCATATTGATGCTACTCCCTCAAACCCTCCCTTGCTGTTTTGTTAACCCCAACTTTGTTGTGTCATGACTGAAATCTGCTTGTAAGCTGGGGATCACACTTTCCACAGCTGTCATATGTTATTTGTCTTAGTATACTGAAAACCCTTGGGGGTACGGCTTGTATATTCCTCTACATGTAGACTGCACATTGTGGGTACCAGCCAAATACAGATAACAGATAACAATTATGGTAATGTGTTTTTCATCAAAATGCATTCAGTTTTTTACTTATGCTTTTTATTTTAAAAGCAGGAACGTGGGACCCTACCAGCCATGACTGCTGTTGCCCACAGTAAGTTCTTGGCGGGGCTTGGCCCTGCGCCTCACAAAAGGCTGCATTCAGGCCATGCCCTCATTCTATGCTCACAACTCCCAGTGCCATTAATGGCAGAGGCACCGTTTGGTCCAAAGTGCGGGCAGGAGGAGGATCTCAACGTATTATGTGGTGCAAATAGCGTTTGAAGAATATTGACCTTCCTTCATGGTTTTCTCTTCATTCTTTATGCACAGTAGCTCCCCTACCCCTCTAAACTCAGGTACTTGAAGCAGGTATAAGACTTACCTTCACCTAAAGCAGCGGGCTGCTCTGAAATCAGCTCTGCTCTATGCGTTGGCCTTGTGAGGAGATTGCTAAAGAGTTACATGGAATGTACCTATTTCTAGAAATGAAGGCATCACTGCTGTTGTCTGTCTCCACTACCTACTGGGAAGAGTCCTTAGCTTACTTTCAAACCATAGTCTTCTGCCAGGGTAGAGGAGACAATTCAACCTCTATTTCCATTTGAAAGCAAAATTTGGACAGCGAGGGCTACAAGCAATGCTTTTGCCACCTTAGGAAAACTAGCTATTTTCCACTTCTACTAGTGTGCAGTCACCCACCCAAAACATTTTGCTGCCCCTTATATTTTGCTACCCATGGGGGTCACCTGATTGACTTGCATGGTAAGGCTGGCCTTGCACACAGAAGGCAGGTATGAACTGCATGGGGCAGCAACATAATGGCCCATGAAAACTGTAAACATTATGGGCAGCTTCATAGCCCTGGATTAGGTCTTAATATAAACATTCAACCTTTATGTTCCACCTCTTTGGCTGGCTTCCTCCAGGGCAAGCCCCACCGATGATGCACATTTAAAACTTTGAAAGCCCCAGTCAGTGGAATAAAATAAATATTATTTGGCAAGTTGCCTTCTCAGTTCAAATGCATAGAGTAATTCCAGTATAATATGTAATGCTCATGTCTGCCAGCCTGTATTTACATGGCGTTGGCTTGTTAAGTGATGGATGACAGTTATAGCCTGGGAAAAATAGCTGCCCAGGAATTTAGTAACCTTTGCCTATATCCTTGAAAGAAGATGGGGCAGGGAGATGGCAGGTGCAGAGGGACTGGCAGCACTGCAGCAGCTGCCGCCTGTTCCCAGCCTTCCTGTTAGCACAGAGGCACAGGCAGTGAGAACTCCATATCATCTCTCAGATTGGTGCTCTGATAAAGATGAAATTAAACATTTAATAGGGAAAAAGCAAACCAACCGGAGCAAAAACTACCTATAAAAAATAGTGACCCATAGACAGGTTGCCCATACTGAATACATTGGACTTAAATACCTGCAGGAAAAATACATTCAACCATGCCAAGGACATTCTTTGGCATCCTTTGGTACAGTGGAAAATTAAAAGTAAAAGTCATATAACTGTAGCGCATTCTGTGAAAGTCACTTCCTTTTCTAGTTGGAGAGCATGTTATTTCTATCCCATTCTCAATACAAGGACAAAGGGCTAGGTGCGTGCTCCCTGGGCTTTTTCCTGCTATCTCCACACACCATGATGTATATAGAATCAATAATACTTAACACTTTGCTAGTGATTTTCCTTTCCAGATACTTCATAAAGTATGACCTAATTAATGAGGGGGTGGTGAGTTTTGTGGTTAAACCACTGGACTGGGACTTGCTTTAGTGCAGTCCCCTTGTTATTTTAGTCAACTTATTTAGGCCCCATCCTCAAAGGTAATTGGGCATCTAATGTGCATTTATTTCAATGGACGTTAGATGCCTAAATACCTTTGAGGATCTGGGCCTGAATCTCTCTGGGCTTCACTTCCCATTTGTAAAGTGAGACTAATAATATTTCCTCTCACACACAACTTGTCTCTCTTGTTTGTTTACACTGCAAGCTTTTTAGGGCAGGAATTCTCTCCCCCTCTGTTCAGCACCTATGTACAATGAGGTTTGCTTTTGAATGGCTCCTCTAAGTGATACTGTAATACTAATTATAGTGATAATCCTCATAGAACCCTGTAAGATGGATAAACATTACTATCCCCCTTTTACAAATGGAAAAATTGAGGCTGAGCAGTTGAAGAATCACACAGACAGAACTGGGATCAGGACTCAGAAGTTCCTTGCTCTCAGTCCTTTCGCTTAGACCGCACTCTCTCTCATGTGTCTCAAAAAATGCAGTAGCTGATTTCCTAAGATGGTAAGTGGCACTGCAAGTGATGCATCAGAGTGCAGGATCGAACTGTAAATGAGGATCCACAGCTACTATGCGTCAAGTTCCCCTACAAAAGTTCAACGAAGTTCAAAGGCTCTCTACCAGCATAACTATTGCTTGTTCTGTGCTACACACAGTATTTATATCCCACCCACATGGATTATCTGAGTTCAAGTCTCTGAGCCAAATCAGGCAGTGCAGGGATTTGAAAACAGGTCTCACATTTCACGTTGGTGCCCTATCCACCAGGATTTGGGTAGGGTGGGTGTCTCTGGTTTTTCACAGGAAAGGACTGACCTGGCTTAGATGCCTAACTCCAGGAGAACTCTGACCAGAGACAGGCGCCTAAGGCCCGGATCATGGAAGTTAGGTGTCTAAGTCCCTTTGTGGATCTGGACCTTAAATCCTGCCCCAATCCTCTGCATTTTACTCCTGGATCAGCTTAGGCAGTTCTCTGCTCAATGTGTGCTGGCTTCTGAGAATCCCTTTCTTAGGCACCTAACTCTCCCCATGCATTGTCTAGGGGAGTTTGGGCACATAACTCAGGGCCAGGGATTACACTGGGCAGCAAAGTCTCTAAAGAGTTAGGTGGTGAGACACTGAGCGTTGCAGTGCCTAAGTCCCCTTTATGAATCCAGCCCCGGGCTGCTGTGGGGATTGGTACCTTGGAAATCAACAACATTATAATATAATGAATAAAATGTTGTATTTACTTTCATAATTCAAATGAACATTAACTCACTGGGTTTTTATTAAAAAAAGCAATGCATGCAAACATGTAAAAAAATATGTTGTAAATATAAAAAGGAAAACATAGCAATCAAACAGGAAGCTGGTACCATCCCTCCCTAATGATGCTACTCCTCAACAGAATGCATGATGATTATTTTAATTTCTATGGCCTCAGGTGCACAAAGAACACAGGATTGGGTCCAGGATCACTTGTAACAACAATATAACAAGACACCACAGCATAGAGAGAAAACCCCCGATAAAAGAATCAGGGAGAATAGGATAATGTCAGTTTAGCATTACACAAAATCAATGTAGCCCATATTAAATGGATTAAAAACTAGTTAACTGACAGATCTCAAAATAATTGTAAATGGTGAATCATCAGCCAGTGGGAGTGTTTCTTGTGGAGCCCTGCACAGCTCTGTTCTCTGTGCAGTGTTACTTAACAACTTTATTAATGATCTGGAAGAAAATATTAAATCACTGGTAAAAGGCCAATGACACAAATTGGTGTAGTAGTAATAATGGTAGGGCCAGGTCAGTTATACAGACTGCTTGGTAAGGTGAGCTCATGGAACAACCCGTGTTAATACAGACATATGCAAGGTCATACATCTAAGAACAAAGAACCCACGTCATTCCCACAAGATGGGAGACAGTATCCTAGAATACAATGACACTGAAAAGAGTAATGGTAGACAACCATCTGAACAAGAGCTCCCAGTAAAATGCTATAGGTAAGAGCAGGGCCGGCTCCAGGCACCAGTCCAGTAAGCAGGTGCTTGGGGCAGCCAACGGAGAGGGGCAGCACACCCGGCTCTTTGGCGGCGGGTCCCTCTGTTCCTCTTGGAGCGAAGGACCAGCCGCCAGATTGCCACTGAAAACTGAAGCAGCGGCGGTAGAAGTGCCGCAGATCGCGATCGCGGCTTTTATTTATTTATTTGCTGCTTGGGGCGGCAAAAACCCTGAAGCCGGCCCTGGGTAAGAGGGTGAATGTGATCCTTGCATGCTGCTAGGGAATATCAAGTTAGGATTAGCAGGGTGGGATTAACTCTGTACATATTATTAGTGAGGCCATTACTGGAATACTGTGTCCAATTCTGGTGTCAATACTTCAAAAAAGAAGTTGAAAAATCAAAAAGGGTTGAGAAAAGAGGCACAAGAATCATTTGATGGCTGGAAAGCACGCCTTACAGTGAGAGACTTCAGAGCTCCACCTATTTACTTTATCCAAAAAAAAATTAAGAGGTGACTTGATCGCAGTCTCCAAGTACCTGTACAGGGAAGAGGTTTCTGATAGAAGATGGCTCTTCAATCTGTCAGAAAAAGGCATAGCGAGAAGCTAGACAAATTCAGAATAGAAATAAGGTGCAAATTTCTAACACTGAGGCTCATTAACCATCAGAACAACTTAGCTAAGTGGATTCTCCATTGCTTGAAATTTTAAAGTCAAGACAGACTATCTTTGTAATAGATCTGCTAGAGCTCAGTAACAAACAGGGGCTTGATGTAGAAATTATTGGTGAGGTTCTACAGTTTGTGCGATGCAGGAGGTCAGACTAGATTATCATAATGGTCCCTTCTGATTTAAAATTCATGAATCAATTACCATGAGAGAGGCATATTATCTACCTAGGTACCCAGGAGCCCCATCACCATAATATCTGAGCTCCTCTGGAGTATTCAGAAATAGACATAACAATCACCCTCTCTTTCTTCCTTCTAAGCCTGGAAAACTTTGAAAATCAGAAAATGCTGATAATATTGTTATTCTGGAAGGTGTTAATGGCTTCCCTCAATCCTAGACCTGGTTAAAGCCAATGGATATTCTAAGCACCCTTCTTTCAGGCTAACGGGAAGGAGCAATTAAACCTCTTATTGGAATGAGGTAGCTGGAGACAATAGAAGCTACTGCCATAGGCAATTGGCTGCATGGCAAATCCTGAGCAGGGCTCAGCCATGTAGTCGGAGGGGGATCCCTGGAACTAGTTACAAACACAGGACCTAGGGAATTGTTTTAGCAAGTGTTGTATGGGTGTGAGAACATTAGCGAGCAGGAGAGGCCGTCATGAGAGTGGCACTGAAATGGAACAGTGATATGGAGGGATTTGGAGATCCCCATTTCATATCATACAGCAATGGGATAATATCAATGCCCTTTTACTAGAAGCATGTCCCAAGACACTGAAATAATTAATATTGTGGTTGTCTGTGCAACTTTGGATTCCAACTGCAACCTCTTTCAGCTACCATTGCTGATGCAATAGAAACTGTCGTCCACTAACTAACTTCACAGCAGCTGGGAGTATTCTATCCAAGTACTCATCTGGCTCCCATCACTATAATATTCAGTGCGGACCTAGGAGTCCTGCGGAGAAATACTTATATAAGTGTCATACATTATAACACAAAATTGACATTGTATTTATTCAGCTGAATAAATACAATTTGCTGCTGATGAAAATGCTGTTATTTGTTCTACGGCATTCAGGGAAACAGGACTTCATGCACATTCTTTGTAAATGAAAAGGGCTGTACCCAAGAAACACCTGCCAATGGAAACAGCTTGTTAAGGCCCTGAATATTGTCTAAACTGCTCAGGTGAAAGGGACAACAATATCAACAATTTTTAATGAAAAATTCTGGTTGTGAGAGAGGGCCAATTTTGGAAGAAAAAAATCTTTTCATACAAAAAACGATTAGCTCCTCTGATCAGTTTGTTTTAGAGAGAGTAAGAGTAAGAGTGAGTGTGAGTGTCCCAGTCATCCGAGTGGGGATGCCCTGCATAGCGGTGGATGTATGTTATAGAGAAGACAAGTGCAGACGGACTTTCCCTTCTTCTAGATGTTTTGATTCAGGGGTGTTTTATTTTTAGGGTTTTACTTTTCCTCTCTTTTCCCCCTTGGCTCCCACCATTAAACCAACATGGCCACGGGAGCTTACCCAGGTGCTAGGGAAGCATCTTCCAATGTTCTTGCAACAACTTGAGGGACTGCAGGTTCCCAGCATCATTTCCCACCTCCCTAACTAATAGAGATGGTTTGGTAATTTAAAACACTGGCAGCTCACTTTTAGAACAATAAATAGAATGAATGTCTTCTTGTTGTTTATAGGAATAATCACAAGCCAGGACTAAACAGACGAGCTCTGGGACATGGGTATTGGTTCCAAGATTATTTGGAACAAAGCTCTTTCCCTAAATGTCTCCACCATTCCTTTTTTGGACACTGAGAAAATAATTTCCTTGGTAGTAGATTTTTACACAGTGAAATCACATGTTTTCTCAGAAGGTTTTTTTCTCATGATAATTACAGTTGATAAGAAAGGGGAAAATAACAATGCCACATTCCTAAAGTGCAGACTGAAGCCAACTTCAAACTGCTGCTGTGTGGGGTCAATGCTATTTTCCAAGGACAGCCAGCCCAGCTGAGACTGGAAACTATCCAAGACCAACTCCCTATACACCTGTTTAATTGCAAATTTCAGGGTCTGAGAACTGGCCCTTGACTTTTGAATTCATTTTAACTCTGCATCCCATTTACATTATAGTAACAGTTGATTGCTAGGGCTAAAGCAGTTCTATATATAGATGGTCAGCCTGAGTTTGTACACTGAATATTGGTAATCATTAATATGTAGCACTGCTCCTACTGGCTAATATAAGAACTGCTTGATTGTGTGTCCTAGGCTCAATATCTCTGACAGCTAATGGAGAGTCTCCTTTAGCTAGCACCCTTTCAGCACTGCAGAAATAATGCTGATAATAAGCAATAGCTCAATGGGTAAGAGGCTGTGCTTTCAGAGCGGAGCGCTAGCCCTGCTGCTGGTGTTACTTATATTACAATGGTGCTTGGAGGTCCCAACCAGGGTAGGGCCCATCGTGTACAAATGCACGATGAGAGGCAGTTCTTGCCCACCAAAAAGTTCACACTTGTGCAGTTCTGTGTCGCCACAGATTTGTTATATCAAGGTCAGAAATGATTTGAACCCCATGTTATCCGGGAAGATTTTTGTCTAAATAAGAGTATGTAATAAACTGGCTAGAATGCAGGCATGCCATTAGCCTGGAGTAGATGGAATCAGAATAGCGTCTCTCTGTGTTATAGCTCAAGTGCCAGTGGCCTAGTTTTGGAGCACAAGGATCTTAGTTATTTCCCTGCTCCCCCTGTGAAGTTCTGAGTAGCCACAATGTGACAGAACAGTAGGGAGCAGGATGTCCTGTGGTGGTGGGGAACATTTATTATAATATTCAGTGTACCAATCCCATTAAATTAATTAGCAGAAAATTTGCATCTCCATCTTTTCATCTTCATCGGCAACAAATTGTATTTATTCAGCTGAATAAATACATCAATTTTGTGTCCTAATGTCTGACACTTACATAAGTATATCACCGCAGGACTCCAAGGTCCGTACTGAATACTACAGTGATGGGAGCCAGATGAGTGCTTGGATAGAATACTCCCAGCTGCTGTGAAGTTATTTACTGAACGACAGTTTCTATTGCATCAGCAATGGTAGCTGAAAGAGGTTGCAGCTGGAATCCAAAGTTGCACAGACAACCACATTATTAATTATTTCAGTGTCTTGGGACATACTTCTAGCAAAAGGGCATATTATCCCATTGCTGCATGGGATGAAATGTGGGTCTGGACACAAAGAAAGACCAACCCATATAGAAAAGTCCTATAGAACTCAATAGAAAAATGTTAACTTTTCTATAGCTTTACTATTTAATTCTATAGCATCGTTTTAAAAGAACTATGGAAACCTCTGTTAAATATATAGGATGTTGGAGTAATATGTATAAAACACTTTTACATTTCCATAGAATCCTATTGGCTTAATCACCTATTGAATTCTATAAGACTTTTCCATTAGGGACTAGAACACGAGAAAAGGGTGTGTGTGTGTGTTGCTATTACTCCTCTCAAGCCCCAGGGAGCCTGGAGAAATCACTAGCACAAACAGTCCAGCCAACTGATTTAGCCAATTGGTGGTCAGTTTACATTTCCTCTAATGAGTGAACTTCTTGACCGTACATTTTAACTGAATCATTAAGAGCTCCTTTTCCAAGAGTTCCTTTGGCAGGCTAAAGATGATAGAGGCTGTTGATAGATCACAATAGCCAGTGAAAAGGGGAGTAGACATATTTTAAAGTACAGTTTATCAGAAGAAACCAACCCAAAGGAGATATTAAATAGAAATTAAGGTAGTCAAAAAAACAGATGTGTGCAAATATCAAGTTGCAAGTAATGATAATGGTATCTTTCACCCTGATGCACCCTGCCACTGAAATTCAGTCACCTCTGGGGAGAAATGTGCCAGCTGTTTTAAACATTGAGCAGGAATACTACCTAGCTATTCAGCTGGCTATTAAATGAATGATTCTATTAAAAATGCAAGAGAAATTTCAGGTATGCCAGATGTAATTACCCACATTGGGAATTCAGTCTGGATGTTGAGGCTACTTTCCCAGAAAGTGCTATGGGGTCTTTATTGTCCACAAGAGATCAGGACCTCAGGTATAGATGCAAATAACAGGGGCCACTGTAATGCTGGAAGTTCCCTCTAACACAGTGGTCCTCAACTTGTGGGGTTCTCCCCCTAGGGGAGCACAGACGAACATTTGGGGGGACATGGCAGGGCCCAGGCAAGCCCCCACAGGGGGTGGGGAGGGAGCGCCACCCAGACCCACTGGGCCCCCAGTTCTGCTCTCGCCCCACCCCCCAGCCTTAACCTTTGGACCCAGCTCCAGCCCCGGACATGGTCCCACTCCCGGCCAAGGCCACAGCTCCAACCGTGACCCCAACCCCAGATTTGGAGCCCGGCTCCAGCTCCGTTCCCAGCCCTGGCTCTGGCCGCAGCTCCTGGGGGCGGGGCATGGACAGATTCCATTACAAGTAAGGGGGCAGGGTGCGACAGAAAAAGTTTTAGGACCACTGCTCTAACACCATGCTGAGAATTGGCTGTGTGATACCTAATCACAAACTTACTTCTCCCAATACTTTGGTTTTAGTTTGAGATATCCCATTCAAGGACTGATGAGATCCAAAGTTGTGTAGTTATGAGATGTAAAGGGTTCCCAGCCCGAGGTGCTATGGCTGTAGATAGCTTCATCACGCCCCTGCTCTGTGCAAGCTACATTCATCTACGCTGAAGGTTGCAATGTTTTGTCTTCCTTTGGCAATCTGATACCTCTTGCCCTGAACCCAGCTGATAAAACTTCCGTCAGTCAGTTAGCATTTCACAGGGTTCTGAAAGGGATAAATAGCAGGCAATTCTTTCAGGAAAGAAGGAAAATAATATAGCAGCACCCACTGTGTTTGCAGGGAGGGTGGCGAGACATGATCACTTCTGACTGGGAAGCAGAAGTTCAAATTGTCTGCAGTGCTGGACAGTTCTAGGTGGCCTAGTGATCAGATTCTTCTGGATCAAAGTCTGAGCTTCAGCTTCCACCAGTAATGCTACAGGCCTGCAGGCACTGGGAGTTTTACAAGAGCTGTGTACGCATTCTCAGAAAGAGTGAGCCTTGCATATCCCTCTGCCAGCTGCTTTAGGAGCAGACTTGATGGGCTCCTAAAAGAGGGTGTTGTCCACTCCTGCTTGGTTGGAAGATTGTGATGCTTGGGCTTGTGGAAGTTAAGGATTTATCAGGGGAGAATGTTATTTTTCAAATTTCATTTGATTTTGAGTTTGGCCATGTGCCAACGGGCTTTACCACAATATTAAAACCAAGGTAATTCTTGTCTAAACATCGTGGCCTTTTGGTTCATTTGTAAACAAAGAACTGGTACTGGACAGAAGCCAATGGAGGAAAAATCCTTGAGAATTATTCTCTGAAAATACTGGCTTCAGGCTCAGACAGCTGTGTCCTCATTACTGTTAATTGAAAAGAGCTATGCACATTGAGCAACATTCCCCTCTAACTATGTACACAACAAGCCACCTATTGATTTGTTTCTGCAGTGGTGATCGTTGGAAAATGCCTACAATCCCAACTCAAATAAGAACTGGTTTAAGATCAGATTTGACACGTATTGGTTTAAAGTCACTGAGCCACATTTGCTTGGAATTCCTAGCCACAGTCTACCTAAAAGTGCTGCTGGCCAAACGGGATCTAAAACTTCTCAAATGAATGAAAACTGAATGTATACGGAGTTTTTAGCTTGTTTTAATTTGTTGTGATGAGGATGTGTAGAGCTGATTATACCCTCCTTCCCCAATCTCAGAATAGAGATCCCTTGGAAAAGAGACATTTCGTTTCAGTTGTTTTTCCCCCTCTACTGAATTCTCTTTAAACAGATACATTCAAACAAAAACCCTCAAGACTTTTGGACTGGCAAGAACTGGCAGATGCTCCCAGCCTCCAGTAGCAAAGCAAGGGTATATTACACCAACTTCCAAGGCTGCTTCCTTCTCACCCAGCAGCCAGCCTGGTACAACACAGCGGTGCTGAGGAGGCTGCCAAGTTTTACTGGTAATGGAGCTCCTGTCAAGGGTGCTGGAACAATTTTTGTAGTGGGGTGCGGAGAGCCATTGAACCAAACTGTAAACCCTGTACATGATGGAAACCATGTCAAGCCAGGGGGTGCGGCCGCACCCCCCACACCTCCATAGTTCTAGCACCTATGGCTCCCGTCAGTGCAAAGAGGTAGGGGACAGGGTTCAAAGTGCAGCACATGAAAGGATTGCCTAATGAAGCTTCGCTTAGGTCAGTTTGGACCAGCTTAATATCCCACAACACAGATGACTCAAAAAGGAAAGGGTCAGATCCTCTTCCCCTGTTCTGGTTCCAGTGTAAAATGAATCTGTTGAACATGAGGGCCTTGGTGATCCTCTCACTCAGTATAAATCAGAAATTACTTCACTGAAGACAACATAGCTCTGCTGCTGGTAAACCAGCATAAGCAAAAGGAGACTCAAGCCCTTCATTTCAGGTTATTGTTAATACTTCACTTTCCTATTCTATCTGGCGACAGTTTAGAAACAGGAAGTGACAATGAAGTAGGAAAGTGCATTCTCCATTTTAAAGATCAGGAATCTGAGGCACAGGTGGGTTAAGTGATTTGCCCAAGGTCACACAGTAAGTCTGTGTCAGAGATGGAGAGACTCCAAGTCTCCAGACTCCCCTTACTGTGCTTTAATCACTGCACCAATACTTTGACTTTTCACCTTTGGAAACCTGAGGTCAAAGCCGATCAATTGCAACGCTTTATTCCTAGCAAAATTAAAAAAAAAAAAAGGTAATTTTGATTCATCTACCCATCCAAGCCCAAGCACATTTATTTTTATTTTAAAAATTCTTTTACATTTACATGCAGATTAGGTGCCATCTTTGTGACCAATGTGGCTCTCGGTATCACATACTTTGGGCAGCCCCTGTGTAATTTATTGTTAAAGGTAAATATTTAGCAGGATTGGGGCCCCATTATGCTGGGTTCTGTAAAAATAATGATCAAGAACAAGTTCAATGGGCAAAATACAAGACAGAAACCTGAGCGTGCAGGTGCTGACCTACCAAACCACTCAAGCATGTGAATAGCTTTAATAAAGGTGATTGAAAAGTAGGAATATATTTTTCCCAAGAATGTTTATGAAAATTCAGAAATTTCCAACCAGCTCTAAATGTTAAGCACACAAATGAGTCAATGAGGCTACTCACTTGCTTAAATGTGTTAATGTATTTTGCTGGATTGGGGCCCCGTGTCCTAATTCTACAACTACTTCTCCTTGTACATTAAAAATTGGTACATCAACCCAATTCTTTTTACATAAGTAGGTGGTGGGGTGCTTAGAGCACAGAAAACCTTACATGATGCAAGTGTAAGAAATGACTATGACAGACATTTGTTTCCATTCTGATGTGGAACAAAAAGTCAAAGTACAAACTTTTTTGTGGAACCAAGAGTCTGAAAAATGTTGATTCTGAAATGTCCACATTCTAGTTCAGATCAGTTCAACATTTATCTCTACAATTTGTAGTATGGTGGCCTCCAGCCCACATTCTCTTCTATTGGCGGGGCTCCCCAGCTGGACTACATCTCCCATGATGCAGTTCAGCCAGAGGGGCAGCATGGTGCATCATAGGAGCTGTAGTTCAGCCAGGGAACCTGGCCCCTGGGGGAGTATGGGAGCATAAGGCAGATGACTGCAGCTCAGGAAGACTCAGATTAATGTCAAACTGACCCAAGCCAAAATGTTTCAATTAGACAAGAGGAAATGTTTTGACTCAGGCTGACCTGACCTGAAACAAAACATTTAGATTTTCCTGCAAAAAACTTCAATTCTGCAGAAAATACATTTTCACTTAAAAAGAATTGACAGACGATTCCTGACCAGCTCTAGCTTGGAGGTACTTGTTAACTAGACCATTTAGTGTTATTTCTGGAGCAAACTATTTCTCTGGCTCTCCATCAGGCAGGCTGGAATTCTATACTAGCACATGTTCCATCATTATATGGGCCTGCCGTTGTCAAAACCAAACTGCATTTTTCCTTTGTCTTAGCACTTTGTTTATTAACCTCTTAGAGCTACAAGGGTTTTTGTCATAGTTATTCACATAAAAAAGCCACCACATGCTGGGAATGCAACATCTTCAGTACAAAAGAGTTCTTAATAATTCCTTTAACACAGACACATTTCAATATTTTTATTTCATCTTCAAGTATACTGTGTAGATAACACTAACCTCAAAGTCCACCTATACTTCAGAGGAGTAAATGGACCAATGACAGCCCAAGTGTTTCTGATATGGTTTTATATCCTGAGAAATCTTATTTTATTTTAATGTTTTAACTGACTGTGTCTATTATTGGTTTGGGTGATAGATGGGGAAACTGTCCATGTCGAGTTTCTAATTCAAGAATGGAAATGTAGGTATGTGTATTTACATTTGTTTACCTGTGAGCATGCTCTCTGTGCTTTCCTGTAACTGTCCCTTCGAATCACAAATAAATGGCTGTAAAATGCCTTTTCTTTTTGAGTGTGGGATTGATTACTTGGATTAGTTGGATTTGTCTTATGCAGAGAACACTCTGTAGATGAAAGCTATTATCCATTCAAATAGATTGATTATGCATGTACAGAGTAAACTGTGAAACTTTTGACACTATACAAAAATCCGTTATAATGAATTGTGAAAGATCTGCAGACTGCTACTCTAATGAATTCTTCCTATTCAATAGCAATATTTAGGGATGGTCTAACACTATTGAGTTAGCTATTGAGAACAGTGGTTCTCAAACTTATTTGATTGTGCCCTCCTTCTTTGTGTCTGTAGTAGTTTATGCCCTCCTTCCCGCCACACAAGTACATATATTGGTTAAAACAAATCAACATGCATCTCACTAAATATTAAAAACAGTAAGGCATTGATTCAAACAGTGCCAATGATCCATTGCAGTAAGAGCACAAGCAAAACTGTGATTATGGCTGATGCTTACAATTAAATGCATCATAGCAAATGGATTAATGTACAGATGGCAACGACTTTGTATAATACTATGCAAGCTTAACAGAAATCCGTCAAAGTGCACAGCACCACCTAGAGTCAAGTGCACAGCGCTATCCAAGGACCTAATATGTCCGGAGGAATGAGCTTTGATAGTTATTCATTGCTGTGGGTAAGATGTGCACGGCACGGTCTCCCCCCCGAAAGCTTCTAACCCTCCCTCCCCCGCCCCCAATTTGAGAACCTCTGGATCAACAGACAAATTCTTCCATCGACCTAGCTACTGCCTCTCATAGAGTTGGACTTACTACAGAGATGGACGAGCCCCTATCCTTGAATCTTCTCCTATCCTTGAATTAGGCTTTTAAAAGGCAAACTTTTAATCACCATACTAGAGTACAGGCACTTTCGAATCCACTCCCCTTGCCAACTCCTTTATTTCTCTGAGGCGGGGTAGGCAACCTATGGCACGGCACGCGAGCTGATTTTCAGTGGCACTCTCACTGCCCGGGTCCTGGCCACCGGTCCAGGGGGCTCTGCATTTTAATTTAATTTTAAATGAAGCTTCTTAAACATTTTAAAAACCTTATTTACTTTACATACAACAATAGTTTAGTTATATATTATAGGCTTACAGAAAGAGATCTTCTAAAAATGTTAAAATGTATTACTGGCACGCGAAACCTTAAACTAGAGTGAATAAATGAAGACTCGGCACACCACTTCTGAAAGGTTGCCGACCCTTGCTCTGAGGTGTTTTTAGGACTGTCTTGAACAACGATAGCTAGGACACAATGGCCAACATGTTTTGAAGCCCTAGCTCCACTGAAATCAATGCCAAAACTTCCATTGCACTTCAATGGGGCCAGGATTTCACCCCTAGTGTAGACAGGGCAGTTTGCCAATTTAACACCTTTTAGCTGGTTTACGTGAACCCTAGGTTTCAGAACCTTTGTCCTAGCGTGGACAAACTCTCTGTACCTCAATTCATCCCTTGCTAGAAAGAGAAAACACTACCTTCTTCATCCCACAGGAGTTGTGAGGCCTACTTGGCAAATATTTATAAAGCACTTTGAGATGAAAAGTGCAATATAAGTGTTAAGTATTGTCATCATTGTATTTTGTCTTTCATTCAAAGATCTCAAAGAGCTTCCACCCGTGGGCTTGAGATTTTAGTAGATCTCAGATTGGGGATGTTCCATGATAATTTCTGGACATGTCAATTTCATATCACCTCCAAAACTGAAATGCATTTCACATGTTCTGCTTGGCCATTGGTGGAGGATCTTTGAAACCTGGGGCACAGATTTACATTTACAAGGTTTTCTACAATCCACTTATATGTTTACATGTCAAAGTTGGGCTCCAGACCTTGTGCTTCCCTCCCCAGTCCTGACTGCAGTGTCTCCGGCTTCATCCACACTGACCCACCACTGAGCACCTCTGCATGTGCCCAGCCCACTTAGAAGATGCTCTGCAGCAACAGGGAGGGAACGGAGCTGCCAGGCCCAGGACCAGCTCCCCCCACTGGGCACTGGCACCAAGGCCCCACTCACCTCAATTCCTACTTGCTCCATCCCCAGCCCAACACACAGGGGCAGAAACATAGTTCAGCCCCCAAAATATTTCCAAATGGGGGTGCTGGCCCCCACCTCCAGCCCTGGTTCTGCCCTCCAGCTGCCTCCCACTCTCTCTTCCATTAAATAGATGTGGGTTTGGATTCTCCTTCCCTCCCCTACATATATTTGTCCAGGTTGAATTTTCAAAGTCTAGAACCTCTTTATAGGTATGTCTGCCCTGCATTTTAAAACCCATAGCAGCAAGTCTCAGAGCCCAGGACTACAGACTCAGGTTTCCTGAGCTTGCACTATGGCACTAAAAACAGCTGTGTAGATGTTTGGGCTCATGCTGGAGCTGGGAGTCGGAAGCCAAGGGATGGGGCAGAGGCTTCAGAGCCCCAGCTCCAGTCCAAGCCACATCTACACAGCTGTTTTTAGTGCCATAATGCAAGCCCAAGCCTGTAAACCCGAGCTCTGAGACTCACTACTGCAGGTTCTAATCTGCCGTGTAGATGTGTCCTAAATCCCTCTGGGTTATTCCCCTGCCCACAGTGTAGTTCACAAAATCTTCCCATTTAGTGTTATCTGCAGATATAGGACCTGAGCCAATGCCAAGGGAAAGACTCCCATTGACTTAACAAGCACTGTATTGGACCCATAGTTAATGCATTGTTTAGCCCTTCGGCAGCTACTTGCATGGAACTTGGAGAGGGGAACATAAATTGCAGAAGGGAAGAGTTTGGATGAGGCACCTGGATGCCAGTCCTTGTGCACATGGCTAGAATGCTAGTTGCCACTGCAGCATCTCTGTAAATGGTTGTTAATAAAGAGCCGGTTCAGTTTTAGAAATATGGAATCCTCTAAGGTTATTATCCAGAACACAACACATGAAACATGGTGGCAGTGGACGGTGTGAGACTCGCCAGCAAGGGAGTGTGAAAAACAGGCAAACAAAGCATCACCAGAAGCAGAGCAAATAGGCACGGAGGGACTCAGCCCACCAGGTAGGCTGAAAGTCCAAACAGTAAACCTTGCACAAGCATGAAAGCAGTGGAAATAAGAGCTGAGTCTGTATAAATAGTTGCCCGTAGGGGGATAAAGATGAGAAATTAGGTAATGTTTTTTGTCAAGAATAATGCCCAAAACTGGAACAGCTGAGAAAGGTGCTTGAGTATTGGGATCCCAGACTGTTGAGAGAAAGACCTAATCCTAGAGAAATGCCCTCATATAGCAAGGACAGCTGAACTGTTCAGGGAAAGGATCAACATGATAACAGCTATTAGTGTGGAACAAGTACACAAGCTCAAGCTAGAGGAACCCAGGAGGCAGAACAGAGATAGACCAACTGGGAATGAGGACATCATAGTCCAGTGTATCAGGGTGTATGCTGTGGAATACAAGATGAAAAGCAGAATGAAAAACATCCTGCCTGTGGTCAAGGATGCAAGGGGCTTGGGAAACAACCACTTTATGTCCCAATGCTGCAGCTACCCCAGGAAGAAAAAACAACAACAGCACATGTTGTGACTGAGGCTGTAGAAAGTTTCAGTGAAGAGGAGGCTATCTGCTGTGTGACTTTAGCAGGTCCAAAGACTCTCAAATATACACACACTGTAGAAGACAATTGCCAGCCATTCAAATGCCATATTTGCAGCTATGTGCTATTAGATCAATGACTAATATGATTCCTTCTGGATTGTGGAGCCAGCTGCATATAATCCCAGCAACAGTGATACACAGCAATATTAGACTGGAGGAACATGACCACGAGCTGAGGATGTCCAATAAAACCATTCTGAAGCCAGTGAACACTCTTTTCCACATCATTAAAGATGATATTTAATAAGACCAGACTTGATAATGGTCCCTGCAGCACCCCTAGAAACCTCTCTCTACTCAGGTCATTGCCAGGTATCATTATCCTTTGTTTATAGCCCTTCAGCAAGCTTTCAACCCATGTGACAGAGCTTATGTTCAAGCTAATCTGAATTAGTATTTCATAGTACAGTATCAAATGCTTTACCTAATTCATCTATGGTGTAACTCCATCGGCTTCAGTGGAGTTATAGCAGGGATGAATTTGGCCCATTTTATATTAAATTATCTATCCCTCTTCTCCAGTACCATAGGCCCTATCTGTCTATCTGAGGTACTGATATGGTCCGCATTACAACAGGATCTGAGTGCCTTACAATCTTTATTGTATTTAACCTCACAACACCTGTGTGAGGTAGGGAACTTTTATCCCCATTACACAGATGGGGTAACTGAGGCGTGGGCCAAGATTGTCAGAAATGGCTAGTGATTTGCGGGTGCCTAAATTGGGACACCTTCCAAGGGCCTGATTTTTCAGAAGTTCTGAGCACCTGCCCTCCGAAAATCTGGCCCCTTTAAGGCGTTAGTGTTGGACACAAACTGAGGCACCCAAAAATCATTGGTGACATCTGAAAATCTTCGTCTAAGTGACATGCCCAAGGTAACACAGGAAGTCTATGGCAGAGCAGGGATTTGACTCTGTCTCTCCTAGGTCCTAGGCTAGTGCCTTAACCACCGGATAGTCCTTCCTCCATGTACAATTGTACTCCCTTACATGACAGGAAAGCAAGACTGAGTAGGGACTTCTGGGTTTGACCCATTGTTCTTGCTAGGCAGCCCCTTCAGCTCACGGCTGGAATACTAATCAGTATTCTACTGAACAGAGCTGGGACAGTATAGATCTCATGCATATGCTAGTAAATTTATTTTCTTTAAAACATTCTCACATCTCTTAAGTAATAAAGTGGGAAACCAGTGAACTGGTGGATGAAAAGGTTAGAGCATATTAATCTCCACACACCATAAGGCAGCTCTTATTTTTCTGCATTGCAGCTTCCTCATGGCCTCTTAAGTCCTAGGGACAAAACACAAGAGCAACGCCAGCACGTTTACTCTGCCTATACAGTCTAGCACAGAACATGGCTGAGCTGGCCGATTTACATTTGTGAAAAAGCCAATTCATATTTCTATATATTTTGGCCAAACATCTCGATTGTGACATATAACTGTGGCCAATTTCATCCTGGAGCCAAATGGAGAGAAACGAAGCTGACCCAAGAAATATAAGGCAGGAGCCAAGAATAACAATGACTTTTATGTCATCAAGAATCCTGCCATCTCTAGGCACTACGGACACTGCAGACACACAGCCTTACGCAGGGCCGAGCACTGCATTGATACTACAATGAAAATGAATAAGGCTCTCAGTATGTTTCAGACTGCAGTAACCCACGTTATGCTGCTGAAGGGTAGAGAGAGAGAGAGAGAGAGAATTGTTCAGGAAACATGGAAGCCCTCAGGTCTCAATGGAATGTTATGCATGGACTGTTGGCCAGAGTCAAGTTAGAAAATGGAGAGAGGAACAAGTCCCAGACTTGATGGATTGGAGAAGAAAGACTCAGGCAGATCTTCCAAGATCAAGCCATGACTTCAAGAAAAAGAAATGCTGTAATTGGTTGGCCAGAATGACTTGTTCATTCTTTTACTTTAAGAGCTAGCCCATAAAGTGGTGCTCATTTAATCCACTCCCAGAGCAGACATAATTAATTGGCACATTCTGACTTTAACTGATTTGCCCTATTGAAATCTCTGGAAGTGAGAGAAAAGCAAGACATACTGAAGGCAAACAGCCTTGCAGTCCCACATATTAAATTAGGGATCCACAAAGAATGTAAGGAATCGATTAGAGATTAACAATGTGGGTCAAATCCTGCCCTGGCTGACGCAGTGCCCAATACGTCCTCTGCTGCAGGAAAACACATGATGGGCTGGGGCATCAAGATGCTACTCCTCTCAATTGAACCTGGTGTAACCTCCCACTGGCCAGTCCTTGCTGCCAATTGTAGCATACAAGCTGCTCGGCTGGGAGTCTAAAGATAGGTGACCCCTGACTCTCAGACCATGCTCACTTGAGCCATGACATGCAAGCCAACATATTAGCCAGCACTGTGCAGAGGTTATCCCTTGCACACTGTCCAGCACTGTGGAGAGGATGTGATCTGCAGCTTGCCTGAGGCAGGGGAGATAGGTTCCCTGAGCTGTCTGCACCTGATATGTCGATGCATCATTCAGCACGGTGACTCTGGAGCTTGCAAAGTGGGAACAGGGAGTAGTGAAGAATAACAGATTCTAAGGAGATTGCGAGTTCCCAGTTATGGGGATGTGAACCTGGTTGTGACAGGATCCCAGTTTACATAGGGAAGTGCACATGCCCAACTGCCCCATATATGCTTACAAAGCTATGCCTGCCCAGCCTGAATGCAGGGTCCCGTGCTGTATGCTGTGGGGTGACACCTTCCCTTTCAACCAGTTGCCCACACTCTCCTTTGTTTCATTGTCCTGTTACTCAGCAGGTTCAGAAAGCAGCTCTAGCGTCCGCAACCAGCTCCCCACCAACATACTAAAAAAAACCCAAAAACATTTAGTCACCCACCCAATAAGCAGCTAAAAAACTACTATAAACAGATGCAACTCAGCAATCATAGGGAGCAGCTCCAATTAACCTAGAGAAGGGTCCCGTTGTTATAACTGGTTCAACCAATTTACCTGAACTGTGACCTCAATTGTAAAAAATATACGGAAGGTCATAAGATGTGACAATAACCTAGAGTAACAAATGCTGATGGAACGTAAGTCAAGCTGCTTTCAATAATGAATGTTATAAACCGGTGCAAGAGAACCAGACAGAGAGACCAAATTAGTCCTAAAAGGCCACATTGACATGATTCAAGGGCTGTGTTGAAATCATGCTTGGTAAAAACAGATGTGGAACTGGAAATTAATGGCCCAGAATTGATATGTCAGATATTAGGCCTAACTGGAGGACAAAATAGTGAGTATTTGAGCTATTTCTCCCATCACATCCTTTTTGGGTCCTTAAAGGAAAAGACTTGGGGAGAAAACAAAGGAAGAACAAACGGAGGCTACTTAAGAAAGCTTCACCATCTTGGCTGCCACCTCCACCATCTCCTGGCACCCCAGGCCTTTGTGACCCTAATCCTGAGAGATGCCCTCACCAGACTGGGCCAGAGAGAGAGACCCAGATGACATCACCACCTCTACTGGCTCCAGCTGAATCCCAACCATCTCCTGGGATAAAAATGGGATCAGACTTTAACAGCAGCAGCAACAGTTCCAGCCCATCACTGTCAGTAAGACTTACTCATGCTGCAGAAGGAGAACAGCCCTGAACTTTGGGATGCTTCAGCTCTGTATCCGAGCTGGGACACGTGGCTTAGGCCCATGACTCAATTAAACTAACTCAGATAGACTCACTGGGACAAATTTGGCTCCAAGATCCTGAAATCCTATTGAAGCCAACAGGAATCATATACCCATTTCTGAGTGTGGAATTTGGCACTCTGTCATCAAGATTCTCTTTAGCTGAAATGAGTTAATTTGTGGTTCCACGGCTGGTGAGTTTATTTTATTGTCTCTTCCCACATCATCACCCATCAGTACAATTAGTCAGTGATATTAGAAAGGCACTGAGATGCAGGATGATATACTCTTGTTTACTATTACACTTCACCATCCCCAGACGGCCAGCTCTTTTTTTGCAGGGTGTTCCAGAGATGCCAGTTTTCTTAGTGACATGAAGCTTTCTTGGCTCACTCATTATATTTCTTGGTTCAGAGTTACTTCTTTCTATATAAGTAGTAACCTTCACACACAAACTGAGTGCTCCCCTGCACTTTAACCACTAGACCATGCTCCTTCTGCACAGGGGTTTATGGGGATGAAAGGGGATGACAATCTTAACCCCAGAGGCCTCAGTTTATGCCAGCACACACAGACGCTTGAACCACGGACTGATTCACACCATTGGGAGGCAGCTTTCCACATCATTTCTTTCCCCGACAGGTTCCACTAGGGTCAGTGGGGGGCGGGGGAGAGGGGGAATTAGCCGATGGGCAGGACTTCATAGGCACCTTGCTGGTGCAGGATACTCAGGGCATAATTCAGTGCTTCTCCCTTCTCAGATAACACCCTCTCCCAGGCCACCCACTCTTGCAACTGTCCTGGTGTAATGGCTGTCATCATTGCCAGCACTGAGGATTGAACCAGAGCCCCACTGAGCTAAAACCACAGCTCTCTCTTGCTTCTGTCTGCTTTCCTTGATTCTTTCTCTTCTTCCATCCCTGGCTCCTCCCATTCGACAGACATGTTAATGGAATAAAAACAGTAAAAACAAAAGCCCATCCCTTACAATTCTTTCTACAATGCCCAGAAGGATCTATACTTCAGGCATGTTTTAAAAATCATTGTAAATCAGGAAATGGTGGGGTGGAGTGAAGGGAAATTGGAAAGAACTCTCAGCTTATGAATGTATAATGCAAGAACACGGGCTCTAGTTCCAATCCAGTCTTGCCAACGGTTCCTGGACTGAGTTCCTCTAACAAAAGGGGCATTATGATAGTTAAGCAGTCTACAATTTGAAAGGAAAAGAGTCAGAAATTATATAAGTTAAAAGGGACACTGTCAGGTTAGAGCTCTTGGGTGAGATTGTTGTTTACACCAGTGCAAATAATGTGCAGAGTGGGCATAAATCATTCCCATTCTAAGTAGCAAGTTACACACACTTTTTACTGGTGTAACGAACACAGCATTTGCCAACCCCAAGGCCTGGTCTACACTTAGAATTTAGGTTGACATAGCTACATCACTCAGGAGTATGAAAAATCCACACCCCTAAGTAACACAGTTGTGTTGACCTAACCTCAGTGTAGATGCAGGTAGATGGACAGAAGAATGCCATCAATCGGGGAGATATTGTTCCTACACCAATCAAAAAACCCTTTCCATTGGTTTTGTCTGTGTGTACACACTATGGGGCTATGTCGGCATAGTTATGGTGACCTAGCTATGTTGGTATAATCACTGTAAAGTAGACATGCCCCAAGTGTTCAGAACCATGAGTCGGTCCCCAAAGAATCAGGAGGTTTAAAAATTACCACCACCTTCTGGTATCTTTTTCTATGCCTGGTGATTTTTGAAGCTTCAAGTGGCACTTGGGTCCTATTTCCAGCTTTTCTCTGCAACTACAAGGGCTAGAAACTTAATTTTTTTAAATGAAAGCTGAGTATTTTTATGCAACATCACCATTCCAGCAGCTGGGGCTTTAAGAAAAATGCCAAATACACACACACACACACACACACACACACACACACACACACACACACACTCTAACTATACAAGATGAGGACAGATTCTCTGTTGGCCTGCTTGTCTTTCTAGAAAACAAATATCCTTCCCTGTGGTGCTAACAGCAGCTCTTAGGTCATTAACACTGAGAGCACTTAAGCTTTCATTTATTGTCTTTAAGCGGTTTGTTTCCCTTTGAGACAGGGTGCAGAAGCCCCAGGCCTAAACCAGCAGGGAAAGAGTTAACCCCTTCTGCCCTGTAAGTGGCCATAGCAGTTTCTTTCTAGTGCATGCAGGGTTCTTGTAGCTGTGTTAGTCCCTGGGTATTACAGACACAAGGTAGGCGATTGTCTCCGTCTTTTATTGGACCAACATCTGTTAGTGAGAGAGACAAACTTTCAAAAGACACTCAGGAGGGGAGTCAGAAGCAGTGCATACTATAAGAGGGGCTGCTTTTCACCCAGTGCAAGAGGCTCTACAGGGAGGCTCTCTGGCTGCAGGATTGTGGGTGAGGACTGTGTTAGGATTGAGGAGAGCCAAGTCGTGGCAGGACTGGGGAAGGAATCTGTGCACCTTGCTCCTATGACTCTGGCCAGAAAGGATGAGGCCTGGAGGGCTAAAAAGGGATGGATTCCGTGTGAACTCTTGCTGACCAGGAGAGGAACTACTTATGTTTATCTTTAGCTATGTTGGAATAAATCAGCCCCTAGGAGGGGGAATATTATTTGAACCACCTGGGTTGTGCATTCCTTGGAGAGTTAAGGCAAAGTGAGGGTTGGCTCACCAACCAGTTGCCAGGCTGGGATAGACAGACCCTCTCACAACGTTCCTGCATTTCTCTCAGCTCGGATAGTGAAAACAGGTTTGTCAGGGGATGGTTCATTCATTAAAAAGAATGTTTCCACTGGAATTTAAAAAAAAAGAAAAAAGAAAGTAAAGCTTTCTATTGCATTAGTTTGGCAAAGGGGTATCTTATAAACCCTAAATATGATCTGAGAGAGTTTCTATAACCTACACTCCATAGAACAAGTGGGCACTAGGCTACCTCCGCTCCCATTGAATTCAATGGCCCAAAGTCCCATGGACCTCAATAGAAGTAGTTAGGCTGGTAGTGAGCACTTCTGAAAACTTCGTTGTAAAAGACTGTCCTAGGTTTCAAGGGGCCTGGAACGTTGACAAGTAGGGAAGGGCAGGGGTAGCTTGAAAGGTCACTGACACTGGCAGTTGTTTTTATGGCTCAGGCACCCTTTTGGTTCAGCATTTCTTGCGTATGCCTGGTGAAATTCACCCCTATGCAGAGGGTCAGAACAAGGCCAATCCATTACTTAAACCCTGAGGGCGTAAGTGATACATAAGCCTTGTGTTGTCCCCCAGCGCAAGGGTGAACTTTACCTCCATAAAATACAGTGTCCTGGATGTACAAGAAATACTAAAATAGGTCCTACAGTTACTGCAGAGGAACTTAAGGATGCTACAGCAAAGTGTGACAATCTTCTATACTGTCTATCTAGGTGCCTGCCGTTCCCATCTCAGGGAAGTGAAACACAAATAGTCTCCAGAGCCTTTCACTAAACAACACAGTTTAAAACAAAGTCTAACCCAGTGGAGACCCAATGGCTGTGGCCAGGCCTTGTTTTCTTTCTTTAAAGCTTTGTTTTTTGTCCTCTTACACAAACACTATTATCTGCCTCAATTCAAACCTGATGGGGAGGTTCAGAAAATGCTTCCAGCTAATTGTGATTCTGATGGGCCACTCTCCATCTTTTCCCAGCTATTCTGGTCAGTGGTTGCATTCAGCACAGCTTCCCCTAGCAATTAATTGCTGTATTCACAACTCCAGGTGGTTCTACTGGAATGGGGCTGATTGAAAGAAGCATTGGCCTTCATAGTTCCAAAAGCCCCTACAGGAACCATTATGTGCTTGGCTTGCAAGCCCCACTCGGAAAGTTTAATAATCCTACCCACTTTGATTTTTAGGGATGGGTGTGGACGCAGCAGAAAGGACAACCCAAAATGTCAGCATGGGAACTGAGATCCTTTTTTGTGCCCTCCAATTCCAGAATTTACTTTTAATTTTAACTGTTGCACTTACTGGCCCATCTACATCAAAGTTAGGAAAATACAAAACATTCCCAGAAGTCTCCAAACCAACATACATCATAAATGATGTGAATTAATTCAGTAGGGTCAGTAGGACTAGTTAATACTATACTTAACTCACAACACCTGTCATCTGAGGATTTCAAAACTCTTTGCAAAAAATTAATTAAACTTCACAACATCCATTATTATTATTACAGCTGGTTGGAAAATGGGTTTTTCCCCCATGAAAAAATAATTTTTTTGGCAATAATTCAAATACAAAAAATGTTCTGCCAAAATCCAGAAATATTTTGGCTGAAACCCAAAATATTTTGATTCAGAAATGCTTCCCTAATGGGAATTGTAGTTTGGATGCCTTAAGTTCCCATTCTTCTCTATTGGCTGGTCAGACTACATCTCCCATCATGCACCAGGGTTTCCCTTCTTGGAGAGGGGAGGCAGTGCATCATGGGAGATATAACTGAACCCCCAGAGAAAAACAGGGACATGAGGAAATTGAACTACTATTCCTATGAGGCATTGTAGCAGCATATCCAAATAAAAATATTTCAGGATTTGGGCATTCAGTTTTTCAATGAAAAAAATATTTTTCTTTGGAAAGCAGACATTTTCATGAAAAAATCATTTTGTTGAAAACCCAAATTTTCCAACAGTTTTGACTGAACATTTTCAACTTCTTATCTCCATTTTACAGGTGGGATAACTGAGGTGCAGCAAAAGATAGTGGTTGAACATTAAGTCAATGACAGAGGCTGAACCCATGATTCCTGCAATACAGAACACTTGGAGCCTGAGAGTGATGAGCAGGGGACTGGACTAGATGACCTCCTGAGGTCTCTTCCAACCCTAATATTCTATGATTCTAGGATACCAGTTTAACACCAAAGTAACTCTGCTGATTAGTGGCATTATGTCTGCTACACCTATGTCAGTTTAGAATTTGGCTTGCAAGCTGTACTCTTGAAGCTAGAAAAAACAAATAAAAAACAAAAATGGTGGTGATTCTTTCTCACTTAAACTGATGTAGATCAGGAGTAATTCCACGGATAGCAAGCATCATAGCTGGGTAAAAGTGGTGTACGTGGGGTCAGAATCAAGCCCAAAAGATGCACCTCTAGAAAAGCTACAAAATGGAGGAAACAGTAAGAATAATTATTTATTATTTGTGTTACAGGATCAGTGCTCTATTGGGGCAGGGACTGTTTCTTACTGCATGTTTATACAGTGTCTAGTACAGTGGGGTCCATTTTTAGTTGAGGCCTTAAAGTTATCCTAGTAATACTACTAGTTTTAGGCAATATACATACATATAGTAAGAGACAGTCCTGTCCCAAAGAGCTTACAGTCTAAACAGACAAGGCAGACAAATGGTGGGAGAAAGGAAGTCTTATTATACCCATTCTACAGATGGGGATCTGAGGCACAGAGATTAGGAGACTTGCCCAAGGTCATACAGGAAGTCTGTGGCAGAGCTTGGAATTGAACCTAGAGTTCCTGAGTCCTACTCCAGTTCTTTAAACATAGACCCTCCTTTCTCTCAAGGACAGACTCATGATGGTAAAAATTCATATATTGTATGCACCAGTGAATCATCTGACAGAGCCATCTTTCAAATCAATAGGATGGATTTTCATTTTTAAAGAAAACATGCAGATTGGAGACTTTGTTTGCCCTGAACTAAGACCATACAAGAAGCATAACATATGTCCTTCAGTGAGAAATGCTATAGTCCAACCACAATTTATCAGGTTTCAAGCAAGAATTAGTGTGTGACATTGGCCTCAGTTATGCAAGAGGTTAGAGTAGATTATCACAGTGATCCCTTCTAGCCTTAAAATATATAACGTGTTCTACTACTTACCAACACATTGGTTGTTTTCGCCCATTTGGTAGCCAAACCGACACATCAGAGGTCTTGTAGCAGTGGGGTAGTTGGGAGCTGGAGGTGGTGGATAAATGTTTGAATAAGGATTCACATATGGTGATCTATAAACTGGATTTGTTCGGGGAATGCATAAATAGCCACCATTCTGGTTCACACACACCATATCTCCTCTACAGGCCTCAGGAATAGTCCGACATTCATCAATATCTGGAAGGATGTAGTAATAGAATGGCAATTAGATCAGCAATTTCCACAGTTGGTCCTTAATGTGACACATGCACAGAACAGCACATATGATACGGTTTACTTGGGATTTTGCTGAATATGTGATACATGGTTTGTGCTAGGAAAAGCTATGCTTCCTTTGTGGAGTCTCACTTTGAAGTCAGCTCACATCGTAACAGGAAACAGCGCATATTTTCAACCTAGCATGTGTTCTACTTTACAATCAGGAAAAAAAAAAAAACTTTTCTTTTCTATAGATGCTCAGTTTAAACACTGATCCTACAGCCTGTTTCTCCTAAGGGATCTGTCCAAGCCACAACATTCAGCTCCAGATTTCAAACACTGGTGGTTTGGTTTGCCCAGCTGTGAAACTTGGATCCTGATCTGGGACTCCGCAGTGCCTCCCACACACAAAGTTTGAGATGTTCAAATCTGGGGATTTGGTTCAGGTCTCTTTTTTGTTCTGACTGGGATTTTTTGTCTTGACCTTAGAAAGATGCAGAGAGATTATTAGGATCTGAGCATTTCCTTGGCTGGGAGGGTGGAACTGCTAGGCAGCTCAGACAGGGCATCTCCGTTTTTTATGTTAGTATTTTTATCTTACTATTTGTTAGTGCATGTGGAAGGTGCTATATTGACAGCCCTGGAGACTGAAGTCCTCTGTTAATCCACAGAAAAGATGCTCCATGGGCAAAGTGCAAGCTTCCCTGCACTGTCCCAAAGTGCATCTTAATTCTGAACTAGAGGGTGAGAGGAACTCTCTCTGGCCTCTTGGCTGAAGCTGCCAAAAGTAGCAAGTAGTGGGTATTTATGATACTGAACCCCTGTTCTCTGGCAAATAGACTGAGCTCCCAAACTCATGTCATCACAGCCATGTGAAAAGCACTGCACCCAGTCTGAACAATGACATTTTCATATTGAAAAATGATGCAAATGAACAATTTCCAAAGGCTTGTGCATAATTGATACAGATCTGGCAGACACTGAGAGCATCCCCTTCAGCCAAAATACACAGATAGTAGCACGTTATTAATTTAACAAAGCCAGAGGGTCTGAACCCCAGTGTAAATGAATTGATTCAGTCAAAATCCTACCTAAGCATTGCCCAGAGGCACGGTCCAGGTCAAACCCGTTAGTGCATTGCTGCTAAAACAAGAAAAGAAAGGACACTCAGTGATTGTGAAATTGGATGATGACCAAAAAACAAAAATCACATGATCATCTGGATTATTATTATAGTGCAATGTGTTCAGCACTGTACAGTATGCAAAAAATGAACAGAGTCCCTTCTCCAAAGGACCTGTGTCATGACTCTCTCATATGGGAAGTCAGCAGGCTTTGAACTCAGAACCTTCAGCACCGCAGCACAGACCTCTTGCTTTAGCTCATGCAGTAATTCTATAAGCTGGTAGCAGTAGCAGGCTGTCATTCTCTAATGGAGAAACCAATACCTAGTCTGCCAGTGTCCTAGTGCTCAGTGGATAGGCCACTGGACTGGGACTCAGGAGAGCTGGGTTCAATTTCTGGCTGTGCCACCAATCTGAGTGGCCTTAGGTAAGTCACCTCCTTCTCAGTTTCTCCATCTGTCAAATGGGAATGATGATACTGACCACCTGTTTTGTCAAACACTTTAAGATCTATGGATGAAAAGTGCAATATAAGATCTAGGAATTATTATTATATCTCCTGTTAGCACTTGTCTTGATGAGGAGAAAAGGTGTGTTGTTAAAAGTCGTTAGCCAACTCTAGTGTTGACAAGGCAATATATACTTTTTAACACATGCTAAGCTGGTGGAGTTGGAATCTAGGGTATAACTCGACCAGCTTAGCACACACATAGACGTGTTGCTAATACCACACCTTTAAATCCTACTGTAGACAAATCCTTAGAGGAAGCTTTTTTCAAGGGTGCAAGCTTTACAGCAGCCTCCTCACCCCACCACATAGACCATCAGCGGGGCTTGGACGGAGGTCTCCAGTATGCCAGCAGAGCCCTCTCCACGTCAGCTACAGAAGAAACTCCTGTAGGGCCTCCTCCAAAGCCCAGTGAAGTCAGTTTAAAGGCAGCCATTGACTTCAATGGATTTTGGATCACTCCGTCAGCTGGTAACAGTTGGTCAGCCAGTAGAGGGGAGCATGACACCCAATCTGTCAGTAGGTTACACTGACAGTGTAAGAAATAGGGACATTGAAGACAGGATGCACTGGAAGAACCAGAGGGCAGGAGGACGTAGTGGTGTTTTTCTTCTGGGCGTCAAGGGAGAAGTGAGTTTTCTAAAAGTATTTGAAGTCAGTAGAAAGTGTTGCCTTGGTGAGCTGGGAAGGGAAAGTGTGTCATGCATATTTGGTAGCAATGTAAACTGCAGGTGGGAGCGATAGAGTGGAATGAACAAGACACTGATACAGGCATTTTTAAAGGGGTTAAGGGGACATGGCAGGAAATACATGAATGGTCATTTAAATATATGAAGTGAGTCCCTCCATCTACCCATAAGAGCACTCTAGGCCATCACCTACAGTTACAGATCATGTGGTGGGGAATTCTGCCGGCACTTACTTTGACATTATGAGATGTTTTAGCATCATCTGGAGGAAGCCAAAGGTATTCTGATGGGAGAGTCTATTTTCAGTCTGTCATGTAAAGAACATACATACTCTGTGTGCTTTTAACCTCTTCACCTAGCTATAGTGACATGCTTCACATCTTGTGGCTGTTGTCTATGTTGGCTAGAGCTGGTTGGGAACTTTTAGATGAAAAATCTTTTCATCAAAACAGGCCAATTAGTTGAAACAAACTCTTTGTGGGAATTAGGTTGGTTTCAACAAATGTCTTGTTTTGAAAAAAAATGAAAAAAAAGTTTAGAAATTGTCAGAAGGATGTCCTGTTTTGACATTTTCAAAATGAAAGAGTTCAATTTTTCAGCTGGAAATGACTTTGTTTTTAACTTTAATTTATAGCAAAAAAAAAAGTTAAAAAAATTTAAAATGTCCAAATCAGAATGAAACGTTGCAAAATTATAAAAAGAAAATGTTTCAATTTACTCATTTTAAAGTAAATTTCAATTATTTTAAATTTTATTTTCAGTTTGTGAAAATGTTTGATATTTCAACTTTTCATCCCAATTCAGGATGGGAAAAAAATGCAAAATCTCTAAAATTCTCACAGGTTGGGAAAACTGTTTTTTGCCCGGCTCTAATGTTGGCAAAATATCAATTAACAAGCCACATCCAGTCAACTGTCAATCCAACAGGGGGGAAAAAAACAACTAAATTTCAAACCCTTCTGTAAAAGGTATTTGGAAACACAGCCCTGAACAATATAGGACTATTACCTTCAAATCAGAGTCTAACCCCCCTAATTTACAGTGAATTTAAATGCCCAAGAACATGAAGGACTAATAAAATTTGCTTGAGCCAGGCTTAATTCAGGCAGGAACTGTGTAAACTTCTTTATGCAGCCCTACTAATGTAATATCCCTCAATCCTGAGCTCCAATGCTCCTGGATATTCCCAGGAATTAGAATGAAGACTAGGATGACATCACCAAGCTCCCAAGCCCACAGGTGAAAGGCCTACGGCTGGACCCTCGAAGCTTTCCACACACAGAATTCCCATTCAAATCAATGGGAGTTCCAAATATGGAGGTTCCTTACTGGTAGAACTCAGGACTCAAAGCTCCTTTGTGGGTGCTTTTGCTCATTCATTTTCAAGGACTACTTAGTTCAGAGGCAGTGTCTGGTTTTCTTTGAGGCCTGTCTTTCTCCAAGAATTTCCTGCTGAGTTGACAGTCCACATTAGACTCCAGGATCCTGCTGGCTCCCATTCCTCCACATTAAACCCTAGACCACATAGCTTCCTGTTCATCTAAGCCCCAGACCACAGATTTCCTATTCACCTATCAAAGTAAGCCTCATGCTATGAAATGCTTTAGTGTAAAAAAAGTATACGTATTCAGTATGCTCATCTCACCTGTGCTTTCCCAGGGTGTGTAAGGCAGGTGGCCAGCATGAAAACAGTCAGTATCCTATAATACGCATAGAAAATAAGATGTAAACATTTTGATGCACATGTTCATTTCACAGATTTAGATACGAGGCCAAATTAATCTCTGGTGTAACTCTAGTGCAGTCCACGGCGCTTTACTATAGATGAATTTGGCTGATGATATATAACATTAAGTATATGGCCCAGATTCAGAACTCTGTGAAGTCAGTGTTCTTACCCTGGACTTACATCAGTGAGATCAGAATCAGGCCCTAAATATCTGTAGGCTAATCCATGTCCTTTATTATAGGCTATACACAAGCTCTTCAAAGGGTAAGTTTATAATAGTCAATGATAAAACTTTATCCCTCTGTGGAACCTGTCCTCTGAGAATGTCAAAACCCTTCACAAGCATTAATTTAGTCTACAACATCCTTAGGAGTTAGGTAAGTATTATACACAATTTACAGATGGATAAACTGAAGCACAAACCCCACAGAGCAAGTCATTAGCAGGGCTAGACCACGCTTCATCCCCAAGAAAGTACTCTCAAAATCAACTGGCTTCTTGGGGTCAGATTCTGCCTCTTTACTCACACTGAGTATTATCTTGCTCTGCAAGTAAATACATTGTGCCAGGTCATCAGCTGATATAAATCAGTGTCTTCAATGAAACCATGCTGATTTACAGCAGCTGAGAGTCTGACCTATGTATTTCCAAAAGACTTTTTGTAAAGCAAGGAACTTCTCAGTGACAGAATCTGGCCCTTTGCTATTAAATATTTGGCTATAGACTGAGCCCTGGAAGTATGCTCTGCCCATATAAATACCCTGGCCAAATCAAAGTGTTGGATATTAACTAGTGCCAGATTTAAATCTGGAAAGAACAATAAGAAATTTATTTTATTTTGTGTACTTTAATGTCAGTGTTTTCCAGTTTCCTTATATAAAGGTCCTTTTCAATACATTTTAGAGCCATGTCTTTTACACTGGAGACTATTACTGAATGTCTATAGCATATACAGTATATTTCAAAAAACAACATGGGAAGCAGGAAAATTTTAGGTGGCCTCAGTTCTGCTACTTAAAGGAGCATCCAATTTTCCCTACAGGTTCTTTTAGCTCTATGATTTGTACAGCAAGTCAAGGTACTGAACATGACCTATTAGATACATCAGACAAGACTACTCACAAACTGACAGGCACATTTTAAAACACCAGTATGTTTAGTTGAGGAATAAGCACTGAAAACTATACACAACCCCTAACATAGTTGTTCATGGTGCTGTGTAACCGGCAAATGTTGCTTGTTTGGCAAGTTTTGTAGTGACACAAACAGGCAAATTCTGTAAAGACTTTCCCCTAGAAATGGAGGTAACGCATTTAAAGCACTGTATCATCCATTTAGGACTACATCTCTTTTACCTTAAACCCTTTTGAGGGATAGAGCACATTTTCTCAAGCATGCACTATGTACATTACTGCACATTCATTTTGTATATAGAAAGAGGAATAACGGAAGGAAATGAAAAGTTTTATTGCTCTATGTTAAAAGTGCCCAACAGGGCTACTCTTTGATGTACAGCAAAAATTCATATCTACTTACTGACAGTATCCACAACTATACACATCCTTCAGTTTCAAGAATTAAGAGCCACTAGGTTCTTCTGAGATATGAGGAAGGTGATAGAACAATACAGAGAATTTCCTGACATGGGTTTGGGCTGCAATCACTACTTCAACTGACTTTACACTATCAGATCCCTCGTCACCCTGAGAATTATTAACAGACATATAACAACCCACCCAACAACATTGCTTTAAGCTGGTCCTGTTGGTTTAGTCAGCAGACAAAATATTATAAAAGAGCAATTAACTTCTGCAACAATAGCTAGTGACGTTTAAATCAATTACTGTGAATCGTATCTGCAGAGAAAGCAGCTGTGATTTTAGCCAGAAGACCCTTCACTGTAGCAATTCAGCATTCCCAAAAGAGACAGATTCCTAAATGCAGAATACAGCATAGATCAAGACAGAAATTGCTAGAGACAGCACAGCTTTTATAACAAACAAAAAGTGCTTTACCCTCTCTCTGACCATTAAGATCCTGTCTCTTTGCAAATGGCTTTAGCAAGTGAACTGGCATAGTGACTCGTAGCCACAGACGTTTTCCATGAGTAGGTTTCCATTCAGTGAGTAAAATAGTTTGATGCACAGTACCTACCTCTTTACTTCTTGCATGTCCAACATTGGTTAGGAAAGATGGAAAAAAGGAGTCTGAACTGCTGAATAACTAAAAAACGTGTCTGAACATCGGCGTTTTGCTAGCACTTGAGTTCCTCCGTCATTTGTATTCCAGAGAATGAAATACCAAATAATAGACAGGGCAGGGAGAGGTCTGCTCCTCCTCAGACACTGGAGAGAATACAGCAAAAGCACCTGGTTTTGCTTAGTTCTCTTCTGTAATTCAGCATTAAACCAATTGGAGGAGGAATGTTAAAAATGAACACTTCATTTTCTAAGTATGTTAAACAATGCAAATGGGGGCCTCAGTCTGGGGACAGCTGGTTTAGATTACAGAGCTCACCAACTGGCTAGACTCCTCACAACAATCTTGAAGAGCCTGCCAGGATAAAAGACTCACAGCTTTAAGGAAAGCCTCTCCTACTGCAAACTTTACAAGTAAACGTACCTCGTGCAGAGGCAGCATTGTTATTGGATAGAATCCCTGATCAAGGGGCTGGAAAAGGGACTGTTTTCCTTTCGTTCAGAGCAAAAAACTGGGGCCCTGTAGCTGGTGTCTCAGCTTGAATGATGAATATGCAGCACTGCAATACTTCATGCCAATGGCGTAGTGATGAAAGCTCTGGCCCTCCAGGAGATGAATGACTTGAATTCATGGCAATTGCAATTACAGGGACTATATAATTTTGATTTATTTCAAAACAAGAGAAAACAAATTAGACATTCAAGGGGAAGTAACTGCATTGTCTGAAATTTTGGCCATTTTCAAGGTGACGCCAAACTTAAGGCTTCAGTTTGTAAAATGGAAGATTTCTCAGGAAACCCAAAGCACTTTCCTTCTGTCTGCTTTAAGGCTGAAGCGCTGATTGAAGAGGGAGGAGGAGAAATACTTTTTCAGGTGTTGTGAGACTTTGCCACAGACCTTTAGTAGGTCAAGCAGAACATATACAGGTCTGTCGCATCTTACGCACATTTAACATGCGTGATTTCAGCTTTACACGGTCGGCAAAAACAAAAACCAAAAAAAAAAAAAAAAAAAAAAATAACAATTTTAATACAGTACCTGTAGTGCGGGCGATTCCGCCCACCATTCAACACAATGTAATTTTGACTATACGCGGTTTTCGCTTTACGCGCTAACCGCGGAACGGAACCCCCGCTTAAGATGAGACTCACCTGTATAAGAATGTAAGAATGGTCATACTGGGTCAGATCAATGATCCATCTAGCCCAGTGTCCTGTCTTCTGACAGTGGCCAGTGCCAGATGATTCAGACGGAATGAAGCGAATAGGGCAATATCGAGTGACCAGTCCTCTGTCATCCAGTCCCAGTTTCTGGCAGTCAAAGGTTTAGCCACACCCAGAGCATGGGTTTACATCCCTGACCATCTTGGCAAACAGCCATTGATGGATTTATCCTCCATGAATTCTAATTCTTTCTTGAACCCAGTTATTCTTTTGGCCTTCACATCCCCTGGCAATGAATTCCACATATTGTCTGTGTGTTGTGTGAAGTACCTCCTTTTGTTTGTTTTAAACTTGTTGCCTGTTAATTTCATTGGGCAACACTTGATTCTTGTGTTACGTGAAGGAGTAAATAACACTTCCCTATTCACTTTCTCCATACAATTCATGATTTTATAGACCTCTATTATGTACCCAGTCATCTTTTTTCTAAACTGAAGAGTCCCAGTCTTTTTAATCTCTCCTTATATGGAAGCTGTTCCATACCCCTAATAATTTTTGTTCCCTTCTCTGCACTTTTCCAATTCTAATACATCTTTTTAGAGCTTGGATGACCAGAACTGCACACAGTATTCAAGGTGTGGGTGTACCATGGATGTATATAGTGGCA
>NW_020664447.1:72379267-72477075 GCF_002925995.2 Terrapene triunguis
TAAGATGAGACTCACCTGTATAAGAATGTAAGAATGGTCATACTGGGTCAGATCAATGATCCATCTAGCCCAGTGTCCTGTCTTCTGACAGTGGCCAGTGCCAGATGATTCAGACGGAATGAAGCGAATAGGGCAATATCGAGTGACCAGTCCTCTGTCATCCAGTCCCAGTTTCTGGCAGTCAAAGGTTTAGCCACACCCAGAGCATGGGTTTACATCCCTGACCATCTTGGCAAACAGCCATTGATGGATTTATCCTCCATGAATTCTAATTCTTTCTTGAACCCAGTTATTCTTTTGGCCTTCACATCCCCTGGCAATGAATTCCACATATTGACTGTGTGTTGTGTGAAGTACCTCCTTTTGTTTGTTTTAAACTTGTTGCCTGTTAATTTCATTGGGCAACACTTGATTCTTGTGTTACGTGAAGAAGTAAATAACACTTCCCTATTCACTTTCTCCATACAATTCATGATTTTATAGACCTCTATTATGTACCCAGTCATCTTTTTTCTAAACTGAAGAGTCCCAGTCTTTTTAATCTCTCCTTATATGGAAGCTGTTCCATACCCCTAATAATTTTTGTTCCCTTCTCTGCACTTTTCCAATTCTAATACATCTTTTTAGAGCTTGGATGACCAGAACTGCACACAGTATTCAAGGTGTGGGTGTACCATGGATGTATATAGTGGCATTGTGATATTTTCTGTCTTATTATCTGTCCCTTTCCTAATGGTTCCTAACATTGTTAGCTTTTTTGCCTGCTGCTGCACACAAGCAGATGTTTTCAGAGAACTATCCACAACTCCAAGATCTCTTTCTTGAGTGGTAACAGCTAATTTAGAACCCATCATTTTGCCTATATAGAAGTGATAATTTTTTCCAATATGCATTACTTTGCATTTATCAACACTGAATTTCATCTGCCATTTTGTGAGAACCCTTTGTAATTCTTTAAATTAGCTTTGGACTTAACTATCTTGAGTAATTTAGTATCATCTACAAAACTTTGCCACCTCACTCTTTACCCCCTTTTCCAGATCATTTATGAATACGTTAGCATCCCCAAGGATCTGTATTGGGACCTATGCTGTTCACTTACCTCTCTCCACTAAAAAAAGACAATTACCTTTTCCGTAACTGGTGTTCTTTGACATGTGTTGCTCATGTTCATTCCATATTAGATGTGTGCACTTGCCACATGCACCAGTGCCAGAAGTTTTCCCCTCAGCAGTATCCGTAGGGAACCGGCTCTGGCACCCTCTGGAGTGGCGCATGCATGGCATGGTATAAGGGGCCCTGCTGGCTCCCCCCACCCTCAGTTCCTTCTTGCCGGAAACTCGGACAGTGGGGAAGGAGAGCAGGTCATGGAATGGACATGAGCAACACATCTCGAAGAACACCAGTTACGAAAAAGGAACTGTCTTTTCTTCGAGTGCTTGCTCATGTCCATTCCATTTTAGGTGACTCCAAAGCAGTACCCCTGGAGGTGGGTAGGAGTTCACGGACGTGTAGATTGCAACACAGCTCTGCCAAACCCAGCGTCATCCCTGGCCTGCTGAGTGATGGCATAATGAGCGGTAAACGTGTGGACTGAGGACCACGTTGCAGCTCTACAGATATCCTGGATAGGGATGTGCACCAGGAAGGCTGTCGAAGATGCCTGAGCTCTCGTTGAGAGGGCTCTGACAATCGGCGGCGGCGGAATCCCCGCCAGGTCGTAACAGGTCCTTATGCATGAGGTGATCCAATTGGAAATCCTCTGCGAGGACACCAGGTGACCCTTCATCCTATCCGCTGTAGTGATGAAGAGTTGAGTCGATTTATGGAAAGGCTTGGTATGTTCTAAGTAAAAAGCCAAGGCCCTCTGGATGTCCAGGGCGTGAAGAAGCCTCTCTTCACTGGTCTTCTGCGGTTTGGGACAGAACACCGGGAGGAAGATGTCCTGGCTCATATGGAAGGTGGAGACCACCTTTGGCAGGAAGGCCGGGTGGGGCCGCAACTGAACCTTATCTTTGTAGGATACCATGTATGGCGGGGTCTGAGGTCAATTTCTGAGACCCGTCTCGCCGACATCACCACCACCAGGAATGTGACCTTCCATGACAGATAGGAAAGGGAGCAGGACCCCAGCGGTTCAAAGGGCGGGCCAGTGAGCTTAGAGAGGACCAAGTTAAGATCCCACTGCAGAATGGGAACCCACACATGTGGGAAGAGTTTCCCCAGCCCTCTCAAGAATCTGACCATCGTGTCATGGGACAACACCGTCTGTCCTTGGATTGGCGGGTGAAAAGCGGAGATGCACTCTAATGGAAGTATGTGCCAGGCCCTGGTTCCTCAAATGGAGCAGGTAGTTCAGGACAGCCTATACGGAGGGAGAGATGCCCCATTCGGACGCCAAGCGGGAAAACCTCGTCCACTTGGCCAGGTAAGTCAGTCAAGTTGAGGGCTTCCTACTTTCCAGGAGGACCTGTTGGACTCCTTCCGAACAGGTCCACTCCTCTGGGTTCAGCCATGCAGCATCCATGCCGAGAGATGGAGGGACCCGAGGTTGGGGTGTAAGAGCCGACCATGGTCCTGCAACAGCAGGTCCGGTCGGTTGGGCAGGGGCCAGGGAGGGGCCACTGACAGGCTCATGAGCGTGCCGAACCAATGCTGGCAAGGCCACGCACGGGTGATCATGATAGCCCACGCCTGGTCTCTCTTGATCTTTGCCAGGGCCCTGCTACTGAGTGCAATCGGAGGGAACGCGTACATCAGGCTCCCTGATCACCACAGAAGGAAGGCATCAGGCAGGAGTCCTTGCTCAGACCATGTTGAGAACAAAACCGGAGGCATTTCCTGTTCTGACTGGTAGCAAACAGGTCCACTTGGGGAGTTCCCCACCTTTGGAGGATCATGCAGGCTACCACTGTATGGAGCAACCACTCATGGTGAGAGGAGAAGTCACTGCTGAGCTGGTCTGTTACGTATTGCTGATGCCGGGAAGGTGACAAGCTTCCTGGTGGATTTTGTGGTTGATGCAGAAGTCCCACAGATGGAGCTCGCTCCCCCTTGCCTGTCGATGTAGAACATCGAGGCCATGTTGTCCATCAGGACTCGTACCACCCTGCCCGATAGGTGGGGCAAGAAGACTCCACATGCCAGCCGGACTGTTTGGAACTCTTTGATGTTTATGTGTAACCACGCCTCCTCTGGGGACCACATCCCTGGTGTCTGGAGGTTGCTGAGATGTGCGCCCCAGCCGAGGTCCGAGGCGTCCAACACCAACTCGATGGAGTGAGGAGGGCTGTCGAACGGAACCCCTTCTAGGACTGTCCTGTGGTCGGTCCACCATCTCAGTGAGGTAAATATTGCCAAAGGAATGGTAACGATCTTCTCCAGGGGGTCTCAGGACTGGGAATAGACCGTCGCCAGCCATCGTTGCAGGGGCCGCATCTGAAGCCTGGCATGGTGGACCACATAAGTGCACGCTGCCATGTGGCCCAGAAGGCGCAGTCAGACCCTGGCTGTAATCAGAGGGAACGCGGAGACTTCCACAATGAGGCTTGCCATCGTGTGGAACCTTTCCAGCGGCAGGAACGCTCTGGCGCAGGTAGAGTCGAGGACTGCGCCGATGAACTCCATCGTCTGCACTGGCACTAACGTCGATTTTTTGTCGTTCACCAGTAGGCCCAGAGAGTGGCACGTGGGTTGAAGTACCGCAACATCCCTTCAGATTTGAGATCTGGAACCACCCTTGATGAGCCAGTCATCGAGGTACGGATAGATCTGGATACCCCAGCGCCTGAGATAAGCCACCACCACCACCGACATGCACTTGGTAAATACTCTCGGTGCTGTCACCAAGCTGAACAAGAGGACTGTAAACTGGTAGTGGTGGGACCCCACCGTAAACCGGAGGAAGCATCTGTGTCCACGAAAGATTGCTATGTGGATATATGCATCCTTCAAGTCGAGGGCAGCATACCAGTCTCCCGGATCCAGGGAGGGGATAACAGAAGCCAGAGAGACCATGCGGAACTTTAGCAGCTGTAGGTACTTGTTGAGGTCTCGCAAGTCCAGGATGGGCTGTAAATCACCCTTGGCCTTTGGGATTAAAAAGTACCAGGAATAGAACCCCTTGTTCCTGTACTCGAGAGGAACTTCTTCCACCACACCCAGCTGTAGTAACCCCTTTACCTCCTGCATCAGGAGACTCTCGTGAGAGGGGTCCCTGAAGAGGGACAGGGAAGGCGGGTGGGAAGGGGGGGTAGAAAGGAACTAGAGGGTATAACCCCGTTCCACTATGCTGAGGACCCAGCGGTCCGAAGTTATAGCGGTCCACGCCAGGAGGAAAGGGGAAAGGCTGTCAGAGAACACTGAAAGATGGATCCGGGGAATAGTCTGGTAGGTCACCCTCGGGCGCACCCTTAAAATGACCGTTTGGCCCCTTGCTTATTACAGGTTGAGCCCGACTGGGCTGAGGATGGAGGTGGGTGGCTCAGGTGGTGCTTGTAACCCTTGGCTCGTTTATGGGGCTGGCCCTGAGGCTACTGCGGTTTGAACCGTTTACATGCTGGGGGTGGGATGTAGAGACCCAGGGTTTTCAGGGTGGTGTGGGAGTCCTTGAGGCCATGCAACTTGCTGTCTGTTTGCTCTGCAAATATGGCCCCACCATCGAAGGGCAGGTCCTGCAATGACTGCTGGGCCTCAGTTGACAGCCAAGAGAGGAGCAGCCAAGAGACTCGCTGCACAGAGATAGCGGAAGCCCTGGTGCGGGCATCAGCATCAGCATCAGCTTCCGCCGCCGCCTGGAGGTCCGCCCTGGCCGCAGTCGTGCCTTCATCAAGGATCACTTGGAACTCCTTCTTGGAAGCCTCGGAGAGCGACCCTTCGAACTTGGCCATGGCTTACCACATATTAAAGTCATATCGGCCAAGGAGGGGTTGGTGGTTAGCCACTCTCAGCTGAAGGCTGGAAGACGAATAAACCTTAGTCCAAAGAGATCTAGCCTCCTCGAGTCTTTATTTATGGGAGTGGCCCCGGGTTGTCCTTGCCTCTCCTTGTGGTTAACAGCCTCAACCACAAGGGAATTAGGGGCTGGCTGGGAGTATAAGTACTTGTGCCCTTTGGTCGGCATGAAGTACTTGTGTCCGGCCCTTTTACAGATAGGGGCCAGGGAAGAGGGGGTCTGCCACAGGGCATTAGTGATTCTGGAAACCCCTTCACAAAGGGTTAGAGCCACCCTGGCAAGAGCAGAGGAACAGAGGACATTAAACAGAGAGTCTGAAGGCTCTTCCAGTTCCTCTGCCTGAATCCCCAGGTTAGAAGCGACCCTCTTCAAAAGTTCCTGGTGCGCTTTGTCATCATCCTGAGGAACTGGGTAGGGGGCCCCGTGATAGCCTCATCTGGCAACGATGAGGACAATGCCAGTGCCGCAGGAACCTCCACGTCCATTGCTGGTCCAGAAGCTTACTCCCCTGGGTCCTCCTTAGGGTGACCAGACAGCAAGTGTGAAAAATTTGGACAGGGGGTGGGGGGTAATAGGAGCCTATATACGAAAAAGACCCCAAAATTGGGACTGTCCCTATAAAATCAGGACATCTGGTCACCCTAGTCCTCCTGGAGCTGTGGGGTCTTACCCCCCTAAGTCTTCAGCTGTTGGCCTCTCCGAGGTGCCCGACACCGATCAGGCAGCCTGGGAAGGTTGAGTGAATCCCCAAAGGTTCCATTGATACCATGGCGTCAGCCACTGCGCTTGGGGCCATGAGACAGGTTTTGTTGCTGATAATGTAGATGGCACTGCCGGTACCGGGGCTTGTCCCACGGGCAGGGAACCTCGCTCCAAGCCAGAGCTACCAGTGGAGCGATCGGTACCGGGTGATCAAGATCGGGCTGAGCGGTGGCTCTTGTCCAACCAGTGATGGACTCTGTGTCCCAAAATTGACCTGTCTGAGACTGTCTTGGTTGGGCTCTTGGGGACTGACGGCGTTCGGCAGATCTGCGTTGGATACCCGGCAATCCATGCCTCACTCTACTCAACCGGTACCAGGATGTCGAATGGGACCTGAAGATACTATGGGCCAGTTGCTGGGAGGATTGTCCTGAGTAGGGCGACCCCCTTCTTGGAGACAGGTGATGACGGCCCAGCAATCGGCAGTCTCTGGTGTCCGATTGGTCCCGGGAGTTCTTGGTGTTGGGACCAGAGAGGGCTCCACTGAGCCTGCCTCTCTAGTCCTGAGGCATGACGGCTTCGGGTGGGCGAATGCTGGCGGGACGTCCCTCACAATAAGGATTGGTACCGCTAAGGTGGAAACACACACACACAGGTCCCAACTCGGGTTTTCCCCAAGACCGGGATACCACGGGAGCTGGTGTGAGCGGCACCAGGAGCATCAGGATCTCTTGAGCTGCTCGAAGAGCTTTGAGCATTGACAGCACCTGAAGCTGGCTAGGGCCTGGACCACTATCCAGGGTCTCAGGCGAAGCATGGGATGGGCTGCACCTGACTTGAGCTGGGGCCTGACTTCCTGAATGGGGTGTTGAGCTGCCTGGCACGGGTCGTGGCTCACCCCCAGCCCTCTCCTGTCCCTTACAGGAGGTAGGAGATCTTCCCTTCCCAGTCTTCTTCCCTGGAGCCGTGGAGGGGGACCGGTGCCGGCTCGTGGATGGAACTGGCGGAGCACTGTGCATGGAGGCTGTGGTGCTCAGTGCGGAGTTGGACCGCTGCTCCGGTGCTGGAGTGCTGACTCCATTAGGAGCACTTTCAGACGGATATCCCGCTCCTTCTTCATCCTAGATTTGAAGGACTTGCAGATATGGCACTTGTCACTTATGTGCCCTATGCCTAAGCACCTTAGGCAGCTGGTATGTGGATCGCTGACGGGCATAGGCTGTTTGCAGCGATCGCAGGGCTTAAAGCCTGGGGACCGGGGCATGCCCCGTTCCCCAGCTGAGACCCGTTTGGGACTAATGAAAAGTTGAGAACTACTACTAAGGGTAACTAAGAAACTACTAACTATATAAAACTATATTACAGGTTTTCAAAGTTCACAAGAACAGAAAACGAAACAACGCTAGCCAAAGCAGCAGATGTTCCAGAACCATCACTGGCGGCAAGAAGGAACTGAGGGTGGGGGGAGCCGGTGGCATCCTTTATATTGTGCCATGTGGGCGCCGCTCCAGGGGCCCCCAGAGCTGGTCCCCTACAGATACTGCTGAGGGAAAATCTTCCGGCACTGGTGCATGTGGCGAGCACACACCCCTAATATGGAATAGACATAAGCAATCATTCGAAGAACTAACCTTTTATTCCTACCCTTTATTTCCTATCTTTTAACCACTTACTGATCCATGAGAGGACCTTCCCTCCTATCCCATGGCTGGCTACTTTGCTTACAAGCCTTTCGTGTGGGACCTTGTCCAAGGGTTTCTGAAAGTCCAAGTATACTATAGCAATTGGATCACCCTGGTCCACATGCTTGTTGACATCCTCAAAAAAATATAATAGATTGGTGAGGCATGATTTCCCTTTACAAAAGCTGTGTTGACTCTTCCCCAACATATTGTGTTCATCTATGTGTCTGATAATTCTCTTCTTTACTATTAGTTCAACCGATCTGCCTGGTACTGAATTTTGGCTTACTGGTCTGTAATTGCCAGGATCACCTCTGGATCCTTTTTTTTAAAAATCGGCATTACATTAGCTATCCTCCAGTCATCTGATACAGAGGCTGATTTAAGCAATTGCAGAACTATTAACTGTGGCATATAAGCTATTTCATATCTGAGTTCCTTCAGAACTCTTGGGTGAATACCATTTCGTCCTGATGTCTTATTACTCTTTATTAGGCTGTTCCAAGACCTCCTCTACTGACACCTCAATCTGAGAGAGTTCCTGAGAGTTGTCACGTAAAAAGAATGGCTCAGGTGTGGGAATCTCCCTCACATCCCTTGAAGCGAAGGCCAAAGCAAAGAATTCATTTAGCTTTTCTGCAATGGGCTTGTTTTCCTTGAGTGTTCCTTTAGCAGCTTGATCACCCAGTGGTCCAACTGATTGTTTAGCAGTCTTCCTGGTTCTGATGTACTTTAAAAAAATTGCTGTTAGTTTTTGTGTCTTTTGCTAGTTGCTCTTCAAATTCTTTTTTGGCCTGCCTAATTATACTTTTGCACTAGACTTGCCAGAGTTATGCTCCTATTTCCCTCAGTAGGATTTGACTTCCATTTTTTAAAGGATGCCTTTTTGACTCTAATCACTTCTTTTATTTTGCTGGTTAGCCATGGTGACATTTTTTGGTCCTCTTATGCCCCCCCCCCCACCTTTTTTAAATCTGGGGTATACATATAGTTTGAGCATCTATTATGGTGTTTTTAAAATGTTTTCATGCAGCTTTGAGACATTTCACTCACTGTTCCTTTTAATTTCCTTTTAACTAGCTTCCTCATTTTTCTGTATTTCCCTTTTTTGAAGTTCAACCCTACTGTGGCAAGATTTCTATGCATTCCCTCCCCACTCCCCTTCAAGGATGTTATATTTAATTACATTATGGTCGCTATTACTGAGCTGTTCAACTATATTCACCTCTTGGATCAGATCCTGTGCTCCACTTAGGACTGAATCAAGAATTTATCAGCACAGACATTACAGAGATGTTTTACTAGACAGATGCAGGGAAGTTTATGCTGGCTGCAGAAATGCATATAGAAATTAAATATGGATATAATATCATGTGTTATACTTCTATGGAGTCTTCCATCTGAGGTGCTAAAGTGTTTTACAAACTTTAATGCTATCATCTTCCCAGACAGTTTAGAAGCTGTCTCTATTTTACAGGTGAGGAAACTGAGGGATAGAGAGGTTAAGACCACCACTTTCCAAAGCAGTCTCTAATTTTGGGTGCTCTGCTTTAGCCACAAAGGCTAGGATTTTCAGAGGTGCTCAACACAACTGAAGTCCAACTGAAGTCAATGGGAACTGGCTGTGCTTTGAACCTCTGAAAAATCAGGCCCTAGTCATCTACAGCTGGGCTCCCAATTTGTGACACCCAACACTAGTGGCCACTTTTGAAAGTTTGTCTCTTAGTGACTTGCTGATGTCACAAGGCAAAGGAAATTGTGTCTCACTAATCTCTTAGAATTCTTTGAGCATGTCAATGTATTGGATGAAGGAAAACTAGTTGACTATTTATTCGGACTTCCAAAAAGCCTTTAACAAGCTCCCACAAAACAGGCTGCTAAAGGAATTTAGCAGGCAAGGGGTGAGGGGCATAATATTGTCATGGATCAAAGCCTGGCTAGGAGACAGAAAGCAAGTAGGATTAAATGATATCATCGTGGCAAAAGGTTAACAGCAGTGCATCATTGTTGTATGCTAGGTACCATGTTGTTTAATATATTAATGATATGGAAAGGGGGTGAGCAGTGAGGTAGCTAAACTTGCAGATTACCCAAAGTTACAGTATTTCCAATAAGGGTCCAAAAATCATAGATCAGACCCCAAAAATCATGAGATTGGCCCCCAAGTTATGAGATCTATATATATATATTTATATATATATATATATTTGTTTTTGGTCTTTTTGATTACTGAACTCCCTCTCCACTGGGGGTTTCTGACAAGTTATTTAGGTGAGTCAAGACACAAGATGAACTTCTCCACAGTTAAGATGTGCTCATGAGTACCCATGTTTGTAGTGGAGAGGCTCACTTCATATGACTGGTGGTCAGCCTTCTGGCTCAGTTGATTTTGATCACTATCACATTTCACACTGTGTGCGCCAAGAAAAGGAGGCAGAGCAAGGCCACTGACAAAGAAACACCTCAGGCTAAGAGCTTTGGTTCATCAGCCAGTATGGAATCCCCATCATTGGAGATTTTTAAGAACAGGCTGGACAAACATTTGTCAGGGATGATCTAGGTTGACTTGGGTCCTGCCTCAGCAGAGGAGGATGGACTAGATGACCTCTTGAGGTCCCTTCAAGCCCTATGTTTCTGTGATTCTAATATGAAGAGGGTCTATCTGCTGAGGACAAGAGGAGAACTGAGCACTTTCCAGCTAACCAGCTCCCTTTAGAGAGGGAATTACATAACAGAAGTTTTTATTTTTCCTGTTTCCATGTGCTGACAGGAGTGTATAACACCCACTGTCTGGGCTGGTCTTGAGTACAGTCAAGAAACCTATTTCCAGAAAAAAGGAATGGGTGTATTCCCTAGTGGAATTTCTGCAATACCACTTTCCACCGCCTTTTCAATCTGCCCTTCACACTCACCACTCTGGTTAAAATCTGATGTAAAGAGCTGCACAAAGGAAACCATTTGCAATACACAACTACTTTTATTCATCTAAAAAAAATTGTGGACAATTCAGAATATTCTTGAGCACCATCTACTGACACATTAGCTATTTACATATCTTACAGCAGAGCAGCAACTCTGCTCACGTTAAGGTTGAGGTATTGCTTTCTGTTTAAAGGTTGACTAGTCTAAGTTCTCTAAAATCTGCACACTTACTTGGAATGTCTTGAAATTTGCTGTGCCTCCTGGAGGAGGGTTATTAGTACAAATCTGGGGTTATTTGAGCAAGGTATTTCCAAGATACACTCTCCTAAAAACAGCACTTTACAAAAACTACCTCATTCTTTCACACTTTTTTTTTTTTTTGGGCACATACCTGGGGTTGGAACTATGGCTCTAAATGTTCCTTAACTCCTGAAAACTAGGCAATACAGAGTTAAGCTACACAACTGTGCAATGCTGCCCTCTTTGAGCAGGCCCCAACACACTCATGACACACATACTATCACTATGTTCTTGCAGATACTACAGAACATTCAAGAAATAGGGCACATGAGCACCGTAGGACAGAATCTAACACCTTTAATTTGTAAGGCAAAACTTGTGTTTAGGTCAGGTGTACTCAACAGAAGCCACTTACCCCTACACTACACTCAGTGAGTCTACTCAACAGAAAAGCTCACACTTGTTAAATTGTATAACCTCTTCATCCCCTTTTACAATTCTTCACCTTTACCTACAAGATTTCATCTAACACTATACTTTCAGTAACCCATCATTGAACCCACAGACCATTCTCATCTTTGACGTCCCATGGTAGTTTGTTAACCTTTGCATCACCCTTACTGAACTATTCCCAGTGGCTATTGCCAGCTCCAGAAGGGCAAAATTAAGGTTTCCTGGTTTTCAGAGGTCTAAGTTTAACTAAACTTGACATTTTGGAAAGATGAAATACCTCTAGGCAACCTCAACTCTGCATTAACTAAGTTTTTGTCTGTGAATACAGACACAGGACACTCCCCTAACAACTCCTGCCCTGACTCAAATCTTAGAAGGCTTCTTGCTTCTTTTCCAAACAATGTTTAAAAATGAGGCATTTTTCTCATGAAGACAAATATGTTTAAATCAAAGCATTTAAAACTAGGGTTTTGGAGACACTGATTTTATCATCCATTCCCTCTCAAAAAACTACCATATGTACAGAGGTACACACTACACAAATGTGTTTAATTTCATTTCCCAGTGGACACACATGCAAAACTAACCACTGCTGGAAAGCTCAGCAGTCAGGCCAAGCACTGATTGACTATAGAGACTGAATCACAGCACCCTCTCACCCATAAAAGTGGTCCTCTCCAGGACTGAGGCAAATTGACAAGGCACTGAGGGAATACCATGAAGTCAATGCTGTTCTTGTTCAGTGGATAGGCTCAGGATGTCACTCTTCACAGTTTCAATCTGGCACCTTTAACAAGCATTTAATAAACAGACATCATGAGTTCTGAGTCTCACAAATCTAGTGCAAGTACCTCAGTTGCACTTTACTTGTTATATCTAGTTTACAGAACTGTCAGACTTCAAATATTGTAGAATCAGGCAGAGCATGGAGAAGGGCTGTTTTCAAGTGTTCCTAATTATCTGGATGAAGTTTTCATTGGCTGTATTATAAAAGCAAATATTCTGCTAAACAGACCCATGACGAGGTCCATCTTTCTCTAGTAAGTCCCTTCCTCTAAGGTTTTGAAATTAGAAATATAGCTTGAGTCTACAGCTGCATGAATGTGAAGGCATTCTGATGGGTTGCAAAATACTCACTTGGAGAAAATGATTATTTTTTTCATGGAAAGACTACTCACAGGTTGTATGCATTGTATTATATTACAGATACATCTGTCTTTTCTAACCACTCTCTTAAACAGTGATGCATATCCTAAAAACGTGACTTTTTGGTCTTGTAATAACAACTGGCAAAAGAGATTTTTTTTAAGGAAGCTACCCATCTTCTGTACTATTTTGAAGTCAGATCTGAAATCATTAGCTGGATAGAAAAAAGGAGTGTACCAGATGCGATAAGATGTATTTTTAAATGTGTATATATTAAAGTGCTTTTTTTTTTCATTTGTAGAAAGCACATGAATTCTCCCCAAATAAATACTTTTGTTTAGTATCGCTAGATTAGTTTAGCAGACTCAAGAATCACATAGGCCAGAAAAGATAAGAGTCCTTTTAGAAAACCATGCAGTTTCATCACCCCTGCCCCCTCCACATACAAAATAGCTGGCTCTGATTGTTGTTGATCAACATTCTCAACCTCGCTAAGTCACATCCTTGCCAATTTGTGGCTTGGACGCCTTAAAATGTTTCTCTGTAACTATTAGTACTCCAAAACATTCACTGTCTGTTCTGTTGTGTTCTACTGCACCTTGCTTGTAACTTTTACCAATGCCATAAAAATAGGATCTAAGAAAACACAAAGAAAAATGCAATCAGCTGAAGGTCAGCACTAAACATTTCTTCAAAACAGGGGTTTAAGTTCCAATTGCAGGTTGGATTTCTTCAGAGCAACTGTTCAGTAGAAAAAAGACATTAGAAATATATGTTTGAGGGCTCTCTTGTGCAGGGTCACACTGTTTCTTCTTGGGACCCTTCCTGTTCAATGTGTATTTGAGGTCACTAAAGGAGATTTTGAGGTATTTAGGGTTGTAGTGAAATCTTTATGTAGATGGCACTCTGTTCTACATGATCTATATACTCTGTAGTCTTTTTGCTTTCCTAATACCTGGCAGGAGATTGAGGCTTGGATGAGAACAAACTGTCTGGGGCACAATCCAGAAAAGATGAGAGGATGTTGGCAGGTTGTGAGAGTAGGTGGCAGAGGTTTTGTCCTCCTTTTGTCAACTGATGGCAATCTTGATGTCCTGTTGGATCCATCACTGTTGCTAGGATCTTAGATAAAAGTTGTGGCCTGGAGTTCATGTCTTCCTCGGACGCCTTCTATCTCTCTCAAGCCTCTATCACTCCAGATTAGACTATGGCAATGTGCTTTACTTTGGACTATCCTTTAAGACTACTGAAGAACTTCTTGATGGTGCTATATGATGCGGGGACTTAATTTAGAAGTTGCCTGTTGCAACTGCAGAAGTCAGCTGGGGGTACTTCGGTCTTCAATTCCCAGGGTTCTTCTCTTGAAGGCTTGTAGCTGGGCAGTCTTAAAAGACAGATCCCTAGCTGTGGAATTTGTTCCATGTTGCAGTCTGTCAGCCCAACTTTTGCAATTTGAGAACAGGAGGTAAGGTTCATCAGTTTATACAGGCATTTTCCCAAGTATCAATGTTTCAGTCAGGGGTTTTTCCCCAAGCAGCAGATTTGGTGGCTATAAAGTTGAATATTTTATTATGTTTATTATCAGCAAACATGAATATAGTTTTAAATCTAGCAAGGTGATGAGTGCCAAGTTGGCTCATATGTAAATAGCCTGTAGCTGGATTTCAGGGTTGATGAAAATGAGACATACAGATCAATTTATTTTTCCTGGATTCATGAAGGCAGACCTTCAGGGACCATGCCACTGATTACATATATTTTATACCACAAGGGACTGGATAGTTCACAGCAAGGACTGCTGCTGACACTTAATATTGCCAAAACTCTTTTAGTCCCAATATGTGCCCGCAGAGAAGCACTTGTGATTTTTTGTCAGGACTAGTGGTGTACAAGATGGCTTTTCTTCACTTCCATCCTCTGGTAAGGATGCATCTTTTCTTCTTTGGCCACAAGAAAAACCAATTATTATCCTTTCACCACTCCACATATTCCAGTTGCATGAAGGCACCAAGAGGATCTCTTCAGTCTCTATGATTATGGTGGCTGCTTGGCAGGATCTATATCTTCCGCATCTGCAACCAGGAAAGTCATGCCGACTGTGGCAGCAGGATATGTCCTCATCTTCTACTGGTGCAGGGAGCACACTGAAGGGTGTATTTTCAAAGCCAGATGGAAAAAGCTAGAACTGTGGTAGGAGAAAGACAGGATTGGGGAAAATAGTAGACAGCGTCTTTTCAGAAAAAGAGGGAGGTGGCCAAGGAAATTATGCAGTCACAATAGTAACCCTTTGTTTACACAGTTGTTACAGACACATATAGCAGCAAGTTGGAGTCAAAGAATGAATGTCTTTCTTCAATGTCTTTAAAAAGACATTTTAAAAAAAAAAATAGGCCTAATTTCTACCCATCATGTAAACACTCCATTTGAGTGTAAGCTTAAAATATCATCAGTGGATTCACTGTCTTTTCCTAGAGGAAATAAAATACCATCAAGCAGATAACTTTATGGTGCAGCTCTCTATAGGAGCAAGTAGGGGGGGGAAAAAGGGTATAAAACAGTCAAATCAAAATGTCTGCTGGCAGAAAGGGAAGTTTACAAAGAAGTATCCATTTTGCTTGTTTACAGAGGTCTGAAAATTGAGGAAACATTATAAGTGTTACTGTGAAATTCACAATAATATTAATGGGTTGTCCATCAAAGACCAAGAGAGGGTCACCTCTCAAAGCCAGTAAAACATGGGTTGCCAGAAAATTCTGAGTAAAAATGCCATTAAATCCCATCAAGACTGTGAGAGGCCATTCAATAAGAATCTTACACTGGCTGCGAACGAATTCATTAAAAGAGTGCGCTCAAAGTTGACACAAACAACAGATGTAAATCCTTAAAAAAAAGAAATAAAAATTAAGAGTCTATGTCACATGCGCCAGTTAAGGAAGCACAGAACAATACCAAATCACGCAATGTGGGCACTTACTGGATGATAAATGTCCTCTTGTATTTATGTCTAATTGATATTTACCTTTATTTCAGCAAGCACATTCATTTCTTTGATCAATTGCTTTTACTTCTCTTTTGTTTGATCAAATCTGCAAGTGTTAGTAATTTGGTCAAATTACCATTCTAAAAGATCAACTAATACAGCCAGCATAGAAGAGAAATATTTTCTCTGATCTTACTTCCTCTTTTATCCCTAGCTATTATTAATATATCAGTTCTCTGGGGCACTAAATTATTTGATACAAAAAGTATTCCACTGATAATACACATTTAAGGTTTCTAAATCTTAACTGCAACACCCCCCCCCAAAACCCCAACCCTGTACTTAAGTGTAAGTTTGTGGCAATTGCATGTCATAGTTCACCCAACATATGACATTTGTGCTGCTGTAAACAACATGTGCAAGTTATTTTTTTTAAATAAAAGCCAGCAGCTGTTTTGCTAATTTTTTTTCATTGTGCATCATACATTGCCAACTTACATGTATCATTTTTGTTGTTAGCTATAAAGCTTTGCAATGCTGCAAAAAAATGGAAAAGTATATAAATTTATACAGCACAATGCAGCACAAAACAAATGCCACAATCTGTAGATTTTCACCTTAGAGATACTCACTTATCTAACAGCTAATAAGGATTTTAGTAACTACAACTCTACCCTGATATAACGCGACCGGATAGAACACAAATTTGGATATAACGCGGTAAAGCAGAGCTCCAAGGGGGCGGGGCTGCACACTCGGGTGGATCAAAGCAAGTTCGATATAACGCTGTTTCACCTATAACGCGGTAAGATTTTTTGGCTCCCGAGGCCAGCGTTATATCGGGGTAGAGGTGTACTTGGACTGTAAACATCCGAGGAAAATGGATAATCAGCACAATTTCATCTTATTGGCTAGCTTGCCCTCCTTTTCTCCTCCCTTCCACCAGTCAAAAATTTTACTAATGACTTATAAACAGTGTTATCTAATACATTCCTGTGTAATAACATATTTAAAACCCAACAATCGGGATTATTTAATACAGTAATTTAAAAATCATCTTAGCCCACCTGTTATATCGGGGTAGAAGTGTATCAGGTGTGGCAAAATAAGAAATCTCATGCTGTAAAGACATATCAAAATATGCCAGAATTTTTTAAAATGTTTAAAGACATCTTGCTGGTGTGCTCTCTCATTTATAGGTACAGAATTAAATTTCTCAATTTGCATTTGATATTTAGGCATTTCCAAAAAGTGCACTTTGATGAAAGGAAGACTTTGAACATACAAATAAAACTAAGAGTTACATTCTGATAAACATAAATCTAAGTTGAGCTCGGCTTTCAAAATTCTTTTTATAAATACTTCTTGTCCTTCCAAATTTAGGCCCTGCTTGAATTTGTGCAACTGATTCTTTAAGCTGTCATTTCTGTTTCCATAGCAAAGTTTTTTTTCTCCACAGTAAATTAAAAATTCACATTTTTTTTTTTAAATAAAAGTTTAATGACATTTTGTTATAGCTAAATCTTCTCTCGAACTGGGACTGTCAAGATACCTACAGAGCCACAATACATAATTAAACAAATGTGAAATAAACATATTAAACGATTTATTGAAACTGACTGAAAATATAAGTCTTGAACTTTAAGACAGTGGTAAAGTAGCAACTGAGGTACCTGGAAAACTGTGGTAGCAACAGTGTCAGAACTTAACTACAAAACTTCCAAGAAGCTTATAACTAGGCTTGGCAGGATTCCATTTTTTTTAAATAATTTCAGTGCATAATATTGATGTTTCTTTTTAAGCACTGTTTTAGATTTGTATTGATTTAAATTTTCTCAGTTGCATGAAATTATGGGTTTAAGCATTTTCCCCATTTTTAAACATTTAAAATTTTCACAGTTGTGGGAAATTATGGGGATGGGGGAGTCAGAATTATTTAATGACTGTAGATGCTGAGATTCAAAGAGTTATAACTTGTCAAAATATGTGAAAATATACAAATTAAATATTTTTATATCAACAAACTTATTTTTACTAATTTTAAAAATATCAACATATACTTATTTTTACTAATCAATTGCTAGTCCATTTGTAATCAGCCTAATTCAGAAGTCTAAATCACTGGGTTTTGAGTCCAATAAGTTCTCAAGCAGTGTTTTTCTTACTTTGCCTATCTGTAAATTTCAATTATCATTGACAAGACATTTTATTTTCATCTGATTTGTGTGTAAACAGTGAAATAAACATTTACCAACATTTACCGATAAACTAATCCTTCTTCCAAGCCTACTTATAAGTGAAAGAAACATTTATGGAGTTAAATGACATTTTGTTCTGTACTAATAATGCAACTGTATCAGTCAACCATTGCTTTATAAATTCTTCTTTCAAGTAGCCTGCCTTGTTACAAATTATTAGTGAAAAATCATTGTCAAGTGCATAAATTATCAGGAAGGTAAATGAGATGCAGATTATGAGTTGCCATTTGACTTAGTTGTGTCTACCTAGGTTGCTGCCAACAGTTTGTTTACACTGTGATAAACGAGTCGTGTTCATTTTTATTGAACACCAGTGATATAAGCCAGTTGCAGATACAGTTGCACAGAAGAGCTTTAATGCAAGATGTAAGTTATTGCATAATGCCCCTGGTTTCCAACAGAACTACTACGAAGTGCCAGATACTTCCCTTCATTTGTGTAGCATGGAGTTGAGCAAAGAATCCAAAATGGTGCAATTTCTGATTTTCCCTTTATATTGAGCCTGCCAAAAGCTTCTTCACATTAACATCATGTAGTTCTCCCACTGCAGATAATAGAAGGGCCTATAAGATCAAGCCTGGGGAGCACTCACTATGCAGCTCTTCCTGCGGGAAAGGAGGTTTGGGGTCACAGTCAAATTAAAAACGTAAAATCTAGTCCATTAAGAAAAAGTGAAAAGAAGTTTCAAGGACTGCACCTGCTCCTAAGCCCCACAGACAATTTGTGATTTTATACTCACCTTTTTGCTATGTAAAATGTTTCTCCCTTGCCACTACTGTGGGAAAGACCCACACAAATAACAGGAAAAACTGATTAACTAATTGCCTGTAAATATGGGAAACAGACTATGTACAAAGAATCATTAAATGCATAAAGTCAATAAAGAGAAAGAAAAGATATTTCCACTAATCTTTCAGTAATAGCAATCTTGGGCATTACTTACAATAGCAGCAGGAAGTGTGATTAAGTCAACTCAGTCCTTTCTTTACTCTCTAGTGGCTAAATAATGGACTGAACAGTATTATTTCCCAAGGAGGAATGCAGTGGGGGAACCACAGTCCCTCTAAACAGATACCCCCAAGCCTACAGAAGCAATCTCTGCAATTCCATGGGCTTCTTAGAATTTGATACATTTTCCTTTCTCCAAGAGAAACATGAATTAGATACTCTGACATTTCCTGACTATTTTTGCCCCCTGCCCAAGTTTTCCAGAGGATGGGAAGATTTAGGTGGCAGTTACCAAGCTATTGCATAACAGACCTGATCTAAAGCCCAATGAAGTCAATGGTACCAATATGCATTATTTCCTGCTAGCTATGAAGCTAACTTGTTTCACTTCTGTGCATTTTAAGTTCTATATAATTTTTAAAAATCAAGATGATTTTTTTGTGAAAAACAGTAATCAGCCAAAATGTGGCTGTCAACCACTAAATTCGGGAGACAGCTGCCAGCATGTGTCCACTTGTATTAATAATCTCTAAAATACATTATTTTTAAAAGGTAAACATTTCTGTATATATCAGCTCATCAAAAGGATTTTATTTGAAGTGATTGCTCACCCTGAAATAAATATAATTACACGTATATAAGAGATTGCACAGATACACCACATGGTTTAAACTTTCTTTAGAGTCTTTTGGACAAAAAAATAACCATTCCATGATGGTGGTTTTTCAATGACAATACACATTTTAAGTAACCTACCTGAATATTCTCAACAAAGGTATCCAAAAATTTAATAGGAATTTAAAATTTAGTTCTTATACAACATAATACTTGCTTTCATACATCCAATAAGCCTACTGACCTTTCAGAAATCAAATTTCAAAGGACTTGAATGCATTCATTAATTTATCCATAATAGAGATTTTATAACAGATACTAGTGATCTGAAACAAAAATTCAACATGATTGATCTGCTTCTAAAATTGCCTTACCCTTCCATTTCAAATCCATAAAACTCTGCTACATTGGGGAATGTCATTATCGTATGAAAGTGATTCCGAAGTTGAATTCTTCGTAAAGGCTGGAGTAACAAATTGAGAAACTTTTCTAGAGAACAGTTTAAGGGAAATGAAGGGATTTTACCATTTTATCTATATATAAATAAAGAAAAGTTTTGTTGCATTCATTATTTTGGCAGATTCTATACAAGATTCTGTGATTAATTTTATTTAAACATCACTCTCGCAACGATTTAAACTAAGGGTACGTAATGAAAATGGAGAGAATTAAAGGCTGACAGTTCTAATATAGAACTTGCACAATAATCACCTTTAACACCGACTAAACAAGGAATGGCATAAACAGGATTAGAAACTAGACATTTTTAAACGAAGAAGCTTTGTTGCAGATTTTAATTGTTTTTCTAAGAAGGTTAGTTTTAACTTTCAGTATGCAATTCAATACTTTATCTGCAACATGTAGTATAAAGTGTACAAATCATCACAGCAACATTTACATAATAATTGGCTTTGGCTCCGGTCTTATATAGACCTATTTACAAATCTGGGATAAGTAAACATCTATTTACCTAAGTTCTATACATATGTTCAAACTTTAAACCTGTTTCAAATCAAATCCTGCAAGATAAAAGTCTTTTAAATATACATCTTAAACCATTACAGTACTGCAGCATGTATATATATATTAATATTCCCATGGATCTGTTTAAATTCTCCATTGATAGCTATTCACCACATGGAAGTTTTTAGAAAAAAAATCAAAGATATTCTCTAACTCCTTTGTTTCCAGAATTAACACCTTGGTGCCGATGGTTTTGGATTGCCATAAGCAGCTATTAGACTGGGAAAAATATAGCTCCTGGTACAAAAAGGATTGATGTGCCTCAAAGTGGCCCAAAATTTGGGGTGCAACTTATCCTCTTATTAAGAGAGGGATATGTTTTTACGTAAATATAGTTGGGTAACTGCAAGTATTTTTGTTGTCTCCAATAATCAAGCTCCTACATGCTTCCTGACCTCCTTCTTTGGAATTTGTGTCATGAATGGACACCCCAAATATTATTCTATATTAATTTTGGATTAATTAATTTGCAGTGGTGGTTCCTCACATGCCCATTGTCAATAACAGATTGTGCTCTTTGACAAACTGACCCCAATACCAAAGAGTTAATATTGCTGTTGCACTCCTGAAACAACTCAGAGTACAGCTAGTGTTTATGAGTCCTACAGTTTGTTTTGCAATTCTACAACTGAGATAGAATAATTTTTCTCCAGTTTAAAACCTACCTCAGAACCAATATGAACAAAGAAGGCAGTTATTCCTGTGACTCCTACAATTTCCAAAGCACTATTTAGTTCATAATTAAATTTAAAAGAAAAACCAAGTACATCTGCAAACAAATACACAGCTTTTTACAAAAGGCCTCTTTGTGATCAATTATATAAAATATAGAGTTCTCATTTTCCTTAAAGTGCTATCATCGTCAATATTGATTCAGAATCATCTATTGTTTCAAGAGGTCTTTTAGTACAGCACCAGCACTGGCATCAGGCAACACTGGCAGTGGTGTAAAAGTAGGCAAGGCATCAGAAATAGATTTCATAAGCAGATGCCCCGATCCACCAGCTCCAAGAGAAGTGGGGGTGATTAGGGGCACTGCTGCAGATCGGGGTGCCAAGAATGGATTCGCATCTGGTCTTCTACTGGTTCCTGAGCCTGTAGTTTCTGAGATTTAAAACAAACAAACAAAAACCCACACATTAGAAAACATTTACAATCCACCAATTTTCAATGCATTTGTGTAGAAAGCAGATTATCCTTCAACTGGCTCCTCCTTCTCCATTGCATCAAATTCAGTCTTCTTGCCCTACACTTCAAGGCCTTTCACAACTCTGCATCCTCTCTACTTATCTACTTTATTATTACATCCCACTGGTAAAATTATACCAGCTTTGATTGCCCATGTATCAACTTCTCACAATCTGCCCCTTTTATACAAAACTCCTGCCCATACTAGCTTATGTCCAAGTCATTTCAAATTCAGTATAAAAATTCTCTCAGTCCCAGATAAAACTAGGGCCGTACCAAATTCATGGCCATGAAAAATGCATCACGGACTGTGAAATCTGATCTCCCCTGTGAAATCTGTCTAGTGTAGGGGAGGGGCAGGGCTGGGGGCTCCTACTGTGCACCATGCTCCAGCTGCTAGTCCCGGCCGGGCTGGGGAGGGATGGGACTTCCTCTTCCCCAGCAGGGGCCATTCCTGGGGCTGGGTCAGACCCACCTCCGGGAACCTCTCCCAGTTGCAGGAAGCTCCGTGGCTGCTGACTGGGAGCCCAGCTCTGAAAGCAGCACCATCACCAGCAGCAGCGCAGAAGTGAGGGTGGCATGGTATGGAATTGCCACCCTTTCTTCTGCGCCCTCACCAGTAGCAGTACAGAAGTGAAGGTGGCAATACCGTGACGCCTCCTACAATAGCATACCATACCATGCCACCCTTACTTCTGTGCTGCTGCTGGTGGCGGCGCTGCCTTTAGAGCTGGGTGCCTGGCCAGCAGCCACTGCTCTCTGGCTGCCCAGCTCTGAAGGCAGTGCCACCACTAGTAGTGCAGAAGTAAGGGTGGCAATACCGCGAGCCCGCCAACAATAAATAGCCTTGTGACCCCACCCATGATCCGCTTTTGTGTCAGGATTCCCGGGGTTACAACACCGACATTTCAGATTTAAATAGCTGAAACCGTGGCATTTATGATTTTTAAAATCCAATGACCCTGAAATTGACCAAAATGGACTGTGAATTTGGTAGGGCCCTAGATATAACCTATGTTTTTCCTTTGTGTGCAGATATCAGAGGGGGAAGCAGGCAAAAAAAAAAAAGAAAATCACGTTTATAGTGGAAACTAAGTTGCTACTGCCACTCCATAATAATTCAATAGATTTTTTTTAAAAAGATCTTTTATCACACAACTGACTCAAACTCCTATAAATATAGCAAGGCTACTCAAGTCCTTTTGGTATGGGATTTACATCCTTATCTTATGCTTCTTCCATATGGTATATCTCTAGCAACTGAAAACTTAGATACCAAAACAATTAAGGGATATAGGATGGGTGTCTGGTTTTATAAGGGAACAATATGGTTCCTGAATGAATAAAGGACCTCAGAACTTAGTTTTTCCAGACTAGGAAAATGGGCTTTTGCCAAATAAAATAGGGTACCCTGCCTATTATATTATAAATGACAAGAGTACAAAGAAATATGAAACCTAATTTAAGTTTATTGAAAATATTACTTTCAGAGATAAGCTGATACGGCAAATTGGAAATTCTTTCTTTATGTTTCTCCAATTTACTTGTGGTTTGAAAAAGTTATTTAAAACTTAATATTGAAGCTTACAATTGTTGAAATTTTAATTTAAAAAGACTCTATGATCAGCAACAGTTGGTATCTAAAGATGAAGTCCTAAAAAGCATATTAAAAAAAATCATTCCATATGCAGAACGCTGATTAATTAAATTAAGGACTTGATCCTACAAGGTGCTGAGCATCCTAAACATATATTATTCAGCAGCATGTGCTCAGTGTCTTACAGGATCAGAATCTAAAGGAAAGTCAATTGATATTTTTGCACATACCTGCTAGGAAGTATTTCAAGCACAGGCATAATTGTTAAAGTATTCTGACTTTACCAACATGGAGAACAAATTAGAGATCCTTTCTCAGATCAAAAATCAATCTCAGATTAGCTCACATTTTTAAACAATCTGCTAGTTTTAGCCTAATATTTAGGAAGTGAACTGGTGTTACACATCACAAACCACCACAGGCTTGGCATTGTTAGCTCTATGAGACCCAGGCTGAACAGCAGGGATGCTGCAGATCAGGACTAGAGAGCACAGACATAATCACATGCAGGGAAGATTAACCACCATCTGTCTGGCTCTAGTGCTGGCTCTCACCATCAAAAGTAATATATTCACTCAGAGATTAAGGGGACTTTTTGGGGGATGGGGGAAACAGAATTTCAAAGTGGTCTAAGGGAGCTAGGAGCTTAACTCCCGTATGCCCTTTAGAAAATCCCATCAGAACGAAAGAAAGGACGGACGGACGGACGGACGGACGGACGCGCGCACACACACACACACACACACACAGTTTCTCTCTCCCTTTAGGTTTAACCAAGATATGGTGTTACCTGTATGGCTGCTGGATCTGGTACTACTAGGATTACAAATTCCTGCTGCTCCTAAAGGTTTCATATCATGAACAGAGAGCGTGGGTAGGGGAAGGTTTGGACGTGATTCTGTTTCAAGGAACTTCACAAACAGTTCTGAAAAAGACTAGAAAGAACATGCCCACTAATTAGAACATTTTCAATAATTTTCTTTAATTAGTAACTGCTTCTGGGCCAGAATTTAGAAAGTATGACTGGTCCTGAAAAGATATGTACTGGGCTGCTAGAATTTTTCTAGCCCTAAGGTCACAAGAAATCAGACCTTAACATGCGGTGATCAAGGAATTTATTTAAAAAATATCAGTTAACCTTCAGTGACACAGCAAAAATATAATTTAAAACTTTAATAATTTCAAAGATAAACATTTGTACCTCCACCATCAAAGTCTGATTGTTTCTTGAATCCCATGCTGCTATTGACATCATAAGCAGTAGAACATGGACACAGGAACATTGTCACCCAAGTTACAACAGCTTAATAAAGAGGAGAAAATGTCAGTTTTTTTTTTTTTTAAAGGCCATTACTTTCTCCACTTTGTTTATCTGACACACTATGCCATGAATATGGGAACAGGAACTGCTTATGATGTCAGCAAAAGCATAGGACTCAGACTTTGCTAGGAGAATAAGCACTGCAGATACAAAATTATTAATCTTCCTCTTTATGCCTGTGAAACTACTAAGACAATTTACATTATTAGCAAACATCTACACCTTAAAAATCACAACTCTGGCTGGTGGCTTACTTTATTACTCCACTTCATTGCTTGCGTCATTTTAGTAGCCAATATCCTCCCATAAGCTTACAGTTAGAGATTAACGCCTTACATCAATTCTCCAACATTTTTATTCTGTGGCACGGTGAACAAAAAACAACCCCCAAAACATCCCACTTCCAAACCCTCTTATTGCTCACTGCTTGATTCTCAAATATGTTCCATTCTGCTGACCACCAAGAAAGGCTCCAGTCTACTGACTACAGTGTCAGAATCACCACTTTATAAAACTTGAAAAGTGGCTCTTTCTCAAGAACTTCTGAACCTAAGACCAACGATGTACAGCACAGAAAAGCTAGGAATTCCAGCTTTCAAGTTAAAATTGAAAGGAGGGTGGGGGGGCGCTTGGGGAAAGGGAAGGACAAAATTGTAATCAAAGTATGATTTCATGGTCTTAAATCCTGCAGCCTGCTGAAGACTCCCAGCTTTCAAATAATGTATTTAACCTCTAGCTCTGAAGGTTCACACAATAAAGGTCCCTGGTGGACAATGAGGTCATCGGTCCCTAGAAGAGCTGTAATATTTTGGTAGTAGCCCAGCACTTAGCATGGACCTCAGGCCAGTATGACTTTTAACCTCCTGTTTATTACTGGTTTAAAAAAATGTTGGAAAACAAACTAGTTGCACTAAGCACACAAGTAATTCAAGATCTATTATCAATAAAACCAACATTAAATCAAGACCAAAATACCAAAACTAAAAATGTTAGCATTGATATGTAACTGTCATAGCTTTTGCATTCAAATGTAGAGAATTGTATAATTAATCCTTACACTATTGAAAACAGATTGATTAGTTGGTCTTATAGGTGTGCTTGGGACACTCTTTGATCCAGCTCCTCCTCCACCAAGCCAACCAGTCATCCATCTGGTAACACCTTTTTGGTCTTCAGACAATAACTAGAGAGAATTAAAAAAAAAAGAGAAATGCTGAAACAAAGAAAAAACAGCAAAACCAACCAACAAAAAGCAAACAAACAAAAAAATCAGCTTATGGGCTGGCTCCCTTACATTTGCTCACAAATGGCAAAGGGAACTGTTCCAGATTATCTTATTTGACGAACAGCGAACCCTTATTTACTGACAAAAGCTTTAAAACTGTTCTCCACCCCTCTGAAATATCCCGCTGGTCTAAAATCCTGTTATGCATAAAACCACTGTTTAAATAAGCCTGTATACATGAGTTAAACTAGTTTGACTAACTGAAGTAAACATTCTCAGACTGTCATATTACAGCTACTGTACTAGCAACCAAGTGAAGCTCTTCTCTTCCACTACATCAGCATCCATCAGACAAAATGACATCCTGCATCTATTATTCTATTAAAATCATCGTAAGATCCAGTAGGATCAGCATGTCCCTTTTTAAGAATGAACACAGATGAAAGGCCAAATTTTTTATTTTCCATAAACATTGCTTGGCCTTGGCATTTAACGTAGCAGCAGAAAACAACATTCTGTTTTACTAACATCACAAATATATGTTAAATGAAAGAGGAAGTCTAGTTTTTAATGCGGTATTTACCTGATCTAGCTCTTCCTTTTTGATCCCCAAAATACTTCCCATTAACCTTAAGACCTCATGACGCTTATTCTTTGGAGTATGAAAATGCCCAATGAAGAGATTTCTCATCAAGACCCTACAAAAATGAAGAGAAAGAGCTAATTAATCCATTCAGCTTTTACAGAACTCATGGCGCCAAAATATTAACATATTAATCCTTATTCTTGAAACAATTTCACATACCCTTTTCTAATTTATCATCATCATAATAAACCAAAGTCAAAATGTATGATGCAAGAAATAAATGGCAACCTCACCAATTTCCTTTAAGCTCCCAAATCACTTCCTATACTGTGGGTTATAATTTGGAGAAGCTTGCAAATGGCCTTATTATCTACTGAGACTGAGGGAACAATGATTCACATGCAGAGGAAGTGATATATTTCACTGAGATGGAGCAAGAAGCTAAGTACTGTCTTGAACCAGTCCTAAGGGAGGAAACAGTAGAGTGGCTATAGTTTTAATATCAATTCTAAGTGGGGGGAACCAAATGAGAATCTGATATCCAGATGATGCCAGGTATGTGAGAAGGCTTACTTTTTGTGCCCTAGACCGATTACAATGTACTAGCATTGAACTACAGATAGAAAGTCAAGCAATTAGAGTCAAATTAGAATTATAAATAAGCAACAATCAATAATGCAAATTTTGTTTAGAAGACACATTTTAATTCTGTTTAGACAAACATTTTTATTTCAATTTTCAAAACTAATCTTTAAAATGACTGTACAATGGAAAATATGCAAGTATTCACTATTTTTTGAAAGATTTTATGCAGAAACCTAAATCTACACCATGACTACTATTCTTATTCGGTTAGTGTAGTTTTAAGAAGGGATTTATAGGATGAAGAGCAAAGAAATTATAAATACACCAATTAAAAAAAGTCACTTACTTGTCCACTTTCCCTTCTGTGCTGTTTATAAGGTTCATTAGTTTGTTTTGTGCATCTTCTAACATTTCTTGTTTGATCTCACCTAGAGAATTAATATGTAATTTCACTGTAAATTAACTAAAATAGAAGATTTTAAGATAATATACACTTCAAAGTCATATACACATTTATGTTTTCAAATAAAATGCATCAATATTATTAAAATAAGCTGTTTTTTTTTAATAAAGATGATGTATTTGGAAAGTGTTCACTTAATAAGGTATTTAATATTTTAATATGAGCTAAAATACCCAGCACATTCAGTGCAAAGTGAGCCAAAGCACAGACAGCAGGATATAAATCCACTGCATGAGGCTTGGTAAATTGTTCAGCTGCAGTTAAATTAACTAAAGCTGGAAAATAAGATCTTATGCAACAGTTCATGAGCTGCTTCAGTACATTCTAGGTATGATTTCAGTCCTATCTGAAATCTTATACAGTGTAGACTATGAACTTAGAAACCACTTCGGTCACCATACTACCCAAACCTACCCCACTGGGTCTCCTGAATTAGCCATAAATTGCTATTGACACCCCAACAGGCTTGAAAATGTTAGCACTTTTAGAGCCATTTTCTCATGTTGGGAAACAGAAACATTTATTTGCATTTTACTTTATCCCATTTTCCAGGTATAATTTTGCAGACTGCCAGTTTGACACAAGACTGCAATGACTCTTATGGTGTGTTCTGGTCTGTAACAGGGTCAGTGTATGCCATCTGGTCATTTGTGTGCTGCCTTTTTAGCTTCCCAGTGCACCCAGACTCTCATGAGACAAGTTCCATCCCTTCTCGGGGTTTGGTTTATTAAAGTAACTTCGCAGTTCAACATCGTCTCCATGCAAAACAAACTTTCACGGACTCCAGCATTCCTTCCCAAAAACCAGATCCAACTGTCTGGACCTAAAGCCTCTCATCAGTAAAGCTTCTATCTTTGCTTTCTGTAGGTATCTCTCACCAGGCAGTCCCATCTGTTTGGCACAGAAGCCCCCCACCTAGCATCCTTCCTCTGGCCCTGAGTCTTTCTTCTTTTTCTCTTTAGCAACCCTGGGCTGCCAGCACCTAACTCAGCCACTGTCCCAAGCTGCGAAACAGGGTGCTGGAACATGTGCATGCACTCCAGAACCAGCACACTTACATGGTCCATTATGCCAATAACTCTTATGATGAAAAGGAGTTATAGGAGAGACTGAAATGGCTTTTTGGAAGTATGAAAATTCAGTTTAAAATGGTTGGACTGGAACATCACAGATACCATGAAATTTCCCTGAGACACGCAGCTGAGGGACAAATGAGAGGGCCAAAAGCTGTTAGGTATATGGTATGATTTGCAAATTAAATAAATATCAATACTTATGGAGTTAAATAAAAAAGTTTCAAAAATGGACCTTTAGCCACTATCCTGAATTCCTACTTGCCAGCTTCATGTTCCAATTGGTTGTTGTGATGCAATACCCTGATCTGCTGGATCACAGCTGAGTGGAAATCATATGCAGAAATGGTCAACTACAGTGTGGTTTTGTGACTGATATGTCCAGTATGGAAGTTACCGAGAACAATGATTCATTTCATACAGACCAAACAGGCATCAGATTTAGTCCTTTTGTTGCTATGATCATCATTCTTCCCAAACAGTTTAATGGCATCCATTTCTCTATGCATCTAATATTACATATAACTCAACCACTTGCCTTTTCTTATACACATACAATCACCTAACCACCCTATGGAACTGAATCCTGGACTTTGTTTGACCTTCATCACCCAACAAGCTGATAAAAATAGCTTATGAATTCCTAAAATATTGTTATGAGAGAAAAATAAATCCCTAAGGAAATTCACACAACAAAGCCATTTTATTCAACATCAATATTGTGAGAAAACATGCCAAGATTCCTACTCATAAAATTATATTAAAATATGGAATCAAAAATAGCTGAGATTAGATAATTAAAGATTTTTTTGCACAATGAAATAGTAAAGTAATTGCTAGACAACTTCTTCACTTTCAAAATGTTTTGGGATTTAAGACAAAGTTGACAACTGCTTAGGAACTAAAAGATATTTCCAGGGTAGTATTAGATGCTAAACGGTAGTGTTAGATGCTAAACTCTGGTGGTTTCTTCGCCTATCATCATCATGGCAAATCCCAAAGGAAAATGGTCTCTTTGCAGATCGAGCAGCACTTGGATCAATCTTTGACTAGTTTACATTTGTCACCAACACACAGGATACCAGAATGCCCCTTCCGCAAGGTTTCATTGGTCAGTTTCACCTCAGTGGCAGAGAATCTCTTAGCCACTTCAGCTACATGGACAATTGACTAGATTATATTGAAGCTGACCACCTTGACAAACACCCTAACGACACGAACTACCCTGGAGAGGTCTTCTCCCGGCTAGGGTTAAAATGATTGCCAAGTTTGGATTTTACAAGACATATTCCCTCAGGGTTACATTCAACCTAATGCAAAGGGCAGGTACAAATCGCTATGTACCATATATAAAGGCTTAACTGGGGCATAGGAGTTTCATGCAGAGCCTCTGTGGTAAAATGGATTTCACTCTCAAGTAACATTAACAGAGACCAGGAGCTTTTCCTTCCCTTCCTCTGCAGAGTTGAGAGGCTATCATCTTCAATCTTGTAGGAAATGTCCATCAGGTTTATCTACCCTTGCAGGAGGTTCCCCTTGCTCATGTGTTTGTATATTTCAGAGAATTTCAAATTATACTTGTAAATTTTAAGTAAACTTTTTAAATTTAAATCCAATATTTTCTGTATTAAGAAGCTGACCATAAGATATGGACATCTACAAGCCCCAATCACTAAAATATGTAAGTAAAATTCCTATGAAGAACTATCAATAAGTAAATATATATTTGGGGGGTAACTTTATCAACTTTTTTTTGTTACAAATCATCTGACATACATGGAAAAACACTTCACTCTAATTTCCACATGGCTTGTAATCCTTTCTAAAATTCACCCCACAATCATGTTGGCACAGTGGGGTTTTCTCAATTAACAGTAATAACTCCCATGCCACCCTCAGCAGGACTTTCTATATACATCAAAGAGCTTAGCTGTGAAACTGATATGTTCTAATGTATCCTGTTTCAGGACTCCAAGTATAACTGTAATAGTTGTGTGTCACAAACTGAATTTTATAGAGTGCAGAGCGGAAAGAAAGTAACTAGTGTAATGCTGAAAAAATCTTACTCCAGAGGCATAAGGATTAGTCTTTTTATTCAAAACGAAGTAAAAACTTTTCTATACACTATTTATAGATTGATTGATCTCTCTTTGCAATTACACACACACACACACACCCCTCTAATAATCCGATCTATTATTGTACATCAGTATCAATTACACTCTGAATACAAGGGTATATTGAGAAATCCCACATATTAGCATTAACAAACTTTGAGGATGTGATGAGATCAGAGAACCATCCTAATGCATAAAGTGCCAGAGAATGGCTGCTTAAATACAAACACACACTTGCAAATTCCAAATTTTTGCAAATGCTAGACATTAAAGGGTGTGGGGGGAGAGAAAAATTACATTGCTTTTAAAATCAAGGTTTTAAAGATATAAAGAAGCATAATTTATATAAAATAACTTAATATGTGGGTTTCCACAAGACCAAAGTTTAAAGAAAGAAATTTTAAGAAAAGCTGACAGCTCTGGGGGCCATATGAGTTAGCTGACATGGTATGTTGTGTAGGTCTTTCAGAGAGCAACAGGGAAGAGAAAATCATTTAAAAAAATTGGAAAATGTGATTACAAAACCAAAAAATTGACAAGGAAACTCAGGAGCAGATGTAGAATCTGAAATTACCTTTTAACAGCTCTCCTCCCCCTCTTTTTTTTTTAAATTGACCAGATTTCAACTTAATGGTGTTGCTTTAGACTACACTATTTTTCAACTGTCCATCTCAAAACTTATTCCTCATAGTCAATACAAACATTACCAATACGTTTTTAAAGTGAAAATATTATTGCTAAATATATTATTCTACTTTTGCCAAAACATTTACTCTATCGTGAGCTCACTAAGGGTCATTTTAATAGCTATATTCCATCATAAGTTTAATAAGGGTCAATTTAATGGCTATTACATATCTACACTCATTTGTAGAGTGAATAAACTGTTTTATAATCAGTCCACATCTCAGAAATATATTTCCTTCTAAAGTATTGTGACATCACAAGTATAATTTCACAGTTGAATACAATTTAATCATTTATTTCATGGGTATGAAAAGAGTGCACAGCAGAAGAGACCTGAGCCAAAATTCAGTATGGATTGCTGTAAACGAGACATTTCTGACAGTCTCCAATAATTTGTTAACCATTTATGGCAATTCAAAAAACTGCATCTGGTATGTCTTATATTTTCCCATTAAATATCAGTTCTCCTGCCAAAAAAATCCATAAAGAAATTCTTCAAAAGATTTGGCCAACAAAGCTGTGTCTGGGAATGTATTTGGCCCATTTTCAACAGGACATCATATGTTTTCTTGAATAAATAACATGTTAAAAAACAGAGAGCCTTTTCTGAAAAAAATAAATAAAAAAATCTACTATTTGATAGATACTTCTAACCAAGTAAAATGTTGTTTCCCTTATGCATCAAGTTTTTAAACTAAACTGCTTATATCACATTGAGCGAGACAAGGTGGGTGAGGTAGTATCTTTAATTGGAGCAACTTCTGTTGGTGGAAGAGACAAGCTTTTGAGTTACACAGAGCTCTTCCTGAGATTTGAATATTTCCTCATTCACCTTGTCTCTCTCATATCCTGGGACCAACATGGCTAAAACAACACTGTAAATATCACATTATCGTTTGAAACCATACTAAGACCCAACCTTGCCTGTAAGCTCAAACCTACTGAGACCTACCAACCTTCCCACCACCACAATCACCAAATGCAAAACTATGGGACTAAGTTCACCCTGGCATGAGCACACCCTCTCACAAGAGGGGGAGTTTTGTCTGCTTACGCCAAGGTTCAATTTGGTCCTTGGGGTCAGGGAGAGTTTCACAGGGAACGACTATACTGAAATCAAGCTATACAGATGGTTCAACTCAAACCAAAAAAGGTAACTAGCTGCACGTTCATGTTGCAGCTTGACGTTTAATTTACGTTGTACAAGTCATATGTGAACTTGGGGAAATACCCCTAACTTTGCCCACAGGAGGCCAAGTTTTGCATACACACAACTGCAATTTGAGTAAACAATCATTCAATCAACTAGTAAGAGTCACAGCTTTTCTGGAGAATTGTTGCTGAAATAGCTGAGAGTTGGCAAATTACTTTGCACCCCTACTTCCTCTCTGACCCCAAGCTTTCCTATCTGTTTGCTTTAAAATGAAAAGTTTGTTTTAAGGGACAAGAATGAGTTGGTCAATGCAGATGAGGAACAAAAAAATAAAAACACCAACGAAGTTTTAAAATGAGCCGTAGGAATCAGATGAATATGTTCACTGCTCAACAGCAGAAGCTACCATTACAGGGGGCGATGAGACACTCTGGGCTCCTTCCCCCAGGGAAACTCAAAAGAAGAAGCAACAGAGGGTCCTGTGGCACCTTTAAGACTAACAGAAGTAACTTCTGTTGTTTTTTACAGATTCAGACTAACACGGCTACCCCTCTGATACTTCAAAAGAAGAAGGATCTTCCAATAATTTCCCTTTGACAGGGGGAAGAGAATGAGCAAAAACCAAGAACTGCTAGTGACTGCAGGGCACAAGTGACCCTTTGCCATCCCCTCATCTTCAGACACTAATTAACATGGACACCTTCTGGCTCTCTTCCTACCCCCAGACTCTCATATCAAGCCTGAATCCATGCAGTGGATTGGGTAGGTTGAAAGCAGGGCATGCAAGTACAGTAATGGAAAAGCAGGTTGGACTAGGGTACCTGGATAGAGGGGCAGGAGGAGGGATGGTCAGGAGAGCAAGGGAGAAGAGAAGGAAAAGGTAACAAGACAGGTACAGAACATCCCCTCATGCCTGGAAAAAAAGGTTTAAAACTGGGCTGGATTATTTAACAAGCTCAGTACTCTTAATTATTTGTGGGTATTTGTTCAGACCACAAAACCACCATAAAACTTGAGGCAATGGCATAACTGTAAATCTTGCCTCAAGAAAGGAACATGACTAATGTAGAAGGGATAACAGGTCAGGACTGGGTTATACTGACAGAGCTGTGTAGGAGAGCTAGCACGTTTGATGCTATCAGACCACTCTGATGGCAACAACAATTAATTCAACAAGAAAATAAAAACAAAATGAACCCAAAGTTCTTCATATAGCCATTATTTGAATTGCATCAGAGGCATCTATTTTAAAACTAATATTCTCACAATCTAACCTTACTGATGTTTGTTTGCCATATCTAAATACACCTCTACCCCAATATAACGCTGTCCTCGGGAGCCAAAAAATCTTACCGCGTTATAGGTGAAACTGCGTTATATCGAACTTGCTTTGATCCACTGGAGTGCGCAGCCCCGCCCCCCCCCGGAGCACTGCTTTACCGCGTTATATCCAAATTCGTGTTATATCGGGTCGCGTTATATCGGGGTAGAAGTGTACCTAAATTTTCACAACTAAGTTTTCACTTTGTGAACTTGAGACCGTATCATACAATGTGCGGATACAGATATGAAAAAGCAGAATTAGAATTGATCATTTTCACTAAAATGTTACTGTGCCTTTTAAGGTTTCCTAACATTGTTTTAATGTTAAAACTTTATGCCTATGAATCATTAATCTCCAGCTTGTTTATGAAAGAAAAAGCCACACAACTCTTCTTTATACGATTCATGTCTAAGTGCAGTCATAAAGCAAAAGCCATTTATCTTTTTCAAAATTGTTTCTCCTGGCAAACTCCTTCACTGTCTGGCCAAGTTTTGTCTTAAAAATAAAGTACAGTATAACAACATTTATCAACATTTAGAGTACTTAATCTAAGAATATGTCCAAGACATCTTTCTAAATAATAGGGCAATCAAGAATCTTGCATTCCAAAACAGGTGAAATCCGATCCGAAAATATAGTCTCTGATATAGGCACATAACTCCCATTGATGTCAGTGGGAGATAGGTGTATGTGAGGTGATCTGACGCTTTATTATGAAGATTAAAAAAACCAAGCAGAAAGTATGAATATAAATTGCTTTTTGCCTATTGCCACACAGATGTCAAACCATAAACACATCATATCCTTTTTCTACTCTAATATCCATCACTACCTTTCTGAATGCCCCTCCATCCAATCTCTCCCCTGCTGGTGCAACTTCTGCTACCTGGAACATCTTCTACTTCTCTGCCTCACTGCCTCTTCATCTCATTTCAAATCTCAACTGAGCACATCTTTCTCTCTTGTCTCTATATTTACCTTTCGTTTTTCTTCTGCTATTATTAACTTTGTAACTATTTAATTCAGATCAAAACTTCCAAATACAATTTATATCAAAGACACAGTATTTTTTAAACAGGATAAAAACACAGACCCGGGATTATAAACACAACAGAAAAACAGTGAACGTTCAAGAAAAAGCTGAAGCTCCAGGAGAGAGGAAATAAGTCAAGTTCTATTTGCATACCCATATTTTATTATGGAAACTATTTATAGTGAAGATATTTTTATGGCACTCATCACTATCATATCTGAGCACCTTAGAAACATGCTTTTAAAGAAGGTGACAAAACTCACTCAAGGGCACAGGTATCTTAGAAAGAAGTCTGAATACAAACGGCTTCTCCTGATAGGAGATCACGAATAAAAGAACTAAAAACTTCCTTCAAATCATCAGTTTATAAGAAAAAATTAAAGATCTTCAAGGATGGCACAAATCTGTTCTTTTACTTCACAAGAGGAAAAAAGGGAAGTTACCTTATTGTAACTCAATATGCATGGCTGCTACCTGTATTCTACTGTGGGATATGCATACACGCTACACACCTGGGACTGAAAGAATTTGCAAGCAGTGTTCATTGGTCTATGCCTACGTCTTTGCTCTCCTTGTGCTTTGTAACAACGATATAAGGCAGTGGTTCTCAAACTGTGGGTCAGGACCCCAAAGTGGGTCGCGACCCTGTTTTAATGGGGTCACCAAAGCTGGTGTTCGACTTGCTGGGGTCTGGGGCTGAAGCCAAAGCCCGAGCCCTGCTGCCCAGAGCCGAAGCTCGAGGGATTCAGCCCTGGGTGGTGGGTCTCAGGTTACAGGCCCCTCGCCTGGGGCTGAAGCCCTTGGACTTTGGCCCTTTTGCGTGGAGCAGTAGGGCTTTGGCTTTGCCACCCCCCTGCCCAGGGCGGTGGGGCTCAAGCTTTGGCCTCCTCCTGGGGTCATGTAGTAATTTTTGTTATCAGAGGTGGGTCGCGGTGCAATGAATTTTGTCAACCCCATAAAGGATGGTGCAGACCAACCACCTCTGGTTCCCTCTCTACTGCAAATTGTTTAAAGATCTGAAGCAGAGGGGAAGAAAGGCGGGTTGTGCAACATAGACAGGGACCACAGATCTCAAAGAACTCCAGTGACAATAAGATAACTTCCTTTTCTTCTTCGAGTGCTCATCCCTGTTTGTATTCCGCTGTGTATGATTCAAAAGCAATACCGAGGTAGGAAGAGGGTGCAAAGCTGCAAGCAGTTTAGGATTGTAGGATTGCCACCCCAAAGGATTAATCACCTGTGGAGGCTTGAAGAGGGTGTGGTACATCATGAAAGTATGGCTAGAGCTCCACATTGCTGCTTTGCAAATGTAAGTAAGGACACCTCATGAAATTACTACTGAGGCTGCTTTTGTAGGAAGGGAGATACAACTCAAGATGCACTTAGGGATTCTTTGAGAGAATAAAGCTTGCCCTCTCGTTCATTCTGCTATAGAAACAAATAATCTAGATGGCATTCTGATCATTTTTATTCTTTGCAGGTAAAATGCTAATGCACGTCTCACATCGAGGGAATGAAGTCTGCTCTCTTCATTGGTGATATGAGGCTTCAGAAAAAACCCACAGGTAAGTGTATCACCTGATTTATGCAGAAGTCTGAAACTACTTTAGGGGTGAATTTTATGTGCAGCCATAACGAGACTGTCTTTGTGAACTACTGCATATGGTGGATCAGCCATCAGGGCCCTGAGTTCACCTACTCTTCTGGAAGAGGTGATAGGCAACCAGGAAGGCAACTTTTATGGACAAGTGGGACATGGCTAACAGCTCAAATGGCCTAGTCCAGGGGTAGTCAATAAGTAGACCATGGGCCAAATCCAGACCGCTAGATACTTTTGAATGGAACACAAAATCTTTTTATTTACTTATCATTATTGTTATTCTTTTTGTATTATTTTCTCAGGAATCTGGACCTTGACTATAACCTTGACCAATAAATTTGGACCTTGACTAAAAATAATTGATTACCCCTGGCCTAGTCAATGTTGAGAATACGAAGACGAGTTCCCATTGTGGGATTGGTTTCATCACTGGTGGGAGGGTTCTAATCAGACCTTTGATGTCACCAGGTGAGTTAAAGAATGAATAGCTTTCAATTGCCTGGGCCATTTGAGAGCAATGAGAATGACTAGCGCTCTGTCACAGAACCTGAGGTAATAGCAGAATGGGAGGAAAGGCATACCTCAGGTGGCCTGTCCAGGACAACAGGAGAGCATTTCCTTCAGAGCTGCGTCCCTGAAGTCTCTTGGAACACAATGTGTCACTCTTCCTTCTCACCTGGGATGCAAACATCTCAAGAAGGGGATCCCCTCTAAGTGAAGATGTTGTTCACCATTGAGTCATGTAGTCCCCATTCATGATCAGTGGCAAAATGTCTGGTGAGGCTGTCTGCCAGTGAATTGTGGGCACCAAGTAGATGCAATGACAGCATAATGTGGTTCCCAATAACCAGTTCCATAAGTTGACCGCTACTATGTATGGTGGGTGGATTTTGCCCCCTCTGCTTGTTTATGTAGAACATTGTCATAATTTTGTCTGACATTATCAGGCTATATCAGGATTATATGAGTGGTAAGAATGCCATGCAAGCTTCAGACTGCTCTTAGTTCCAGGAGATTTATGTGCATTCTAGTTTCCCAAGGTGTTCAAGTGCCTTGTGCTCTGTGATCATTTATATGAAAGGGAGTATCTGTAATTATCGTTTTGTGTTTCTTTATGCATACACATGGAGGGTCTTTCCACCATGTCAGCGAAGCCTTCACCTTGAGGGTATATATACTGTTCAGAGTCAAGATTGTAGGCAACGGAAATGGAATCTGGCAAACGACATCACTTCATAGAATCATAGAATATCAGGGTTGGAAGGGACCTCAGGAGGGTGGTGAAGCACTGGAATGGGTTACCTAAGGAGGTGGTGGAATCTCCTTCCTTAGAGGTTTTTAAGGTCAGGTTTGACAAAGCCCTGGCTGGGATGATTTAGTTGGGGATTGGTCCTGCTTTGAGCAGGGGGTTGGACTAGATGACCTCCTGAGGTCCCTTCCAGCCCTGATATTCTATGATTCTATGAAGTGATGCCATTTGCCAGATTCTTCTTCTTGGGGACCACAAAATATTTCAAATAGAATCCTTTTCTCTGATGCTGAGGTGGCATCCTCTCGATTGTTTCCTGTCATAGGAGAAAGACTATCTCCCGCAGGAGATTCCCCTTGTGATAGTGATCCCTGAAGAGGGATAGGAAACAGGGTTTTGAATGGGATGGAGAGATAAATTTAATAATATCCAGCACCCATCTGTTTGTTATTTTCCAATTGTGGGAAAACTGGGCTAGGTGACCACCAAAGTGAACCTTAGAATCGGGTGGATATGGCATCAACATCAGTTCACAGCTCCTGAGTGTCCTGTCAAAAATATTTTTTGAGCAGGGGGCGAGATTGAGTAGATGCAGCTGATGTAGAAGGAGCAGCGAATATAGATCATTGCACCTTTTGCTGTTTGCAAGGTAGCTCATACAAACACTAATAATAAAAGGGTGTGGAAAGCGCATATGTTTGCATGGCTGCTTATGAAATCATCTTTACCGGATTGGTGTGCATACTGGGAGCTGAGGGCTGCCTTGGGGTTCTTTTAACAAGTGCAAGGAATCATCCATCTTTTCATTAAAAAGGCTGATGTACGAGGAGTCCCCCTAGTCTGGGACTATCTGAGTGGCAGATACTGAACTTAGTGGAGATATGTTTCCTTGAGGCAATAAAGGCATCGTTAGCTGGTTGTCACTGACTGAAAAGGAGCAAGGACAGGAAACACAGTTTTTGAAGCCTGGTATCCTGGGCATAATCCAGCCTTCCCAGTATGGGATTTAGGAGCGTACTGGAGGGGTTGGGATGGGATTCTAACTAACAGCTAACTATACTAATAAAACTAATACTAGCCAGCAGAAAGTCTATAAAACCCCACAAAACTTTATGTTATTTTGAATATTTACAGAATGAAGAGAAGGATCAGCTCTTGACACTGGAGGGTCCATCACAGATCATATGGCAGTAAGGAGGAAATGGAAAGATGGTTGGTCTGCACTGCCCCTTATGCCTGTGATTTGAATCACAAGGAGAGCAAGGGAGCAGGTATGGACCAATGGACAAGATTCTTCCAGTCCCAGATGCATGGAGAATGTTTGTATCCCAGAGTGAAATACACATAGAGACCAACACTCAAAGAAGTTACTAGTTCACACCTTTGCTAACTTTTCCAGAGTACCACATCATCTCCTCAATTTCTTGAACACTTTTAGAAAAAAAACCAACTTGTTTACCTTGTTTCCTAAGGTCCTCAATTTGCTCCTCTTTGAGATCCAACTGCTCAGTCAGCCTTGATGCTGCATCCAAGGCAGCATTTGCTTCCTCTAAACTTTCCTGTAAGGAGAGGAAAGTCACTATCACAATAATCTATTGTGATGACAAAAATAAAGTATTTCAGACTCAAAGAATTTAATCACTGTTATTTTAAATACTTGGACTGTAAACATCCGAGGAAAATGGATAATCAGCACAATTTCATCTTATTGGCTAGCTTGCCCTCCTTTTCTCCTCCCTTCCACCAGTCAAAAATTTTACTAATGACTTATAAACAGTGTTATCTAATATATTCTTGTGTAATAACGTATTTAAAACCCAACAATCGGGATTATTTAATACAGTAATTTAAAAATCTTCTCAGCCCACCTGTAAAGACTCAACCCTCCCTTCTAGCTTTTCAGCTTTTTTTTTCCATTCTGCAGTCTGTTTTTGGTGTTTTTCTAGTTCTGCTGAATACATGGCTTTCTCCTCTAAAAGGGGGGAAAAAAAAAAATCACACAATTAGTTCACACTTTCTAATCCTCTAGGTTTTGTGATGTATAGCAGTACAACCTTAGGTATGGAAATCCCAATACAGCACCGCTAACAGTGAAATTCTGGACCCACTGAAGTCAATGGAATTTTCACCATTGACTTCAAGGTGGCCAGAATTTCACCCTAAGTGTATTAAAGGTAAAATTGAGATTTTGAAATTAAAATCTACTTGAATGCAATTGGTGATTGCCAAAATTAAAAACAATGCACCAAATCACAACTATTATACTGACTGAAAATTTTCATTGCAATCTTTTCTTTAAGATTTTTGATGCAACTTACCCTGCTGGAATTGCTCTAGTACCATCTGCAGGTTGGCCAGTGACAGTGCATACTGTTTCACCTGATCCTGTGACATGGTAAGCTGTAGCAAAGTTTCATCTCTCTGCCTGGACACTAGGTTCAGCTGCTCTTGCAAGGATTCCACCTGCAGACTAGCTTGATGGCTTCATCAAAAGAAAATATTTTTTTATATACATACATACATACATACACACCCATATAATTCCAGTTCTCTGAATTCCCTCTATCTGATAAGCCGATAGTTATCTGAATCCAGAGTGCATTCCCCATGTTAATTAATAGCACTTCCATTTATCCAAAAGTTGGGAATGTCCCCCAGGTCATTCGGCTAAACGGGAATGTAGTGTAGTATAGTGTGTAAACTGCTTGTTGAATACACTAGAACCTCAGAGTTACAAACACCTCGGGAACACCAGGTTGTTCATAACTCTAACAAAATAAAAACAACGAGGAGTCCTTGTGGCACCTTAGAGACTAATAAATTTCTTTGGGCATAAGCTTTTGTGGGCTAGAGCCCATTTCATCAGAAGCATGAAGTGAAAAAAATACAGGAGCAGGTATAAGTACATGGAAGGATGGGGGTTGCTTTACCAAGTGTGAGGTCAGTCTAACGAGATAAAATCAATTAACAGCAGAAAAATAACTTTTGAAGTGGTAAGAGAGTGGCCCATTACAGACAGTTGACAAGAAGGTGTGAGTAACAGTAGGGAGAAATTAGTATTGGGGAAATTAAGTTTAGGTTTTGTAATGACCCAACTACTCCCAGTCTTTATTCAGGCCTAATCTGATGGTATCCATTTTGCAAATTAATTCCAGTTCTGCAGCTTCACGTTGGAGTCTGTTTTTGAAGGTTTTCTGTTGAAGAATTGCCACTTTTAGGTCTGTTATTGAGTGACAAGAGAGACTGAAGTGTTCTCCTACTGATTTTTGATTGTTATGATTCCTGATGTCCATTTATTCTTTTGCGTAGAGACTGTCCGATTTGGCCAATGTACATGGCAGAGGAGCATTGCTGGCACATGATGGCATATATCACATTGGTAGATGTGCAGGTGAACGAGTCCTAGATGGTGTGGCTCAAGAAACTCCCTAAAGAAGCACAGGAACAAATCTACACTGACACACCCCTAGAGCCCCAACCAGGGGTATTCTAGCTGCTACCCAAAATCCATAAACCTGGGAATACTGGACACCCCATCATCTCAGGCATTGGCACCCTGACAGCAGGATTATCTGGCTATGTAGACTCTCTCCTTAGGCCCTAGGCTATCAGCACTCCCAGCTATCTTCGAGACACCACTGACTTCCCAAGGAAACTACAATCCTTTGGTGATCTTCCAGAAAACACCATCCTTGCCACTATGGATGTAGAAGCCCTCTACACCAACATTCCACACAAAGATGGACTACAAGCCATCAGGAATAGTATCCCTGATACTATCACGGCAAACCTGGTGGCTGAACTTTGTGACTTTGTCCTCACCCACAACTATTTCAGATTTGGGGACAATTTATACCTTCAAGTCAGCGGGACTGCTATGGGTACCCGCATGGCCCCTCAGTATGCCAACATTTTTATGGCTGACTTAGAACAATGCTTCCTCAGCTCTTGTCCCCTTACGCCCCTACTCTACTTGCACTACACTGATGACATCTTCATCATCTGAACCCATGGGAAGGAGGCCCTTGAGGAATTCCACCAAGATTTCAACTATTTCCACCCTACCATCAACCTCAGCCTGGACCAGTCCACTCAAGAGGTCCACTTCCTAGACACTACAGTGCTAATAAGCGATGGTCACAAACACCACTCTATACCGGAAACCTACTGACCGCTATACTTATCTACATGCCTCCAGCTTTCATCCAGACCACATCACATGATCCATTGTCTACAGCCAAGCTCTAAGATACAACCGCATTTGCTCTGATCCCTCAGACAAACACCTACAGAATCTCTATCAAGTGTTCTTAAAACTGAAATACTCATCTGGTGAAGTGAAGAAACAAATTGAGAGCCAGAAGAGTACCGAGATGTCACCTACTACAAGACAGGCCCAACAAAGAAAGTAACAGAACGCCACTAGCCATCACCTACAGCCCCCAACTAAAACCTCTCCAGTGCATCATCAAGGATCTACAACCTATCCTGAAGGACGATCCCTCACTCTCACAGACCTTGGGGACAGGCTAGTCCTCGTCTACAGACAGCCCCCCAACCTGAAAGAAATACTCACCAGCAACTACACACCACACAACAAAAACACCAACCCAGGAACCAAACCCTGCTACAAACCCTGGTGCCAACTCTGTCCACATATCTATTCAAGAGACACCATCATAGGACCTAACCACATCAGCTCCCCGTGATGATTCTCATGCATCCTGCTGATGCCACACCTGCCAGAGATACCTATGGAAAACCAACCTACAGATATAAGTGTTTCTATAGCTTAAAAAAATATTTATACATTATGGGATATAATGTACAGCTATTTAATGGATTTGAAACCCACATACAGAGCAGAAACAGGCAAATCTGCACATCAGGATCTAGAAAAGAAAGTACCTTTAAAATTAATTTAAGTCTTGAGTGCCTTTTACTCTCACTATTCAGTGCATTCCATACCTTGTAAACTGATGGCGGGGTTTTTTGTTTTGTTTTTATTTTAAGCCATAACAATTCCAGGTCACCTTTAAACCTTGTTCTACAACTACTACACATAAAAAGACACACCCGTTTGGTTCACTACAAAGGTGCACTAAGTAATTTGAGAATCATTTTAATTTAGAAAGAATGGTTACTCACCTTCTTGTAACTGTTGTTCTTCGAGATGTGTTGTTCATGTCTATTCCAATCAGGTGTGTGCGCGCTGCATGCACGACAGCTGGAAGATTTTCCCCATAGCAGCATCTGTAGGATCGGCCTGGGAGCACCCTGGAGTCCTGTTGTCTTCATGGCGCCCAATATAGGGTCCTGCCGATCCGCCATCCCCTCAGTTCCTTCTTGCCGGCTACTCCGACAGAGGGGTAGGAGGGTGAGTAATGCAATGGACATGAACAAGAACACCACATCTTGAAGAACAACAGTTACAAGAAGGTGAGTAACCGTTCTCTCTTCTTCGAGTGCTTTTCATGTCAATTCCAATCAGGTGACTCACAAGCCCAAGTTCAAGAGGTGGGGTCGGAGTCGTCCACTGATTGGAGCACTGCTCTTCCAAAGGCCGCATCGTCTCTTGGCATGCTGGGTGATTGTGTCATGCGTGGTGAAAGTGTGTATGGAGGTCCACGTCACTGCTCTGCAGATTTCCTGGGTGGGAACCTGCGCCAGGAATGCCGTTGAAGAGGCCTGAGCCCTGGTGGAGTGCTCAGTGATCGAAGGAGCAGGCACCCCTGCCAGGCTGTAGCACTCAGAGATGCAGGACACGATCCACGACGAAATCCATTGAGAAGAGACAGGAAGACCTTTCATTCTGTCTGCCACTGCAATGAATACCTGGACGGACTTTCGTTCTCTGAATGTAGAAGGCTAGTGCTCTGCAGACATCCAGTGAGTGAAGCCTTTGCTCCCTGCCGCTCAAGTGCGGCTTAGGGTAGAAAACTGCTGACACTTCCTGTTGCATCGGGGGAGGGAACTGCAGTTGCTAGGAAAAGGCAGGTGTTAGTAATGGGAGATTCGATCATTAGAAAAGTAGATAGCTGGGTTTGTGATGGCCGGGAGAACCGCATGGTGACTTGCCTGCCTGGTGCGAAGGTTGCGGATCTCTCGAGGCATCTAGACAGACTTATGTGTAGTGCTGGGGAGGAGCCGGTGGTCGTGGTACATGTAGGTACCAATGACATAGGGAAGGGTAGGAGAGATGTCCTGGAGGCCAAATTTAGGTTGCTACGGAAGAGACTGAAATCCAGGACCTCTATGGTGGCATTCTCAGAAATGTTCCCAGTTCCACGCGCAGGGCCAGGTAGGCAGGCAGAGCTTCAGAGTCTCAATGCGTGGATGAGACGATGGTGTAGAGAGGAGGGATTTACATTCATTAGGAACTGGGGAAACTTTTGGGATGGGGAGAGCCTATACAGGAGAGATGGGCTCCACCTAAACCAAAGTGGAACCAGACTGCTGGCACTAAACATTAAAAAGGTTGTAGAGCAGTTTTTAAACTAGGAGATGGGGGAAAGCCAACTGCTGCAGAGGAGCATGTGGATCGGACAGAGACTTCTCTTAGGGGAGAGTCTAATGATAGAGAATCTCCAGTTTATAGTCAGGAGCAGAGGATGGAGGAGGATAATGTAAGGGCCAGATCAGATGATAAACATTCACATAAAGAATTGGACACATCAGAAAAGGGCAGACAAATAAACAGTGACAAGTTTTTAAAGTGCTTGTACACAAATGCTAGAAGTCTAAATAATAAGATGGGTGAACTAGAGTGCCTCGTGATAAAGGAGGATATTGATATAATAGGCATCACAGAAACCTGGTGGACTGAGAGCAATCAATGGGACACAATTATTCCGGGGTACAAAATATATCGGAAGGACAGAACAGGTCGTGCGGGGGGGGGGGGGTGGAGTGGCAATATATGTGAAAGAAAATGTAGAATCAAATGAAGTAAAAATCTTAAGTGAATCCACATGTTCCATAGAATCTCTATGGATAGAAATTTCATGCTCTAATAAGAATATAACATTAGGGATCTATTATAGACCACCTGACCAGGACGGTGATAGTGATGATGAAATGCTAAGGGAAATTAGAGAGGCTATCAAAATTAAGAACCCAATAATAGTGGGGGATTTCAATTATCCCCATATTGACTGGGAACATTTCACTTCAGGACAAAATGCAGAGATAAAATTTCTCGATACTTTAAATGACTGCTTCATGGAGCAACTGGTACGGGAACCCACAAGGGGAGAGGCAACTGTAGATTTAGTCCTGAGTGGAGTGCAGGAGCTGGTCCAAGAGGTAACTATAACAGGACCGCTTGGAAATAGTAACCATAATACAATAGCATTCAACATCCCTGTGATGGGAAGAACATCTCAACAGCCCAACACTGTGGCATTTAATTTCAAAAGGGGGAACTATGCAAAAATGAGGGGGTTAGTTAAACAGAAGTTAAAAAGTACAGTGACTAAAGTGAAATCCCTGCAAGCTGCGTGGGTGCTTTTTAAAGACACCATAATAGAGGCCCAACTTTAATGTATACCCCAAATTAAGAAACACAGTAAAAGAACTAAAAAAGAGCCACCGTGGCTTAACAACCATGTAAAAGAAGCAGTGAGAGATAAAAAGACTTCCTTTAAAAAGTGGAAGTCAAATCCTAGTGAGGCAAATAGAAAGGAGCATAAACGCTGCCAGATTAAGTGCAAGAATGTAATAAGAAAAGCCAAAGAGGAGTTTGAAGAATGGCTAGCCAAAAACTCCAAAGGTAATAACAAAATGTTTTTTAAGTATATCAGAAGCAAGAAGCCTGCTAAACAACCAGTGGGGCCCCTTCATGATCAAGATACAAAAGGAGTGCTTAAAGACAATAAAGTCATTGCGGAGAAACTAAATGGATTCTTTGCTTCAGTCTTCACGGCTGAGGATGTTAGGGAGATTCCCAAACCTGAGCCGGCTTTTGTAGGTGACAAATCTGAGGAACTGTCACAGATTGAAGTGTCACTAGAGGAGGTTTTGGAATTAATTGATAAACTTAACATTAACAAGTCACCGGGACCAGATGGCATTCACCCAAGAGTTCTGAAAGAACTCAAATGTGAAGAGACATTTGGTGGTGGTGGATGCTGAAGAGCGGTGCCGACCCTCTGGGGACGGATGCGGTTCACCCCCTTGGGCGGCTGGCACCAGGAAGTGGCATGCCGGAGATGGGGAGTGGCATGACATCATTGCTGACTTTCCCCTAGATGGAACAGGCGGACTGGCTATCGCCGGTGCCTCGTCCCTCCTTGGAGGAGGCAGACCCATCAGGTGAATAAGGTCCTGCATCACCTCAAAAGTCTCTGGAGTGGAGGAGAGTTGAATGTCCCAGCTATGACGGTCCAGAGAATGGGAGTGGGCCGGACTCAACTGGACCCCTTGCAGGGCAGGAGTCGATCAGCCCCTGGGAGCTGACAGGCCCGAAGTAGGCTGGGTGGACTGAGGTCTCCCTGCTGGTGTCTCCTTAGGCTTAGGAGGGGGACAGCGACCACTCTCCTGCCTTTTTCTTCTGGGACACCGGGGACACAGATCGGTGCCTACCAGAAGTCTTATGTTCGGCGACGTGTTGGTGCCAGGAATCTGTGGGTACCACTGTGGGTCTGTGGATGAGGGGAAAGCAGTGGATGTGTTATTCCTTGACTTTAGCAAAGCTTTTGATACGGTCTCCCACAGTATTCTTGCTGGCAAGTTAAAGAAGTATGGGCTGGATGAATGGACTATAAGGTGGATAGAAAGCTGGCTAGATCGTCGGGCTCAACGGGTAGTGATCAATGGTTCCATGTCTAGATGGCAGCCGGTATCAAGCGGAGTGCCCCAAGGGTCGGTCCTGGGGCCGGTTTTGTTCAATATCTTAATTAATGATCTGGAGGATGGTGTGGACTGCCCTCTCAGCAAGTTTGCAGATGACACTAAACTGGGAAGAGTGGTAGATATGCTGGAGGGTAGGGATAGGATACAGAGGGACCTAGACAAATTAGAGGATTGGGCCAAAAGAAACCTGATGAGGTTCAACAAGGACAAGTGCAGAGTCCTGCACTTAGGACGGAAGAATCCCATGCACCGCTACAGACTAGGGACCGAATGGCTAGGCAGCAGTTCTGCAGAAAAGAACCTAGAGGTTACCGTGGATGAGAAGCTGGATATGAGCCAACAGTGTGCCCTTGTTGCCAAGAAGGCTAACGGCATTTTGGGCTGTATAAGTAGGAGCATTGCAGCAGATCGAGGGATGTGATTGTTCCCCTCTATTCGACATTGGTGAGGCCTCATCTGGAGTACTGTGTCTAGTTTTGGGCCCCACACTACAAGAAGGATGTGGAAAGTTGGAAAGAGTCCAGCGGAGGGCAACAAAAATGATTAGTAGGCTGGAGCACATGACTTATGAGGAGAGGCTGAGGGAACTGGGATTGTTTAGTCTGCAGAAGAGAAGAATGAGGGGGGATTTGATAGCTGCTTTCAACTACCTGAAAGGGGGTGCCAAAGAGGATGGATCTAGACTGTTCTCAGTGGTAGCAGATGACAAAACAAGGAGTAATGGTCTCAAGTTGCAGTGGGGAAGGTTTAGGTTGGATATTAGGAAAAACTTTTTCACTAGGAGGGTGATGAAGCACTGGAATGGGTTACCTAGGGAGGTGGTGGAATCTCCTTCCTTAGAGGTTTTTAAGGTCAGGCTTGACAAAGCCCTGGCTGGGATGATTTAGTTGGGAATTGGTCCTGCTTTGAGCAGGGGGTTGGACTAGATGACCTCCTGAGGTCCCTTCCAACCCTGATAGTCTCCTTTCTAGGAGCCAACTCATGCACCATCGGCGCTGTTGCGCTGCACATGGTGGCGGCGCTTGGCATGGGCTCCACCAACCCAGGGTTGGATTCCAGGTGGAGGGCTGCCTCCATGAGGATAAGTCTGAGTCTCTGCTCGCGATCCTTAAGGGTCCTCAGCCCAAACCCTTTACAAATGAGGCACTTGTCCTTTTGGTGACTCTCGCCAAGGCACTTCAAACAAGAAGTGTGTGGGTCACTTTTTCGCATCAATCTTCCGCAGACTTCACCACATGGTTTGAACCCCAGCGACCAAGGCATGCCCCGGCGGCGGAGGAGAAATGTGGGAATAGCATTAGTTGGCTATTAACTTAAGACAAAAAACTATTAACTATATACAAAATACAATGGGACACTGTTAAAGGCGCTTACAGAAGCAAGAGCGAGGGAAGTTCCAGCTAGCCATCGCTGGTGGTAAGAAGGAAATCAGGGGGTGGCGGGTCAGCAGGGCCCTATATTGGGCGCCATGAGGGCACGACTCCAGGAGGCGCCCAGACCAACCCTACGGATGCTAGTAGGGGAAAAATCTTCTGGCTGTTGTGCACGCGGCGCGCACACACCTGATTGGAACGGACATGAACAAGCACTCAAAGAAGAATATCGATATTCCATGCCTTCATTTTACTCAGTGCTTACACATCTACGCTCTTTAAAGCTAATAAAATCACATCACCATCACTCTAGAATACTGCAACTATTCAAAGAAATGCTAATGCTGGATGGAGGCAAATATTACCTGGCATTTTCCACTGCAGTAGAAGAGGATACTAGTTTTTCCTCCAAAACCATGACCTTCTTTCTTAGCTTGGTCTCTCGGTCCTCTGCAGCTAAAGCTTCCTGTGTATAGGAGTCCTCCATTTCTAAGAGGTGATTGCGCAACCTCTCCAGTTCCTGGTTTAGACGCTGCTCCTTATCACGTAAATGCTGCACCTGGGTAAATATATTGTACGTTTGATGACACATACTTCTTTGTGCATGATGCTATAAGCAGATCAAATTATTTCCTTTGATTTATATTTAGGGCTGTCAAATTATTAAAAAAAATAATCGTAATTAATGGTGAGATTAAAAAAATAGTCATGATTAATCGCAGTTTTGATCACACTGTTAAACAAGAGAATAACAATTTAAATTTTTTATAAATATGTTTGGATATTTTTCTATATTTTCAAATATATTGATTTGAATTACAATATAGAATACAAAGTGTACAGTGCTCACTTTATATTATTTTTTATTACAAATATTTGCACTGTAAAAAACAAAAGAAATAGAATTCAATTCACCTGTAGTGCAATCTCTATTGTGAAAGAGCAATGTACAAATGTAGAATTTTTTTTTTTAAACATAACTGCACTCAAAAACAAAACAATGTAAAACTTTAGAGCCCACAAGTCCCCTTAGCCAATAGCTACGACAAACAAGTTTGTTTACATTTAAATAGTGCTGCCTGCTTCTTATTTATAATGTCATCTGAAAGTGAGAATAGGCAGGTTCTGCTTCATAATGAGCCAAAGCAGTGCAGACCAATGCACTTTCATTTTCATCATCAGAGTCAGATGCCACCAACAGAAGGTTGATTTTCATTTTTGGTGATTCAGGTACTGTAGTTTCCGCATTGGAGCGTTACTCTTTTAAGACTTCTGACAGTATGTTCCCCACCTCGTCCCTTTCAGATTTGGAAGGCACTTCAGATTCTTAAACCTTGGGTCGAGTGCTGTAGCTATCTTTAGAAATCTCATATTGGTACCTTCTTTGCGTTTTGTCAAATTTGCAGTGAAAGTGTTCTTAAATCGAACAACCTATGCTGGGTTGTCATCCAAAACTGCCAGAACGTGAAATATATGGCAGAATGCGATACCACGGAGCAGGAGACATAAAATTCTCCCCCAAGGAGTTCAGTCATAAATTTAACTAACGCATTATTTTTTTAATAAGCGCCATCAGCATGGCCTCTCGGATGGTGGTTGAAGCACAAAGGGGCACACGAATGTTTAGCATATCTGGCGCATAAATACCTTGCAAGTCGGCTAAAACAGTGCCATGCGAATGCGTTCTCATTTTCAGGTGACACTGTAAATAAGAAGCGGGCAGAATTATCTCCCGTAAATGTAAACAAACTTGTCTGTCTTAGCAATTAGCTGAACAAGAAGTAGGACTGAGTGGATTTATAGGCTCTAAAGTTTTACATTGTTTTGTTTTTGAGTGCAGTTATGTAAAAAAAAATTCTACATTTGTATATTGCACTTTCATGATAAAGAGAATGTCCTACAGTATTTGATTGAGGTAAACTGAAAAATACTATCTTTTGGGGTTTTTTTACAGTGCAAATATTTGTAATAAAAATAATATAAAGTGAGCACTGTACACTTTGTATTCTGTGTTGTAATTGAAATCAATATATTTGAAAATGCTGAAATACTTCCAAAATATTTATAATAAATTTAAATTGGTATTCTATTATTGTTTAACAGTATGATTAAAACTGCTATTAATCACGACTATTTTTTTAATCTAATTAATTTGTTTTGTGTTAATCATTTGAGTTAACTGCAACTAATGGACAGCCCTAATTATATTGCATAGATATACATTTTAGATGCCTTTTTTGGTACTTATCTAAGATAATTCTTAAGGCAAGGTAAATTCTCTGATTTTTCTTATTCACTCACCCTTTTTGTGCTTTAGTCTTGTTTAATGTCATACCTCATTCTGTAGGGCACTGCTGTCCATTTGTTTCTGTTTGAGTGCTAACATGACTTGGTCTCTTTCTTGCTGAAAAGAAACAGCCTTTTCTTGCATTGACTTAACTTCATTTAACAGATGATTCAACTCCCCCATCTTGCCCTTTGGAAGGAGGACATACAATTAAAGAAAGGTTGAAAATGTATAAAAAAAACTTTGAGGAATATATGCTTAAAACACTAAACGAGTCTATTGTAACTATTTATTAGGCATTTCTGCACAAACATGCAAGACACTGTATAAAAGGAGGCCCAGTTTCTGTCCCAAAGAACTTGAACTCCAAAAAAAGATGAAATAGACAGACATGGATAGAAGAAGAGAGTGCTTACTGGACAGAAGATCCTTTGAAGAAACAGTTGTCTATTTTGTAATGATTTTATTGGCATATTGTCTGATAGATTAAAAACTGTTTCTAAAGTCATACACAAATATAATGTATTCACTAACTGCAGTAAAATAGATATCTAGCACCCTTCCATTTCAGACATGCATACTTCAAAATTGCAATTCCCCTAAACACAATTTCTGACGCTATACTTCCTGTTAAGATAGCTATTTCTAAGTAACTTGATTTGAATCTTCTTTGGGCATGTGGTTTATGTTATTATTTATGTTAGTTGTTTATGATAGCTATATAAAAATAAATACATTCCAAAAGGTATAAAGTCAAGATGAGTAGAAATGAAATAATATACAAACAAACAGTGGCTACTAATGTTTTTAGGCTCACTATGAACTATCAGTAATAAAAATAAAATAATTACGTAAAAAATGGCATCTTCCATCTACAGAGATCTGCTCTCTGCATGTATTCAAGATCATATGAGTTGACTTTAACAAAAACCACTAGAAACTTCTTTTTATTTAGTTACTACTCTTATTAGCTCTGCACAGCCAACATAGCTGAGAGAACGCTATACTATCTCGTGCAACATCAAATGAGTTGTTTACTAAGTTCCAGTCAGTTATATTTGTGAAACCCCACTGAAAGCATTTGGGCTGCACTGGTGACACCAAGAGGCCTAATTTAGTCTGCAGGACTTTTATTACTGAGGATTATGCAAGAGATGGGAGAGAAACAAGTTTGACTCTCAAGAGCCCAGGCTGAGTTTGCAGGGCCAGCCATTAAAAAAAACATCTTTTTATTTGTAACTGTATTTGATACAAGATCAAGAGTAAACATGAAACCCCACAATGACATTTTATAGTTTTTACATAACCAAACTATATTTTAAATCACTGAAGTGCCTTATCACTGCAATTTCATAGTATTTAGTTAGAATAGTAGAGAGTAAGAAACTTGGACTGGCAGAGTACTTCACATGTGTCTGAAGATATCACACACACAATTCTAACTGCCATTAACACTATGCCATAAAGATTAAGTTACTTTTTATGTAATTCAAATACATTTTTAAAATCTATAAAGACGTTCTTTTTCAGAGAAATGGTGCTCTAGATTCCACTTGGTAGATACAAAATGCTCTAAGTGATGCCAAATATATCATCATAATTAAACTATGTCAGGTCACTTTGCAGTGGTTTATTTAAACATTAACAGTAATACTTATAACCTTTGAAGACAAATATAGGTTTCTAAGAGATCCTGAACTAATCTTGCAATAGATCACTCAAAACTTTGAAATTCATTCACTTCTGCAAGGTTTCATATAGTAGATGAGAAGCTGCTTTTAGGCAAATACCTCCCGACTATATTTGTGAGAATTCAGTCACATGCATCATTTAAAGTTTGTATTTTCTCCCTTAAAATATTTATAACAAATAGAACAAATAAAAATTCCTCACATACCTGTTCTTTTTCTTTCAATAGTTTTTCAAAGGCAAGAGCTTTTTCTTTTATTGAGTGGGATTCAAATTCTCTCTCTTTCAGCATCATTGAAAATTGCATGTTAGTCTCTTGTAATGCCCGGAATTCGGTTTCTTTCTCCCTGCATCTTGCTACTATTTGTTCATTTTCTTCTTTCAGCTTACAGATGTCCATTTCTAAAATTAGGTTTCTTTCTTTAAGATTAGTGACGGCTTGTTTTAAAAGCTCATTTTCATTTTCTTTGTTACTAAGATTTTCACTTACAGAAAGTAACTGATCACTTTTAGACTTAATCAAGAGGTCTTTTTCCCTAAGTGACTTCTGGAAAACATCACATTTTCCCTTTATCTGCTTCATCTCCGGATCAGTGTCCTTTTGTCCCTTTCTTTCTAACTCTGATGTTGCAGCCATGGAATCAGACAGTCTTTGATTATTTTCCTTAAGAATTCTGATAGTCACATCTTTTTCTTGTAACATTTTTTTAAGCTGCTCCAATTCCTGTTGAAGGAGTTTCGACGCATCACTGACTATTTCAGGAGGAGTACTGCTTGGAATATCTGATGCTTGTGAAACAGAAGAAGCCATCAGTAGAGGCGGTGTTACCATATCAAGTTTTCCCAGAAGAAGATCCTTGGTATTATGAAGCTGTCCTATACGATGCTGAACTTGTGCTAACTCCTGACTAAAACTTTTCATTTTTTTCTCATTCTGCTCATAACTCTGGATCAAGCCATTATAATCCATCTGTAATTTAGAACTGCTATCACTGTCAACTGAAATTTGTGCCTGAAGCTTGTGTAGCTCCTCTTGGAGATGAGCTGACTCATGCTGCATGTTCTGGACTGTAGTCATTACTTGTTGCTTCCACTCTTCCATCTTCTTTACTTGTTGCTTTAATTTGTCACGCTCTTGTAAAAGCTCCTCAAACTGATTACTGTTAACACCTCCTGACCCACTGTCAGTACCTATGTTGGATGTCTGTAGGACAGTCAATAAGGTTTGGCATTTTTGACTCAAGGCATCTATTTCAATATCTTTCTCTCGAATGATACGGGACAAATTCTGAATAGTCTCTCTAAACATATCTTGGCTGCTACTTTCAAACCTATTAGATAATTTTTGGTTCTCTTCTTGCAACTTCATCAGAGCAGTTTCCTTAGCTGCTACCATATCCATGATTTTATGATACTCTGTTTTTAACTGACTGTTTTCTCTAGTTTTTTCACTCAAAACGGCCAGCACCTGTTCTCTTTCCATGGCATAGGCTTGCAGTTGCTGTCGAAGGTACAGAACATCCTGTCTATATGATGAAGAGGAAATACTTGCATGGAGAGCTTGTAACTCAAAGTCTTTCTCTTGGATGATCTGAGTGAGTTTACCAACTTGATCTTTAGACAAGTGATCAATTTGTTGAGTTAAGACGACATTCTTTTCATTCAGAAGCTTAATCTCCTTTTCTCTCTCTTTGATACCTTTTACTAGTCTTTCAATTTCAGACTTAGACAAGTCATGTTTTTCGTTGCCATTTTCTCCATTAAGTGTCTGGGCTTTGGTTTCTTGAAAGAGATCAGAGGAGTCTGTCTGAAAGACGTGCCTCTCATTGTGCAACTGAGTTTTAATTTGTTCAATTGTTTTCTGCAAACTTTTAATTTCCTCATCTTTCTCCAAGAAAAGCTTTTCATGTGACACATTCATTTGCTCATACTGAAATTTGGACTCATCTATTTCCCTTTTATGCTCCTGCAAAGACTGTTGAAGTTGCACAGTATTTTGACTCTGATCTTCAATTGTTTTTTTGTGAAGTTTTATTTCTTCTTCAAGATTATTCTTTATTACATGTAACTGTGTTATCTCAGCTTCAAGTTCAGTAATAATATCAAGTGTTTTAGGCTCAGCCACAGGTGGAGATCTGCTTTGCTGGTCCTTTAGTCTTTCAATCTCTTCTTTCAGATGATTGTTTTCTTCTTTCATGGCTGCAAGACTTTTGTCCTTTTCTTCTAAATGTTGTCTTAAAATCTCATGCTTTTTGGAATCCTTAACATATTCCTCAAGTTCCTGTTGCAACTCTAGAGCTCTAGTTTTAAATTTTTCAACAAACACCTCTTTCTCTTTTATGAGTTCTGTCAACTGCTTTTGTCCTCCTAAGCTAGTTGTCAACATCTCTTTAGTTTCTTCATGGTCGGCTTCCATCTGCTCAATGTTTCTTTTGAGTTCTGCTATCTCAAAGTCCCTCTCTTGATTACATTTCACTAGACGCTCATGTTCAAGCTGTAATGCATTGGTGTTCATGTTACGTGCATTTGACAGGTCCTCAATGGTTTGTTCATATTTTTGTGCTTGTTCCAACAGCCGCTTTTCGGTCTGGCTTAATTCAGTTTCCAACTGTCCTTTTTCCATTTTCAAAACCTCCAACATAGTATCTTTTTCCAGGGAAACCTTATTTTTCTCAGCAAAGGCTTCATGCAACTGCTGTTTTAGTTCTTCACAGACTGCCAGAAGCTTTCCATTTTCCATTTTAAGATCACAAACTGATTTCTCCAAATTTCGATTTAGTTGTTTATTTTCTGAAATGTCTTTATTTAGTTTTGCAATTTCTGCTTCTCTTTCTTTAAGTGAAAGATCTTGAGAGTTACTGTTAGGTTCTTGATTAATTATCTTTGTTAACTCATTCTGGGAAACAGAAAGTTCCTCCTCTTTTTGTTTCAGATTTTGCTTCAATTCTGCAATTTCCTTTTTATTATTCAAGTTACAATCTTGGGATTTCTTTAGTTGTTCTTGTAAATCCTTAATGTTATGCTGAAGCTGCTGATTACTCATATGCAAATCATTAAGTGCAAATGTACAGTGGTTCATTTTTGATTTCTGGGTTTCTAGTTCCTTACTCATTTCCATCTTCTCAGCTTCTACTTCAGACACTTTCCTTCTTTCAAAATCTATGTCAAGTTTCAGCTGGTTGATGGTACTATCAGCTTCTGTATGCTGTTTTGATAGCTGCTCTTTCAGGGTAATCATATGCTAAAATAAACAGAAACAAGCATTCATCAGGATAAAAACAGAGCCAGTAAAAACAGAGCTTTCATTCATGTAATCATCTGGATAACAAAAGAATGTAAAGGATTTTTTAAAAGGAGTTGACTAAGCAGTTATTTTCAAATTATTAAAAATATATTCCATCAAACCTATAGAATCACTCTCCAAAAGAATAAGTCAAATGTAAAAGTCAAAAATTTCCAGGATTTCTCAGGATAATTAAATTGGCATACAGTAAACATCCATTTAGCTGTGTACTTCCAAATATTTTGAGCTATTATTTAGAGCTAGTGAGGCATTAAATCAAGTCACAAATAAGTAAATGTGATTAATGTTCATTCACATGAATACATAAATATGAATTAACATACAGTCTGTACCACCTGCAAGTAGTGTTTATATTTGACTTCCACAAAAAACTTGATAAATTGGTATAGCATGCCTGCCTAATATAGACCATATCAGAATATTTGGGACTCAAACAGAGGTTAATCATGTTAGAAATTATAGGAATATTTCTTCCATTCCAGTCTTTATTAAAAAGCCTATAGAAAATATGGAACATTTTGAGACTATTTTAAACACATGGTCAAAACACAAGGATATTAGCACACAACAGCAAAGACAAATTTATTGAATATTCACTTTTCAATAGACAACTCTGTTTCAGTACATTTTTATGTTAAAAAAACCCAATAATTAACAAAACATACTGTTCTTTCATGGACTTGCTTGAGCACCCCTAAGAGAAGTCAGTGCTTCCCAAGAGCGGACAGCCTAAGATTTTCAGATATACCGTAATAATTCTATCAAACCACTGGCGTTCAAGTGATGTACTGGAAGGAAATAGCATATTACATTTAAAGGAGAACCTATTTTGGTCTACAAAATAGCTTAAGCCATGAAGCCTTAACATCAAAGAAATCCCAGGTGTATATAAGATTTGGTTAAGACAAAGGGAAACTTTTTTCAACTAGGTCAAATGAACATTTGGAACTTTAAAATTCTTAACACAGCAGTAACAAAATACAATTGAAAATTTGACAGACAGCTCATTTATTATAGGCAGCACAGACAGTGATGCTTACAGTTAAGTTGCCCGACACTTTCCATTATAAGACTTTGTTTTCAGTTAATTTTGCCAAACAAACCATTTGGCCTGAAATTTCCCATGCCAGGTGCCCAAGGCTGATGTTTTGGGGACAGTTTCAATTAAAATGCTTCAGCCATTTTTGAGAATGAGATTAGTGAAAAACACACCTTTTTGCCCACATTAAAAAACTCTTTACAATAGTTTCAGTGAGGATCTCTAGCACCTCCATACTTTGGAGCAGGGACTTGAAATTTTGTAATGGGGGAATGGGATGGGGGGGGGGGGGAAGAGTCTCTCCCACTAACGCTAGTGATGTGCTTTTGCTGTCCCTGAGAAAATTCATCCAAATCTGGCAAAGTTCTAATCCTTTGGGGGGGAAAAGTGTTTGCACATGCTCAGTAGACACACACTACAGTTTTGCAGCTAAATTCTCTGAAGATTCCATTTGCACTGAGCATGCTCCACTTCTCACAGCTCTTATGTGCTGACTAGACTGCCCATGAGCCATTCCCACAGTGAGATGGAGCATGCACTATCCTGTGGCTTCAGGGACTGAACAAGACTTTCACTGCAATTGCTCCTCCTGGCTGCCAGGAGCTGCTGTAGTGACAAGGACAGGAACTGAGAGCAACTCTCAATGCTCTCTCTACTGGCATGCAGGCAAAATAGAGGAGAAAGAAGCTACCTGACTCAAATGGAGAATAAGGGTGAGGGTAAGGTAAGAATAGGAGCGGAAAGACGGGGGCAGAAGGGTCTATAACCACTGGGAAACACTCCCCTACAGGACTGAGAACTGAAACCATTATTCTATAGTCTCTATTTTTTTGCAGTTTAGCAAACAGCTGTGAAATCCACCTGACAGTGTGTCTTCACTCCTCATCTAATGGCAGGTCCACATGGAAGGTGACAGCCTTCCATTGCTACCAGTTACTCTGTTAGCTCATGTGGGAGAGGTCTATGTTATGAATCTAAAGATCCATGGCAGAGGTCTATGCTATGGATCTAAACATCCCAATCCTAGAGATGACCCACATGGGGGCCAACATGGTTCCATATAACTGAAAAAACAAGATTTTCTTCAAGCTTTTTAAAAACATAAGAAATTACATTAAAAATATATCTAGAATTTAAATTTAAATTAATTTAAAAATTAAGAACACTGAGGTTGCAAAGTAAAAAGCCTACAAAATGCTTGAATAAGGTTGCCCATTCAACCTTAATTCAACCTCTTTGTGCAGATGTATTATTGGTCGAGCTTGACGGCATTTCTTTGTTTGGGTGTAATGCAATAACTTTTGACCATGACATCCAATCAATTCCAAAAGTTAAGGGAATATTCTAAGCATTAATGGGCAGAACACTATGCAATTTGGTGAAAAATATGAAAACCTTAAGGGGGAAATGGGGAACACATTAAGCCCCTGGCATCTGGTTAGCAGAGCTAACACCTCCAACCACCCTTGTAATTGTCTATAAATTGAAGAACTGATTTATCGCATTCATTAACATATTCCAGCAGAACAAACCACCTCATTTGAGTTCTGCCAATTCTCCCAATGCTGCTGACACACTGAAAGGGAAAGAAAGGGAGAGGAAAAAAAAAAAAAAAAGGAGAGTAAGAATGGTGGTAGTGGGGAATGGAGGTGCACACAGAGGGAGAAGGAGAATGAGGGATCATGGTATTGGGGCATGAAGGAATAGGGGCAGGCACAATCTCTGGCAGGAGAAAAAGGGGGACCAGGAAATGGAGGCACACAGAACCCCTGGCAGGGGGAGGAGGGAGAAATGGGGGGCACATAGATCCCTGACTGAGGGGGTAAAGTGAAGACCCTCATTTGGGGCCATACATAGCCCTTGGCATGAGGGGAAATGGAGGGGTCACAAAGAAACCCTAATGGGGGGGGGGAATGGGGAACCTTGATACAGTTTGGAAGGAAGGTACGGGGGTGCATATAGCCTCTTGCATGGGAGGAAAATTGAGGGACCCTGGTATGGGGGAAGAGGTAAAAAGACAGCACACAGAGCCCCTGGAATGGGGAGTCACACACTTGGTGGAGGTGAGAATGGGGGGCAGAAAGCAAAGATTCTGTGGTATGGGGCTGTGTGTGTGCAGAGAGTCACTGAAGTAAAAGGGGGATAGAAGGGTGGCACACAAGAGGCTTGTTGGAGTGAATGCAAGGAGTCGCTGGTGTGTGCAATGATCACAGATAGGAGGAAGAATTTAATCCGAAAAATGTGAATGATAATTGGGAATCCTTTAAGAACACCTTACTAGATGCCCCAAAAAGCACAATCTCACAATCAAGGAAGAAGACTGGGCTGGTTAAATAACCAACCTGGTTTAAAGGGAAGGAGAGTGAAGGCAGCTGTAAAAAATATGTGACAAATGGAAGAAAGGGAAAGTTGATACTAGTGAATATAAATCAGAAGTTAGGAATTGTAGAAAATTGATAAGGGAAGCCCAGGGACAAAAGGAGAAAACTATGGCCGGGAGAATTAAGGATAATAAGATGGAGTTTTTTAAATATATTAGGAACAAAAAGAATCCTGACAATGGTATTGGCCCATTACTAGATGGAAATGGTAGAATTATCAATAATAATGCAGAAAAGGCAGAAGTGTTCAATAAATATTACTGTTCTGTATTTGGGGAAAAAACAGATGATATAGTCTCATCATATGGTGATAACACACTTTCCACTCCACTCACATCTCTGGAGGACGTTAAACAGTAGCTACTAAAGTTAGACATTTTAAAATAAGCAGGTCCAGCCACCTTGTACTCAAGAGATGTAAAAGAACTGGCTGCTGAGCTAGCTGGACGATTAATGTTGATTTTCAATTAGTCTTGGAGTACTGGGGAAGTTCCAGATGACTGGAAGAAAGCTAATTTGCCAATTTTTAAAATGGGTAAATGAGATAACCCAGTTAATTATAGGTCTGTCAGCCTGACATCGATTCTGGGAAGATAATGGAATGGCTCATTTGGGATGCAATTAATAAAGAACTAAAGAAGGGTAATGTAATTAAGGCAAATCAAGATGGGTTTATAGAAAACAGATCCTGTCAAACAAACCTGATATCTGTTGTTGATGAAATTGTTATGGGGTGGTCCCCTGAGAGTCCTTTCAGGTCTTAAGTAAAGCCCAAACCACTTCATGTCTCCTTTACCACCACGTTTTATTTTGTTGTGCCAGCAGGCCTCTACCGGTAGTGCTATTTACTTATATTTACAAGCCCTAGCCAGCTCCCCCACTTGCTTCTGGAGAAGGGAATAGAGTTGGCAGCAGTCAACCCTGCCCATCTCTGCTTTCCTTCTGGTTCTCAGCTTCCCCTTCCATGGTTTCCTTCCTCTCAAATTATAGGCTCCCAGATCCTGGGGTTGCTTCCCCCTCTAATTAGCCCTTCAGCTATAGATCTACTCAGCTGATTGACCCTTCTCAATTAATCTATATTGGTGGGGATTGGAGAGACAGGATGCTGAGTCAGCTCCTGATTCAGCACATCCTGTTACAGAGATTACAAATTTGTTTGATCAACATAATAGTGCTGATGTAATATACTTAGACTTCTGTCAGGCATTTGATTTGGCACCGCACAACATTCTGATTAAAAAACTAGAATGATATAAAATTAACATGGCACCCATTAAATGATTTAAAAACTACTAACTGATGGGGCTCAAAATGTAACTGCAAACAGGGAATTGTCATCAAAGAGGTCTGTTCCCAGTGAGGTCCCTCTGGGATTGTTATCTTCGCCCTATGCTATTTAACATGTTTATCAAATGACCTGGAAGAAAACATAAAATCATCACTGATAAAGTTTGCAGATGACACAAAAATTGGAGAAGTGGTAAATAATGAAGATGACAGGTCTCTGATTCAGAAAGATCTGGATCACTTCGTAAACTGGGTGCAAGCAAACAATGTGTGTTTTAATAACTTAAATGTAACTGTATACACCTAGGAATAAAGAATGTAGGCCATATTTACAGAATGGGGGACTCTATCCTGGGAAGTAGTGACCCTTACAAAGATTTGGAGGTTGTGGTGGATACTCAACTAAACATGAGCTCCAAGTGAGATGCTGTGGTCAAAAGAGCTAATGCGATCCTGGGATGCAAAAACAGGGGAATCTCGAGTAGTTAGTAGAGAAGTCATTTTATCAGTATATTTGGCTCTAGCACAACCGCTGCTGGAATACTGTGCCCAGTTCTGGGGCCCGCATTTCAAGAAGGATGTGGATAAGCTGGAGAGGGTTCAGAGAAGAGCCAAAAGAATGAGTAAAGGATTAGAAAGCATGCCTTGTTGTGAGCTGAATCTATTTGGCTTAACAAAGAAAAGGTTAAGGGGTGACTTGATTACAGTCTATAAGTACGTACATGGGGAACAAATATTAAATAATGGGCTCTTCAATCTAGCAGAGAAAGGTATACCACGATCCAAGGGCTGGAAGTTGAAGATAGACAAATTCAGACTGGAAATAAGGCATAAATTGAGCATTTCTCAAATTGGGGGTCCTGACTCAAAAGAGAGAGTTGCAGAGGGGGTCACAAGGTTATTTTAGGGGGATCACAGTATTGCCACCCTACTTCTTCGCTGCCTTCAGAGCTGGGCAGCCGGAGATTGGCGGCTGTTGGCTGGGCACCCAGCTCTGAAGGCAGCGCTATGGCAGCAGCCACGCAGAAGTAAGGGTGATAATACCATGCCACCCTTACTTCTGCACTGCTGAATCCAAAGCTGGGTGGCCAGAGAGTGGTGGCTGCTGACTGAGGGCCCTGCTCTGAAGGCAGCAGTGCAGAAGTAAAGGTGGCAATACCATACCATGCCATCCTCACCTCTGTGCTGCTGCTGGCGGCAGCTGTGCCTTCAGAGCTGGGCTCGCAGCCAGCAGCTGCCGCTCTCCAGCTGCCCAGGTCTGAAGGCAGTGCTGCCGTCAGCAGCAGCGCAGAAGTAAGGGTTGCAGTACCGCAACCCCCCCTACAATAACCTTGTGACCTCCCCCCACCACTTCTTTTTGGGTCAGGACCCCTACAATTACAACACTATGAAATTTAAGATTTAAATAGCTGAAATTTACAATTTTTAAAATCCTATGACCATGAAATTGACCAAAATGGACCTTGAATTTGGTAAGGCCCTAATTGTTGTGGTATTGACCATTTTCTTTCTGAAAAGTCAAGTAGTTAATGTGAAACAAATGTATTTCAAATACATTTTTAAAATCTGAATATCAGTTAAAATAGTGACAAATATAAAACTATTAATATTTAATTAAAAATAATCTGTGACCACTAAGCTTCACATACTTTGGTCAAAATCTGATGATTTTTTTTAAAAAAAGTTTAAGATATTATGCTACTATAAACTAATAAAATTTAAAACTGATAAAAGGAAATGCTTTTTACATAACACACTGTTAACATATGAACTCATTGTCACAAGTTATTATGAAGGTCAAGATTTTATTAGGATTAAAAAAACCTAAACATATCCTTGGTACTGCAACATTCCTCAAAAGGGAAATAAACCCTCATGCTAGAGGGCACATGATAACCACTACCTGACAGAAATTAGTAAGAAATTTCCATTGTGGGTAGCGGGTATGTTATTCTATAATTGTCCATTACAGGAATTTTTTTTGCATTTCCTTGAAGCTTCTGGTATCAGCCACTGTCAGGACGGATGCTGGACTAAACAAACCACTGGTCTTATCCAGTATGGCAAGAATAGACTATTGGGAACCTAATAGGCCCCGATATCTGTGAGCAAAGATTAACATCACACACTGAATGTCTAAAAAGTAAAGATGTCCATTAATTCTCGGCAATATTTGTTACCTGCATAGTTTCTTGATTCTGCTTGTCCAATTCTTCTAATTCTGCTGTTAGTGTTGCTCTTTCTGTAATACTTTCTTTGAGTTCATCCTCCTTCCTTTCCAACTCTTGCCTTAATTGATTTAATTCCAAATTCGTGTCTTCAATAGACGCAGATGTAATATCCTCATTTTTATGTTGTAAACTTGCCAGTTTCTTCTGAAGTTCTTCCTTTATTGGACATAAATTGGATTTTATACTATTATTCAAGTTTTTAAACACTGGTTTGAAAACAGGCTTTATATTTTGTCAACCAGAGCATTTTAAGTTTGAACAAAAAAGCAAGCCTTTTGGACACCAGAAACACAAGTTTACTTGAGTTTTATCCCAACTAAGCATTATTCAGTGTGAGGAAGGTGTCTCTAACATTAATATACATACATATGTAAAAATATTTTCATCACAAAGATCCCAGTGCAACTTATAACTGCGCACAAAGAAGAATCACATCATCCACAAGTGAAATCTGTCCTCAGCTGGTGTAAATTCTCATAGCTGCATAATGGATGTGGCTCTTGGAGCACAGCATGATGCAAAATGGAAGAGGGAAGGGAGGGTTTTGACCAAGGGTATCCGAGTAAACCTCTGATGAAAAATGCAATGGGACTTTTAGTGTCCATGCAGAGTAGAGGGGACCTCAGTTTGAAAGTCCTTCCAAACACATAGTAAACTACATGGAACTCTGATTACCATAGAATAATGAGTCAACCCTGCCAAAAGTTAGAGGTTACTCACCATGTGCAGTAACATATTCATTGAGATGTTTGTTCCTATGGATGCGCCACTGTAGGCGGTGTAGCAGCACCCCTTGCACCTGGGCCACACAGGCGCTTCTCCCTGTCTCATGCCATGGGGGGGCATCTATATATAGTGCTGTGCAATCCAACCGTCCTCAGTTCCTTCTCTACTGCAGAGTTTATCTTTGAGTTCTGAAGCAGAGGGGGGGAGGAGGGCAGGTAGTGGAGCACCCATAGCGGGACACATCTTGAAGAACCTCAGTTACTGCACATGATGAGTAACCGTCTCTTCTTCAAGTAGTGTCCCTCTGGGTGCTTCACTGTAGATGACTGTAGAGCAGTGCCCATAGATGTAAGGCTGGGGCTTTGGAGTGGTGTCCAATAAGGAGGAGAGGACAGTGTGTCCTAGTAGGGGATCTGATGCTGCAACATGGATAGTGTATAGTGTTGGCCAAAAGTGTCCATGGATGCCCAGGTGGCCCTTTGCAAATGTCAGTGATCGGCACATTGTTGAGAAAGGCAATCAATGTGGAGAGAGTGCGAGTGGAATGCGCTCAAGTTCCAGGTGGAGGCAGCTGGTTGTGCAGTTGATTAGAAAGGCATATGCACTGAGAGGTCCATTTGGAAAGACACTGTTTGGATGCAGCCACTCCCTTTGATCATTTGGCAGTTGAGAGGAATAAGCACGACAATTGTCTGAAAGATTTAGTTCTATCATGGTAAAGGCTAATGCTCACCTAATGTCCAAGGTGTGTAGCATTGCTTCATGTTGGTTGGTATGCATTTCAGGAAGAAGCAGGGAAGGTGGATAAGTTGGTTCAAATGGAAGGAGAACAGCACCATGGCTAGGAATTTTGGATGCGTGCATAATGTGACCTTGCCGTTATGAAAAACTGTATACGGGGGGTATGCCATGAGAGCCTTATTTCTTCTCTGTCAGGCAGACGTGATAGCTACAAGAATTGCTGTTTTCATGGAAAGAATGAATGTAAGAACATGTTGTCATGAGCTTAAATGGTGATCTGGTGAGACAGTTCAAAACGAGGTTGTGATGTCGTATGTGAGGGTAAAGGTTCTAAAGGCTTTTAAGGAATCTCTTCATGAGCGGGGTATGTGAATATCGAATAGCCATCTATCTTGGGGTGAGGAATGCTGTGATGGCAGCCAAGTGCACCCAAACAGAGCTTGTAGAGAAGCCCGATCTTTTAAAATCTAATATATAATCTACAATGAATGGTAATGGGGCATTTATCACAGTCATGATTGGCTGTGCACCAGGATCGGAATTTTTCCCTTTTCTGGAGGCAAGTACAGTGAGTCGTCTCACTTATTTAAGAGAACCTCTTCTATTGCCTCTGAACAGGACATCTCCAAATCCCGAAACCATGAAGGAGACAGATTGAGTTGGAGGATTTGGCCCGCATCCTGTGAGAGGAGGTGTGGAATCAATTGCAGGGTGATCGGAGCACATAATGTCATGCATAGGAGGTAAGGATACCAAATTTGTCATGGCCATGTTGGGAATATGAGGATGACTCAGGCTCGTTACACATGTATTTTGTGAAGTACCTTGAACAAGAGGGGAAAAGGTGGAAAGGCAGAGAGTAGTGGATCATCCCATGTAATAAGGAAGGTGTTTCCCAGAGACCAGTGGCCTAGAGCTGCTTGTGAGCGGAATCGAGGGAATTTGGCATTCTTGGTGTGGCAAAGAGATCTATGCTGGGAAATCCCCAGTGGCTGAATATGCGCTGAAGGACTCTTGTATCTAGTTCCCACTCATGGTCTTGTAAGAATTGTCTGCTCAGTGAGTCTACCATGCTGTTCTGCTGTCCAGGAAGATATGCAGCTGAAATGTTGATGTCCTGTTGGATACACCAGTTCCACAATTTCAGTGCTTTCGAGAATAGGGAGTGGGACCCTACTCTGCCTTGTCTTTTGATGTAGAACATGCAGGCAATATTATCTGTCATTACTTTTATGGTTTGATGTCTGATCAGTGGTAGGAAATGTTGGCACGCATTGTTAACCGCTCGCAGTTCTAGAAGGTTGATGTGCATGGAGAATTCTGCAGGAGACCACCTTCCCTGCACCATGTGGGTCTGAAGGTGTGCTCCCCAACCAATTAGGGAGGCGTTGGTTGTTCAAATCAGGGACAGTGTTGGTTGGAGAAAAGGGACCCCCATACAGACTTTTGGTGTTATGTCCACCAGATATGGATAGGAGTTTGTGAAGACTTGTGTCTGTGAGGTACATACACTGTGCGTAGCCACACATGGAGACGTGCAACCTGGCGTGTTTTACCATGAATGTGGCCGCTGCCATATGGCCGAGCAGCTGGAGACACTTCCTGGTGGAGAGCTGCGGACTGGTTCTCACAGTGGATACGAGGTCGACTATTATAGAAAATCTGTGAGCTGGAAGGAAGGCTCTGGCCTATATTGCATCCAGGTGTGCCCCAATAAACTCCAGATGTTGTACAAGTGACAGTGTTGATTTTTGGCCAAGGTTCAAGAAAAGCTCCATCATCTTTCATATGGTGTGAATTGTGTCAGGTTCAGATGGAGCTTTGAGGAGAAAGTTGTCTAAGTATGGGACTATGACGATGCCTTATTTGCACAGGTATGCTGCCACTACCACAAGGATTGTGGAGAATACTTGGGGGTGAGGCGCTGTAAAGAGTCCAAAAGGTAGTACCTTGTATTGGTAATGATTGGTCCCCAGGATGTTATCTGAGGAATCATCTGTGAGCAGGGTGTATGGTGATGTGAAAATGTGTCTCTTGGAAGTTGAGGGCTGAAAACCAGTACCCATACTACAGTGCTGGGATAATGGTTGATAGTGTGACCAGACTGAAGTGTTGCAGTTAAATGAACTTGTTGAGGTTTCATAAGTCTAGGATCTGTCTCCAGACACCGGATTTCTTTTGGATCAGAAAACAGTGGAAATAAAAACCTTTCCCTCTGTGTTGGGATGAGACCGATTCTATGGCCCCCAGTCTCAGAAGGTTATTTCCTTCTTCTCATAGAAGGTGTTTGTGAGAAGGGTATTTGAAGATGGACAGGAAGGAGGGGAGGGATAGGAATGGAATGGAGTACCCTTTGTTGATTATTTCCAGGATCTATGTATTCAAAGTGATTTGTCAGCATGACGGATAAAAAGGGGCTAAACGGTCGTCAAACTGGTGGGTTGTTAAAGATGGTTGCAGCAACTTTAACGGGAGGCGGCTTTCTTGGGCCTCGACCAAACCTTCAAAATTATATTTTAGATGAAGGTGCATAAGAGGTAGCTCCATGAGACGGCCTTTGTCTGCATTTCGGAGGGGATCTCTGTTGCCTTTGTTGTGTGTCAGACTGACAGCGATGAGTGAAATGTGGAACTCAGGATCTCAGCTGGTATTTCCCCGATGTCTCTTCAGCGCTGGTTTATATATGCCGAGAGAGCTGAGAATCGCTCGAGAGTGCTTTAGAGTATGTAGAGACTCATCCATGTGCTCGGCAAATAGTTTGGAACCTTCAAAGGTAGATCCTCGACTACAGATTGCGCACCTCTTTAGGGAATCCAGAGAGGTGAAGGCATGTCACTCGTCTCGTTACCACAGCTGTTGCGATGGAGTGAGCAGCCATGTCTGCGGAATCCAGGGAAGCTTGTAGTGCTGTGCGGGCGAGGTGGTGTCCTTCAGTCACGAGTGTCTGGATTTGCTCCTTATCGTCTGGCAGATGTTGAAGAATTCCTGTATTTTAGAATAGTTCATATAATTGTATTTGGCCATAAGAGCCTTGTAATTGGTGATTCGATACTAGAGTGTCACAGAAGAATATGCTTTGAGACCAAACAAGTCTAGTTGCATCCAGTCCCTCTTGTTGGAGGTTGCCCTGGAGTGGTGTTAGCATCCCTTCTCATGTACCGCATTGACGACCAGGGAATTTGGAGTAGGATGGGAAAAAAGAAATTCCAAGTCCTTAGTGGGGACATAATATTTTTTGTCCTCTTGCTTGTAGGTTGGCAGGATGGACGTTGGGGTCTGCCAGAGCATACTGACAGGGTCTAATAGGGCCTCATGAATAGGGAGGGCTATCGTCACCCATGTGGAGGCGTGTAGAATACCAAGCAGCTTGTGTTGTTGCTCTTCGGACTTCCTCCAGCAAGATCTGGAGAGATTCAGCGATTCTGCAGAATAGTTGTTGAAAGTGTCTGAAATAGTCCGCCAACGTAGGAGGTGGTGGCATGATCGCCTCATCGGGGAAGAGAGGAGTAGTGGAGTGGTGGTGTAACCTCTTCCTCTGTTTCTTCCTGCTGTTCCTCCATCGTTACTGGGTCGACATCAGATGGTCAAGAAACAGATGAGGATGACGATCGTTCGTGTTTCTGGCTCTGCTCTATAGGTGGTTTGGGAAACTGTGCACACAGATAGCCCCTGGGGCCCAGTAGGGCCAATGTGGAGAGATTGGCATGTGGGGTTGCATCCATGGGGGTCCATACCAGGCCCTCGGTTTGGTTCTGGATAACGCAGATGAGCACAGGATTATCTGTGTTCCAGATATGCGGGTGGAATGGAGTACTCTTCGTCCTCTTCCTCTTTGTCATTGCTGGGAAAGGGTGGTGCAGTTCTCAGTGGCGAAGGGGAGTAGGGTTCTGATTCCGGGGAAAGAGGATGAACTATTGGGAGCTTGCAATGAAGGAGTGGAGCGTCTGGTGTATCACAGATGACCAGGTCCCTTGGATATCTGAACTGCTGTGGCGCAGGCAGGAGCATCATCGGCACCAGTGGCTGTTTAGAAATTGAAGGAACTATCAATGTCGAGGGTGGAGTGCATTCCCTCGAGCAGCCAGTAAATGGTATAGATGGCTTACTTGATCCCGAGAGCTTGCTCAGTGCCGAGGATTTGGTCGATGCCGACACTGTTGTCAGTGCTGACGCACCCAAGGTTGTCTTGGATGAGGCACTCATTACTGTTTCGGAAGCTCTTGCACTGTTTCTCTCAGTCCCGAGAGACAGTGTGTCCGCCTGTGGTCCTGCCCATTTAGGGTCCTTGGACTTCTGTTTAGCTCCAGTATCAGAGTACTCAGGTGGTCATGGGAGCTAAGTCTCACCCCTGATGATGTTGAGGCTACTGACCTTGCAGGGGATGGCTTTATCTGAGGCGGTTCGTTGGAAGGTGAAGAAGTGGCCCATTTCTTCCCATCTGAGTGGGAAAGAGAGGATTTCCTCTTGGATGGCCATGGCGAGTGGGAATCGACTGCTGCCCGAAATGAGGGTGAGAGCCAGGCCGGAGAGGTATCAAGGCTGGGATCCAAAGCTGGCCGTAGAGAACTCTCCATGAGGAGAATTTTGAATCTGAATTCACAGTCCTTTGGGGCCTCGGTGGTCAAGTTGATGCAGTGGGTGCACTTCTGTGCGACGTGGCCCTCACCGAGGCAGTGGATGCACCGTGAGTGCCCATCACTCACGGGAAAGGCCTCCTAACAAGAGAGGCACCTCTTGAACCCAGGAGATCCTGGCATAGTCCTGAGGAGGAGAGATCCCATTTGGGGAGGGCAGAAAACAGGGAAGCGTAAGGTAATGGGGAGGGAAGAGTAACTATAAAAAAAATGTTTTTAGGGGGAGAAAATTAACAGAAACGGCTATTCACCTACTAATGTAAGGTTAGCTAAATAGAGTCTCTCTAAAGGTTAAGGAGGTAGAAGGGCTCTGCTCCAGATTCCATACCAAAGGCGATCGAGAAGGAACTGAGGGCGGCTGGACCACACAGCTGTAAGTTACCCTCGGCGCAAGATGGAGAGGAGTGCATGTGGGGCCCAATGGGCACTGCTACCAAAGATCTTCAATCCCAGGCACAGGGGATCACATCACATACAGTGGAGCACCAATAGGCACACTACTCGAAGAACCTAAATTTCCAGGGAGACCAGGTATTTAAACTTGATGCTTCAAGCACTATGTCATTTCTCTATGTTAACAACTTTCTACCAAAGAAATTGAAATCTTTGGATCTATGGTGCAATACCAAAATGTCGTTGTCATTCGCGGGGTGGGATGCAGTGTGAAAATAATGGCAAACAGAATTTAGAGACCACAATGCAATGCCAAATATGAAGGGGACTCATATTTAACAAAACTGACAGAAGCTGCTGGAAAGCTATAGCTACAAAGCCAGTAATTCAGAGATTCTTTTTGTCCTTTTCCTTTTGTTTTAAATCAACATCTGAGGAAACATATCAATGCAATTCTGTAAAATGGTTAATTTACAACTCAAAATACATCAGCTTCTATGACGTAATATTTATCAAGTAAACAAAAAGTGAAAAGGCTGTCTCTTTCCCTTACAATATGTCAATGGGATGTACTTTCAAGCAGTAGTAACAAATACAATTCAGAATCAAATACCTATTTTAATATGGGAATTTAACTGAAATAATTTCTTTTAATTTTGAAATGGAATTAAATTATTTTCTTGAGATTTTTTGTAAAAAATTGAGAAAAAAATATACTACAAGTTCAACAACTTCATACAAGTACTTTAATAAACAAAGTCAAATTTTTTAAGTAGATTTAAGACTGGTCTGAAAACTTTACACAGAATAGTAATGCACACACAATGTGCTTGTTAATACTCTTTCTTATACTGCAGTAAATGTATATACAAAACTAAAAGCAAAGATGGTCAATTAACTAACATACTTTTTCTTTTCCTAGTTTATGATTTTCTTCTTTTAAAACTTGTGTATCTGTTTTAACCTTTAGACCATCTTCTCCTGCACCAATAAAACTATCAGCCTACAAAAAAAACGCAGTTGGTAATTCATCTGAGAATTTTGTTTTTTCTGAATCTGTATCAAAGTATCAATACAATAGCATCTGTGAGAAGTCTATAACATTTTAGATTTTTCTATAAAGGAGCATGTAAGAATGAAAAACAATTTTTAGAAAGTGACAATGCAAATACTGTAATACTGTCGAAAAGTTTACATGTGATTTCTAGGATGCCTTCACCACTTACTTAATTAAAAACAAGTTACACACTGTATTACATTGAACAATAAACTGTTAGAGGGAGTGCAATAGTTCTAACTACTAGAGTGTGTGGAGTTTTTCATACCAGATTGGCTATAGAAGAGATAGGGAAAGCATATTTAATCATGAAATTATTAGCCTAAAGTTACTTCCTTGATTACCACAAGACTATCTACATGAAAATAAAAAAGCTTTAAAGATGTTCAATACAAAACATACAATTTCAAAAGAGTGCTTTTCCTTACACTTGCACTGAGGTTGAGATAGAAGTGGGAGCAAGACCTGTTGAAAGCCTCTGGATCAGGAGTAAAAGGGGTAAAAAACAAGGGTGATGTCCTGGTAGGGATTTACTATAGACCACCTAACCAGGAAGAAGAGGTGGATGAGGCTTTATTAAACATCTAACAAAATCATCCAAAACACAGGAATTGGTGGTAATGGGGGACTTCAACTACCCAGACATCTGTTGGGAAAACAATAGACCAGGACACAGATTATCCAACAAGTTCTTGGAATGCACTGGAGACAGTTTTTTATTACAGGAGGTGGAGAAAACAACCAGGGAAGAAGCTATTCTGGATTTGGTTCTGACAAAATGGGAGGAACTAGTTGAGAATCTGAAGACAGAAGGTACCTTGAGTGAAAATGATCATGAAATGAGAGAGTTCATGATTCTAAGGAACAGTGGGAGGGAAAACAGCAAAATAAAGACAATGGACTTGAAGAAGGCAGACTTTAAATACAAAATGGTCTGTATGGATGTGCTATTAATATGCATAAATATGCTAGCCTATATAGTAAGTGTACCCAAAGATTTATGTGGGTGAGGGAATAAGATTTGGGCATGGAAGGTTGGGCACTGACATGAATATTCAGGATAGTGCCAGGACCCTATAAGAGGGCAAACCACTAAGCGGAGTTAGTTCTTTTAGTTCCTCTTTTGTTTAGCTACCAGCTTGGCTTTTGCAGTATAGCTTAGTTCAGGAGTGGGCAAACTTTTTGGGCCAAGGAACACATCTGGGTGGGGAAATTGTATGCAGGGCCAAGGCAAGGGGTTGGGGTGTGGGAGGGAGTGCGGGATGTAGGAGGGGGTGCAGGAAGGGGCTCAGGGCAAGGGATCGGGGTGCAGGATGTATGAGGGGGCTCAGGGCAGGGGGTTGGGGTGCAGGAGGGATGCGGAGTGCAGGAGGGGGCTCAGGGCAGGGGGTTGGAGTGCTGGAGGGATGTGGGGTGCGGCAGGGGGCTCAGGGCACGGGGTTGAGGTGCATAGGGGTGCAGGGTGCAGCAGGGAGCTCAGGGCAGGGGGCTTAGGGCAGGGAGTTGGGGGGGTGGGGTACAGGAGAGATTGAGGCTCCGGCATGGCAGCGGCGTGCACCGGGGCCAGGGCAGGCTGGCTCCCTGCATATCTGCCCCGTCCACAGCCCCACGCCGCTCCCGGAAGCGCTGCGGCCCCTGGGTGAGGTGGGGCGGAGGGCTCTGCGTGCACTGCCCTTGCCGCGCCTCCAGGTACCTCTCCCAAAGCTCCCATTGGCCGCGGTTCCCCGTTCATAGCCAATGGGAGCTGCAGGGGGCGGTGCCTGGAGGCAAGAGCAACGCATGGAACCCTCTGCCCCCCTGCCCAGGGGCCGCAGGGATGTGGTGCCGGTGGCGCCGCGGGCCAGATCCAAGGCGCTGAGGGGCCAGATCCAGCCCGCGGGCCGTAGTTTGCCCACCCTTGGCTTAGCTACTCTACATTTGACCCTTCTCTCCACCATCTCAGCATTGAGGAATCTGGATCATCGGACTCATTTGGTATGCCAGAGACAAGGTTAGTCCTTTGTCTTCCATCACCAGGTCCCCAAGGAAGGGTGTGAGTAGCTTTTGTAAGGAATGTTACCACAGGTACCCATAGAACTATATTATTCTTTCTGATTCTATGGTTTGGAGCTTTGATGACCTTTTCCTCGATTTTAATAAAAATCTCCAAAGCTTGGCTTTGTCCTCAGCAAGAATGTTCTTGCCACAGACCCTGAGAGTCCTTACAAAGTACAGGACTCTCTACATTCTCTAATTCTGTGGCTTGATTTCAGAACAAGAACCTGATTATCTTCTAGTCAGATCATTGACGGTCAACAGGACAATCCAGGGAATTATAGACCTGTCAGCTCAACTTCGGTACCCAGAAAGATAATGGAGTAAATAATCAATTTGTAAGCACCTAGAAGAAAATGAGGAATAAGTAACAGTCAATAAGGATTTGTCAAGAACAAATTATGTCAAACCAACCTAATATCCTTCTGTGACAGGGTAAGAAGCCTTGTGGATAGGGGGAAAAGCAGATTATGTAATATATCTCAACTTTAGTAAGGCTTTTGATGCTGTCTTACATGACATTCTCAGAGAGCTATAGCCTACACAAATCTACTATAAGATGGGTGCACAATTGGCTGGAAAACTGTACTCAGAGTAGTTATCAATGATTCACAATCAAGCTGGAAGGGCATATTGAGTGGGGTCCCACAGGAATCTGTTCTGGGTCTGGTTCTATTCAATATCTTCATAAATGATTTGGATAATGGGTATAGAGAATACACTTGAAGTTTGCGGATGACAACAAGCTGGGGAGAGTTGTGAGCACTTTGGAGGACAGGATTAGAATTCAAAATAATCTTCTTGACACACTGAAGAAATGATCTGAATTAAATAGGATGAAATTCAATGAGGACAAATACAAATCAACAGCACAAATACAAAATAAGAAATGACCACCTTAGGAAGGAGAACTGCAGAAAAGGATCTGGGGGTTATAGTGTTCCACAAACGAAATACGGGTCAGCAATGTAATACTGTTGCAAAAAAAGCGAACAACATTCTGGGTTGTATTAGTATGATAGTTGTAAGCAAGTTGAGAAGTAATTCTTCCACTCTGCTCAGCACTGAGAAGGCCTGAACTGGAGTACTGTGTCCAGTTCTAGGCACCATACTTAAGGAAAGAGGTGGACAAATTGGAGAAAGTCGAGAGGAGAGCAACAAAATTGATTAAAGGTCTAGGAAACATGACCAATACGGAAAGATTTAAAAAATGGGTTTGTTTAGTCTGAAGAGAAGACTGAGGGGCAACATAACAGTCTTGAAGTACATAAAAAGTTGTTACAAAGAGGAGGGTGATAACTTGTTCTCTTTAACCACTGAGGAAAGGACAAGAAGTAATGGGCTTAAGTTGCAGCAAGGGAGATTTAGGTTAGGAAGTTTTTCCTAATGTCTAACTGTAAGGGTAGCTAATCACTGGAACAAATTACCTAAAGAGTGTGTGGAATCTCCATCATTGGAGGTTTTTAACAACAGGTCAGACAAATGCCTGTCAGAGATATTCTAGATAATGCTTAGACCTATGGCAGTGCAGGGGACTGGACTAGATGACCTGTCAAGGTCCCTTCCAGTCCTACATTTGCATGATTCTATGATTCACATTAGTTCTTACTATTATGACTTCAGCGTTGGTATCATTTCGAAATCAGTTTACCTGATTTAAGGTATTAAGTCTCATTATTTCTTTTTCTGCATCTGTAAAAACAGCAACAAAATCAAATTATTTTTTGACAACCAGAAGATTAGGTCATTTAAATTGCTATACAGATTAAGTAGAAAAATCTTAGGGAACTAAAACCAAATTGATGTCTCCAAGCAATAAACCTGTATACTTCATCAGCATGCTCCTATCAGTGGGAAAAAACCCATAATGTAACAACACAACAGTATGATTCAGTTTTCATCACTTCGCAGCTAGATTCAAGCCAAAATGTTAGAACACAAGCAAAGTTACAGACACAGTCCATCAGTAGCTACTGAAATTTAGCTTTGAATGACTAAGTACTTAAGACTTTTATAAAACACCAAAAAAAATATTCAAAACGAAAGGATTACATATTTTACCACAACACAGACACTGCCTATAAATCACAAAGACAGCATTTTATTTTTGTGAATTACATTTCTAGAACATCAAAAAACAATTAATTATAATGGGAAAATATTAATTTAAATGTAACTCCTACTACTGAGTTTCTATAATGGTTACAAGCAAAAGCATATGCTTCTGTTACTTAAAAGTGGTCATTACTGTGGGAAACTCATGGCTAAACAGTCTCGTTTTGAAAGCAATTCCCTCACAAGAAACCCCAAAAAGCCCTATGTAGAAAAAGTTTACGGGGCAAGAAACACTACAAGGTTCTCCTCAGTCTCTTCTGGATTCTGCTGTCAGGAATAGGGTTTGTCCCCTGTGAAAGAATAAGGACTTCTGGCCCTGTGCTTTGCTGTTCTCTGGGAAACTACTGCAGAGGCTCCCTGGCTGGACCATCATGTTGCCAGGACTTCCCAGACTGAATGCCCTGGAAGCCCCTGAATGGTAGCTTCTATAAAATGGATAGAGCTCAGACAGTATTAACCCTTGAGCAGATCTACTTTGCGGAGCTGCAGCCCTCCCCCTCACACTTTGAGAGAAGATCTCTGGACCTGCAGAGAACTCTCTATGGGGTCTGTGGGAAAAAGCAAATACTGCTGCAGATAGGGAGATTCATATTCAGAGGGCCTCTGTGTTCAGATATCTACAGTATACCATACTTAGCCCAGGGTTTGCTGGGGGCAAGAGAAGTAAAACAAGAAGTGTCAGAGCAAGACAGCAAATGGATCCGAAGGACGGAAGTAAAAGAAAACAAGCCCAGGTTGATAAGGGAAGGCAACCCAAGCCAACAGGAAAGGTCATTTTTCATGTGCCATGCCATAATTTTAAATTGTTCAATTGTCATCTTTAGCTTCTCTTCTTTCCAGTGTAAATAATCTTAGTATTTTCAATAACATTTTAAGACCGGCCATATCTCTAACATTTGTCAGCCTCTCTCTACATGTTTTGATCTTAGCTGTATCTTTACAGGCTGATGCAAACAATATTAGAAACCATCATCATAAAACTGGCTTTTTTTTTTTTTTTAAATATTACGGCAAAACCGAGAACAAAAATTCCTGCTAGGCTCTAACCAGGCATCTTCACTAAGCTATCCAGAGACTTCTACCTCACTATCAGAGTAGTGCCAAGGTAGTCCTTTCAGATCTTGTTTTACTTGATCATTTCAGGGGTAAACCCTTTTCTAAAGTGGCTCTATTCATAGTTGTCACAATCTCATTTATTCATACTTCTTTTCCTAAAATGACTTCTCTCTATTTTTAAACGTGTAAAATATTTTGGATAGGATCTGAAAATCTCAATTGCTTCCTACCCAACAGTGCTTGTTGTAGTCTGAGCACTTCTTCCTCTGACGATGTCATCAGTGGGAGTTTTTTCCCCTGTTCTTTCAGAAGGGTCTCCTGTTCTGCAACATAATTTTGAAGCTTAATAAACTCAGATTTCAGTCTTTCATATTCTTGTGTTATTTGGCTGTTTTCCACCTTTACCAGTTCTCTCTCGTTCAGCAGGATTTTGTTCTCATTTTCTACAGAAGATAATTTCTCATTTAAATTTTTTACTTTATCCTCCAGTTCCTTCATATTCTGTGTGTCCTCTAGTTTTTCAGTTTGTAGGATTTGAATGTTCTTTTGCAGGTCGCTAATTTTAGAATGATCAGTGATTTCAATGCCTGCACCACCTGAAAAAGCACAAGAGATTGAGTTTAGACTAGTAACCAAAGTCAGCATTATAGAATTTTCTCCTGGAACAGCTACCAACTAAGAATTTTTATTCTTGAAAGGTTGGCAATGTTAAACAATAACTTTCGTGAAATGGAGGCACTCACTTCATCTACAGAAAGAGAGACATTTAGAAGAACAAATGTTTGAAGTATATAAAGATACGTGGTTTGCTTTAGAAGAGATATACCTCACAGCTGCTTACATTGATAACTATAAAATGGCAATTTTGAAACAAGTGAAGTGAGGCAGATATGGTTCTAATCACCAATAGTTAAAAAACTGACTTAAAGGGAAAAATAATCAAAAGTCATAACGAGTATCAAAAAATAAAGTTGTCTAGTCAGTCCTTCATACGTTCCTAAAACTATTTGACCAGAATACTGTTAGCTACCAGGTTCATTCCAGATCAAAGGACACTAGGTTTTGTGGTTTGTTGTTTTAATGTAACAGAGTTAATGACTGGTTGTCACGGGTTATAATAATTTGTATATTTCACATGTATTCATTTTAGTCAATTTTAAATTCTCAGGATTGTGGCTGAAAACTGGTAATCAGTACAAACATATTAGATTTATTTTAAGTTCCTGCAAGAATTAAAGAATGTTTTGATGACAATCATATGTTCTATAGACAAACACAACATTTAAATTCTCATTACATTTGGTTTTGTCATTTTATACATAAATCCTTAAATTTATAATTCAATATACAGTAAACAGTATTGACTTTTCCTCTAAAGGTTTAAATTAAAAATGTAAATTGCCAAGCATAGAAGCAAAGACACATTATTCTGCAATAAAACTCTCAGACTTTCAACCTAAAGGTCACGTTCAAGAGAAGTTGGGTTTTTATAGGTACCAGATATAATGTCCCTAAAACTTTAGGAGCCTCTGTATAGCCAGCGTAACTTATAATGCAAATCATTTATACAAGTTACAGAGTTCAAGAAGGCAGAAAGCCAAAATTTAGATAGAAGCTGCTAAAAGAAGACATGTTGCTTGTCCATTCATGACTACGTAGATTCTGAAAACAAGAATTTCTAGGATCTGCATCCAGACGATACCAGATGGGTGAAAACGCAATTTAGCAAGGATATGGTAATAGGTGAGTAATATCATACTAAGAAGTGTGAGAAGTATTTTGTCTTACAGCTGAGTCATTAGGCAAGAGATGCGTGGCTCATGCCTTTGATTTCACCCAAGACTCTTTAAAAGGATTGTTTTGAAAGAAGTCAGAAGACAGAGAACAATTTTAACAGGCATTAAGATACCATGAGTCAGTTCCCTACCACCTCTGGTTGAGACCTCAAAAGGTTCTTACATGGTGCTTCTGCTTAACTCTATATCTGAGGAGACACTGTCGGTTATGGAGTTTCTCTTTCATTCTGGGAAGGGACAGTTGTCATTGGAAGTACGTCTCTTTCCCAAAGGGTAACACACACTCTTTGGGTGGCATAGTTTTGATGAATCAATTACAAACGAAACTTACTAAGTTTAGATATGAACTTGTAAATGAGGCCCCCTTCAAAAAGAGACCCAATTAATAAGACATACAAACTTTCACTTCTATGCATCCAAAGATATCCCAGTACAAGAAAAACAGATAAAGGCACTTGTTGCTAGAAAGTGTTTTATCTACCAACCCATCCAACCAGGAACTTATACAGCCCTCATCACCATCAACTCTGACTTCATGTCATTCAGTGAGTGACCCATTTAGTATCTACTACTTGCCTCCAGAATTATTTTTTGTGTTGAAAAGTTTTCACTCTATTCTGCAGTCTCTTTCCAAATCAATATTGGATTGGAATCAAACATGTGTTGGCTTTATGGATTTAGTGCATACCACCTGCCTGAGGATATGGATGTAAGTAGATTATTAGGGGACAAATTAATGTCCAGGAGTTTAAAAAAATATCCCGCAGTGAGTACAAGTGAAGAGATATATCTGTTTCTCAGATAGTTTTCAACTCTAGTAGATTGGTAATAGCAGGAGAGAAGCCTTCCACACGTAGTAACCCCATAGCTCTGAAAAATTAATTTAACAGACTTGAAGAGTTTCTCACTCAGTATCTAGACCAGAATCTGTTGGTGGACAGCTGAAAGTCACATGTGCGTTTTCTTCTGAAGAGCAGCCATTAACAATGCAATTAAATGTGCTCAAGTCAATTATAACCAAACTAAAGATTTGCTAAATCCATATGAATGTATTGGACGTAGATTATACTGCTCATTTGTATGTGCATTTGATTTCTGAATAAAGTTCATTCCGTATAAAAGCTGAGGGTAACAGCCAATAAAATAGAATGTAATAAATACCTTGCTGTAACTGATTTTCAAGTTCTTCAATTCGCTCCTCATATTCACTTAATTCCTCCCGGTGCCGACGACTTATCTCTGCTAGTTTCTGTCGATGTGCATCCTGTAATACTGAAAGCTCATGCTGATGTTCATCTATATCTTGACTTAAATTCTGTTTCAGCTCCTAAAAAGTGTAATTGAAAAAAAAATATTTAGAATGCAGACACACAGTATGTATACATTTTAAAAGAATCTTTTTCTGCACCTGCAAAGATACTGCCAAATATTTTACACCAAAAATAAAACATGCCTGTTTAAAAATTATTTATTTATTCAATCAATCAATGTGGTTGGCATGGTACAAACTACAAAAATAAAAAGAGCCCCACCTCAAAGAACTTGTAATCTCAGACACATAGGAGATTGTATACACTAGGACAGGGATCGGCAACCTTTGGCATGCGGCCCATCAAGGAAATCCACTGGCAGGCCGACACGGTTTGTTTACCTGCAGCATCCGCAGGTTCAGCCGATCGCAGCTCCCACTGGCCACGGTTCACCATTCCAGGCCAATGGGGGCTGCGGGAAGCAGCGTGGGCCGAGGGATGTGCTGGCCACCGCTTTCCACAGCCCCCATTGGCCTGGAACGGCGAACTGTGGCCAGTGGGAGCTGCGATCGGCCAAACCTGTGGATGCTGCAGGTAAACAAACCGTCCCGGCCCGCCAGCGGATTTCCCCTGACGGGCCGCGTGCCAAAGGCTGCCGATCCCGGCATTAGGACATCCAGATGGTAGATGACTGGATTTTTTCTCCTTCACCACCACCTCACCTCTCACATACACACACTCCCACTCACACAGTTAAATTATAATCAGGTTAATATTGTCTCAAATGTCAAATAACTTGTATTTTCAGATCTACCACCTTGTTGCAATGACAGACAAAAAATCCCTGACCTCTATGAATGAAAATTCAGATAATATTTTTGTTTGGATGGAGAACTCATGTTAATTAGGAAACTCCAACCATTGATACGTCAGGGCTGCCAAGTAAACAGGTGAACAAGTTTCTTGAACAAGAAAGTAATGACAACAAAAATCTGTGTGTGCGCGTTTTTAATGGAATCATGAGCACAAAATGCTATTTTCCTATTTGTAACTGTACATGTTGTCTGACCACTTTTGTATAACACGACACTGTGTCCCATGGATGTGCATTTCTACTCTGATCTTTTCAGCACAGAGAAAAGTATAGCAATAGTGACACATACACCACAACCCCCCTACACTCCCAGGTAAAGCAATCCATAGCAGCAGTTAATAACCAGCTATGTTAAATCCCCTTAGCTTTTCTTCAGATCCTCAAGTCCCTGGAAGTGCCCACTCTGAACATTATCGCTTAAATAACAAAAGTACTTAGCACTTATAAAGCATGTCACATCTTCTAAGAACTTTACAAATACTGAAAGGAAAAAAATGTCATCTTGGAGCTTGACTGTAATGCAAAATTGAAAACAAAAACATTTATCAACTATAGGGATAGTTGGCAGTGTTCTTTCACCAAAAAAGTAACTTAGGGCTTGTGCACATGCCAAGTTAGTGCCTGGAAAGCCAGAATGTGAATCTACAGGGCACAAGCTTGCCATGCATTAACTCGCCCCGTGGACATTACTACAGTGCAGTGAAAGTGCCAAAGTACTATTCTACACTCCAGGACTTTTACTGTGTGGTAGCAGTGTCCACATAGTGAGTTAGTGTGTGGCAAGCTGATGCCCTGTAGATTCACATCCTGGGTTGCTGGGTACTAACTTTCCACGTAGACAAGCCCTTACCTTATGCAAACACAGGAATTTACTAACAGCCAGAATGTAGCCCACAACCTTAGCCTCAACTTACTCCTCTTTAAGCAACAAGAAAATTCAGCCTCACTAGGGAGAGTAGCTGGGACTATTCTTGAAAGAAGAATCATGGTCAATTCATTTGTACTGGTGAAAAAAATAACTTTTGCCACAAATGGCTAAAAAAATTAAGATATTGGATTGCTTCTACTTTGACAGAAAGCGGGCTCAATTCTGTAACCTGGACTCATTTTGGAAGAGATTCCACAACCTTGAGATTCTCACAGAGGGCTTAAACTTGCTCCCAAAGAAGTCAATGAGAGCGCTGCAACAGACTTCTTTTGGAGCAGGAGCAGGTCATAGGACTAGAGGCTGGCACTTGTTTTGGGAAGAGTTACAGTGTGTGGATTATTTACACCTTAGTAGACAAATGCAACATTACAGTACATCATAGAAGGCAAAAGAAAGACTAACTTTCTGAACCAGCCAGAGAGCAAAGTGTCACATCATTTGTGGAAAAGACTGGTCCACAATGAAAAGTACGTAAAAAGGGCTGCAGAGCTCACTCAGACTTCTGTTATACTTATTTAGAGCACTGGTTCTCAACCATGGGTATGCGTACTCCTGGGATACGCAGTGGTCTGCCAGGGGGTACATCAATTCATCTAGATATTTGCCTAGTTTTACAAGGCTACATAAAAAGCACTAGCAAAGTCAGCAGAAACTAAAATTTCATACAATGACTTGTTCATACTACTCTATATACTGTACACTGAAATGTAAGTGCAGTATTTATATTCAAATTAATTTATTTTATAATATGGTAAAATTGAGAAAGTAAGCAATTTTTCAGTAATATTGTGCTGTTGCACTTTTGTATTTTTATGTCTGATTTTGTAAGCAAGTCTGGTGAAACTTGGGATACGCAAGATAAATCAGACTCCTGAAAGGGATAGGTACAGTAGTCTGGAAAGGTTGAGAGTTACTGATTTAGAGCTTTTCCTAATTTGAAAGTTGCCTTAAGTATCCAAGACTGTGGGGAAGAGACAACTGCAACAATATACCTTCCTTCTAATCATATTTATAAATTCAATATTATAAGCTTATTGGAACTCTAGAAAAAATAGCTGTTTCTAGTAGTATAACTAGAATTCTGCATCCCCGGCAAGGTGCAATTAAATTTTTCACTTTTCAATACAGAAAAAAGGTGAGCACTATTTACTTACATAGGATAAATAATAAGGATGTAGTAACTAACATTTAATAGCAGCAATGCGTGATCAGGAGGAGCTTTCCTGTCATTCCCTGAACTTCTCCAGGTAAGTATTAATTACCAGGAAGTCTCCTCTCCATCATTCATTATGACTTACGTTAAAACACACAAATATGGGAGAAAAACAAACTAGAAAAATATAAGTTATACTAGATAATACACTTACTCTCACCTTACCATGTATTGAAAATAAAATTGATTTGATTTTCCAGCTTCATTGTAAGTATAAAAAATTATTTGTCTTATTTCACCATTTACATATGTATTTATATATGTATACCATGTAACATTACCAGTATATACCTTTACACCTATATAGTACATTAATAAGTTAACTTAAAAAACAGGACTCAGAACAAAATTACATCCAGGTATGCCCCTGTACAAAATATGTACCTTACAAATTAAGACCAAAATTTTTATGGTGTCTAAGTTAGCCATCAAGGGTCTGAAATTCAGAAGTGCTTAACACCTATAGTTCCCACTGACTTCACTTGGAGTTAGAGAGACTGGGGAAAGGGGTTGGGGAGGGAAAGCAATCTCAAGGTATCCCATGATGGGCATCCAAAAATTGAGGCACTACAAATCACTGGCTACTTTTGAAGTGTTGGCCTTAATCTTACAAACTTTATATTTTCAAGCCTATAATATTGTAACAAGCCAGTTGTATGACCAACCTGAGAGACACTCGTTCATCTAATCAATCAGAATTTTTTTTTAAATATAGGCGCGGTGTGGCAACATTTCGGTTATAAACACAATTACACCTCTACCCCGATATAACACGACCCGCTATAACACGGGTTTGCATATAGCGTGGTAACCCCAGGGCTCCGGCAGCGGGGCTCAGCCGGCGATTTAAAGGACCCGGGCTCCCCACAGCGGCCGTAGCCCAGGACCCTTTAAATCACTGCTGGAGCCCTGTCACCGCTACCCCAGAGCTGCGGCAGCGGGGCTTGGCAGGCGATTTAAAGGGCTCGGAGCTCTGGCTGCTGTGGGGAGCCCCAGGCCCTTTAAATCACCGTCGGAGCCCTGCCGCCGCTACCCCAGGGCTCCGGCAGCGGGGCCTGGGTGGCGATTTAAAGGGTCCGGGGCTCCCCGCAGCAGCCAGAGCCCCGGGCTCTTTAAATCACCGCTGGAGCCCTGCCACCGCTACCCCGATATAATGGGGTTTCACCAATAACGCGGTAGGGATTTTTGGCTCCCGAGGACCGCATTATATGGGGGTAAATGTGTATATTATATGCCAATATACTTTGTTTAGTACAAAGGACTTAGGCCCTGATAGTGCAAATACTTATGCATACACTTAACTTGATTCATATGAAACGCGACTGCAGGCATTGGGACTACACATGTAAATGTTTGCAGGACTGGGGGCTTAGCTGCAAATTATAAAAAATGTATGTGTGTGGGTTGATTTGTGAAAACTGTCACCTTACTTTGATAATATTTTGCAGCTTGCAGATTTCACTTTGATCAGCATTATTTGTTCCTTGTACTCTGGAAGACTAGATAAAAAAAGAAAAATAATACTTTAGTTTGGGAAATAAATTGAGATAAACAATGGTTTATTTTCCTTTGAGCACTTCAACAGCAAATAATTCTTAATAAAATAGAAAATGCAAGGACACTAAAAGTACTTACTAAAAGTAAGTAAGCCTCTATCACAACATTCAAACATAGGTAAAAGGTAGAATCGTAGAATCATAGAATATCAGGTTTGGAAGGGACCTCAGGAGGTCATCTAGTCCAACCCCCTGCTCAAAGCAGGACCAATTCCCAACTAAATCATCCCAGCCAGGGCTTTGTCAAGCCGGGCCTTAAAAACCTCCAAGGAAGGAGGTTTTTAAAGAACCTCTTAAGAACCTTTTAAAGGAGGTAGGTAAAGAAAAAAATATAAAATAGCATTTCTCTATTGAAACATAAGAACAGCTATTGGATTTCTTTGTGCACAAATTTCACAGTATATTGATTGCATTTATGACATGCTAGCATATTTAACAGTTTCTTGCATTTAAAGAAAACCTACATATTCACTGTATTTTAATTCCAGTATACATAACTGTAGATGCTATGGACACGAGTAATATCACTGAAATCAAACGCACTAGTTGCTTGAGTGAAGATCAGTCACATGAGTAAGAGTTTGCAGGATTGGGCTCTACTTGATCACAGTAATGAGAATTTTTATAACTGACAGAAAATGAAGATAAGTGGTAAGGGAAAATTACAGATGGTAAAATTTATAATAAAAATTTGCAACTACAGTATCACTTTGTGCATTGGCAGAGTAGTAATTTACAATCAATAGCACAAACAACAAGAGAAAAAGTACTTTTTAGAAGCCTATATATGAAAATCCCCAAAGAAGTTATAATATTTTGGGTTGAACCCTTGTAAATGCTTAAGAAACTCTTTGCCTAAATAGGACTCTTGATTAATTGCAGTTAACTCACGCGATTAACTCAAAAAAATTAATTGTGATTAATCACATTGTTAAACAATAGAATACCAATTGAAATTTATTTAAAATATTTGGATGTTTTTCTACATTTTCAAATATATTGATATCAATTACAACACAGAATACAAAGTGTACACTGCTCACTTTATAGAATTATTTTTGATTAAAAATATTTTCACTGTAAAAATGATAAACAAAAGAAATAGTATTTTTCAATTCACCTCTTACAAATACTGTAGTAGTGCAATCTCTTTATCATGAAACTGCATATGTAGATTTTTTTTGGTTACATAACTGCACTCAAAAACAAAACAATGCAACACTTTAGAGCCTACAAGTCCACTCCATCTTACTTCTCATTCAGCCAATCGCTAACACAAACAAGTTTGTTTACATTTACAGGAGATAATGCTGCCCACTTCTTATTTACAATGTCACCATAAAGTGAGACCAGGCATTCACATGGGACTTTTGTAGCCGGCATTGCAAGGTATTTACGTGCCAGATCTGCTAAACATCTGTAGGCCCTTTCATGATTCGGCTGCCATTCCAGAAGATATGCTTCCATGCTGATGAGGCTTGTTAAAAAAAGAATGCGTTAATTAAATTTGTGACTGAACTCCTTGGGGGAGAATTTTATGTCTCCGGTTCTATTTTACCCACATTGTGCCATATATTTCATGTTATAGTAGTCTCGGATGATGACCCAGCACATGTTCATTTTAAGAACACTTTTGCTGCAGATTTGACTAAACGCAAAGAAGGTACCAATGTGAGATTTCTAAAGATAGCTACAGCACTCAACCCAAAATTTAAGAATCTCTTCCAAAATCTGAGAGGGATGAGGTGTGGAGCATGCTTTCAGAAGTCTTAAAAGAGCAACATTACGATGCAGAAACTACAGAACCCAAACCACCAAAAAAGAAAATCAACCTTCTGCTGGTGGCATCTGACTCAGATAATGAAAATGAACATGCATCGGCCCGCACTGCTTTGGATGGTTATCGAACAGAACCCTTCATCAGCATGGACGCATGTCCTCTGGAATGTTGGTTAAAGCATGAAGGGACATATGAATCTTTAGCATGTCTGGCATGTAAATATCTTGCGAGGCCAGCTACAACAGTGCCGTCAGAACAAACACCTGTTCTCTGTTTCAGGTGGTATTGTGAACAAGAAGCGGGCAGCATTATCTCCTGAAAATGTAAACAAACTTGTTTGTCTGAGCGATTGGCTGAAGTGGGACCAAGTGGACTTGTAGGCTCTAAAGTTTTACATTGTTTTACTTTTGAATGCAGTTATTTTTTGTACATAATTCTACATTTGTAAGTTCAACTTTCATGATAAAGAGATTGCACTATAGTATTGTATTAGGTGAACTGAAAAATACTATTTCTTTTTTACAGTGCAAATATTTGCAAGAAAAATAAATATAAAGTGAACACTGTACACTTTGTATTCTGTGTTATAATTGAAATCAATATATTTGAAAATGTAGAAAACATCCAATAATATTTAAATAAATGGTACAGTATTCTATTATTGTTTAATTGTGCAATTAATTTTTTTAATGGCATGATTAATCGTAATTAATTTTTTTAATGGCTTGACAGCCCTACTTATAAAACATTTTTACAGATTTTAAGGGGGTGGGAGAGGCTGTATTATTAATATAACGCGAAGAGTAAAGAAATTCAGTCTCCGTAACTAAGTCTTACTATGGCTCCTTTTCTCAGAAAGTAAAAATAATATTTAGAATTTATATAGTGGTATATATTTTTCAGATCACCATCTACAGGTTAGTTAATCTTTACATCACTTCTGCAAGGCAGGTCTTTATGTATTACCAATTTTTTACAAATGGACAACAGTGACTGAAAGGTACCAAGGGTCACCAACCAGCAAAACCAGAATTAGAATGTATTAGTGCCTGTGGTGATTAATGCAGCGCAACTACGGCACCACAGCTATGCCAGCATAACCCTGCAGTGTAGACATAGCCTGCACCAACAGAAGGGGTTTTTCCATTGCTGTAGGAACACCACCTCCCTGAGCAACAGTAGTTAGGTCGCTGGAAGCACTCTTCCATCATCCTAGTCGTGTCTACATTGGGGATTAGGTCAGCATAGCTATGTGGTATTCAGGGATGTGGATTTGTAACACCCTTGAGCACAGCAGCTATGTCAACCTAAATGCTACTTCTCTACATATAATTGCTGAACATGAACTTGAACATGACTGGCTTCAAGAGTGACCAATTCACTCAATGTACTAAATATAGGGAAAAATCACCCACCTGTGCTATCAGCATCCAGTGGTCAACCTCAGATTCAAGTCTAGAAACTTCATTGGACAATCTGTTTATTTCTTGCTGGGACCAGATTACATCTCCAAAGTCCATGTCATCCCCTTGAAAACCTGAAGAATGATGTCTAACCACTGGAACAAAGGAAGCTGATGTAGTGGTTGGTGGCAAAACACCAGCTCCTAACTGTGCTGACTGAGCAGCTGTCTGCAACTTCTGCAATTGTTCCTGTAGTGCATTCTGTCTAGCTTTTAGATGGCTGATTTCAACCTAAATATATAGAATACAGTGCATGATTTTAGTAAGAAGAAAATCTCAAAGTATATTCACTTTATCTCTTGTAAATAGATGAAATTTAAACCTGATATTTGTATTCTCATCTGACATAAAATTACTGAGGTCTCCTTGTTCTTTCACTAGGAAAAAAAAAAAGTGTTTTCTCTCCAACTCAATGGAGAGGAATGTTCTTGACTGGCCTCTTATAAAGCAAGGACTCTTGTAAAAACTGCTTCTAAAAATTATTCCTTTACCATTTAAACACTAGTCAGCTAAAGGCACCATATAAGCAAAGTATCCGCACTGCCCCTTAAAAAGAATGCTTCCCTTGTAAATAAAGGTTTTGGGGGTATTTAGCAGGCAAATGTACCTAAATTCTACAGCAAGGCTTCTGAGTGCCAAGTCCCACAACACAGTTAAATATAAAAGTGGTAGATTTTTTAATTAAATATTAAAATAAAAGCAACCAGTACAGGGTTCCTCAGGTTATTTATTTTGATATTAAAATTGAGCTTATTTTATACTCCAACTTTTCAATGTATTGCTGGTTTTGCATTCACATCACACTATATTAAAGAAGTCACTCTTAGAGCGAAAGAAAATTGTTTACACTAAGATACAGAATGGACAAAATACTACAAATATCCAGATGTTGCTTTTCCAACTTCAATATGTCCTTTCCTATGCATGTACAAATCAAGGGTCTGATCCTGCTCTCACTGAAGTCAATGGGAGATCTGATATTGACTTCAATGGGTGCAACACACGTCTCAAAGATATTCTTTCTGCTAAAAACCCATTCAGTAAAAGCAATTTTTATAAATGCGTTGATAGTTTTCCTTGTTTAGAAGACTCTAAAATCTCACATTATACAGTTGCATGCATAGAGGATTACTTTATGCCCAAAAATCCACTTTCCAGAGCTGCGAATGCTGATCCTGTCCCATTTTTAAGTCTACACTTAAACCAAATGAACATCTGAAAGAACAATAGAAATAAACACTTTTAAAGAGAATTTTCTCTTTCTTACCTATCCTTCCAAAAAGCGTGATTTAGGACTATAAAATAATTTATAATAATATGTGGTGGTTAATCTACTCTGTTGTTCCTTAATGGTAATAAAATAGGGAGAAACTGTGACATCAGACAAGATATTTCTGAGGCTATTTAGATCAATAGCTACATTATATTAAGTCATCTGGCAGGTGTAAGTGTCAACTAATGTCACATGATTTGGAAGCATTTTGTGAGTGATCGAGACAATCTGTACATTTATAAATGAGCAACAGCATAAATGAAAGGATGAGCAATAGGGTACTTTGTACCATGATGAACGGTCTGCTTGCCTCTGACCTTTAGAGATTGTATAATAGATATCTTTATCTCTTCAATAAGTATACAAACAAACTTAATGTAGTACATTTTTGTTAACGAATACAGACATATATTTCCTGAAATTATTTATGCTGCACTGTACCTCTCTTTGCTGCAGCTGATTTCGGTACTCTATGGACAACTGCTTTATCTGAAGCTCTGCTGCTTCATGCTTTTCTTCTAGATCACTGCAAACCTTCTTCAGTCTCTCATTCTAGAAAAGTGCAAAGTGACTATTAATAAATGTAAAAAACTAAAGCTTATGTTCCTAAGGAATTTGCTAATGGGAGAAAAAATTAAAATAGCTATGTTGCAGACTTCCCATGTTGTCCTACTTTACTCTTTCAAACTTAAACACCTCTTTGAAATTTAAAATACCGCATATAAAAATCTGGATTGAGGGTTATAGGCTGGAAATTACACCTTCTAGATTAGTTCTGAGGATGGATCTAGACTGTTCTCAGTGGTACCAGATAACAGAACAAGGAGTAATGGTCTCAAGTTGCAGTGGGGGAGGTTTAGGTTAGATATTAGGAAAAACTTTTTCACTAGGAGGGTGGGTGAAGCACTGGAATGGGTTACCTAGGGAGGTGGTGGAATCACTTTCCTTAGAGGTTTTTAAGGTCAGGCTTGACAGAGCCCTGGCTGGGATGATTTAGTTGGGAATTGGTCCTGCTTTGAACAGGGGGTTGGACTAGATGACCTCCTGAGGTCCCTTCCAACCCTGATATTCTATGATTCGCGGCCAAGTCTGAAATGCAAACCCAGCTATTCATAAAGCATCTCCTTATCAGCCAGAAAAATGCTGAAACTTAAAAGAAACCTAGACTTGAGACCATATCAGAGCCAGGAGCTATTGTTACATTTCAAGGTCCCACTGTCTGACATGAACAATATCAAAGTGGAGAAGGCAATCAATGTAAGAGGTGATAAATCTACAACACACATGTCCATGCCCACTAAACAAATCTGGCCCTCTGAATGTGATGATGGATGGTCACCAGGCTGAAAAATTGGGATTTAAACATCATTGTCACCCTCATTTCTAGAGTGAGCTTTTTTTTTTTAAATCATATTTCTAATATGTGTAGAAACAATCAAAATCGCCCTGATCAGCATCCCTTTATTTCTCCTAATTACCTGCATTCCAGAATTGCTTACCTCCAATCTCTGTGATGCATGAGTACTTTCTATTTCTCTTAGCCTAGAACTGGATACTTGGAGTTCTGTTGGTGCATCTGAAAGATTTAAAAAAAAAAATAATCACTCACATTGTGCTCATCTGAATTGGCTGTGACAATTCCCCAGGAAGAGACACAAAATAGCATTCTCAGGTAAAGAGGATATTTTAAAGTCTTTATTTGGCTTAGTTACATATTATTACTCCATAAATGTATTAGTTATTTTCCTTTCTATCTTTTAAAAACATTTTATGGACTACAGTGCAAAAAACCACTTCAATTCAGGATTTTGGAATATTTTCTGTTATCTAGGCTTTTTTTAAAGAAACTTCTTGGAACCAATGGCAAACTGTAACAAACTGTAAATTTATTCCTGTTGCATCTAAAACTACTATTCTAATCTGAAAATATTTAAATGTTCTATTTTACTGTACCCTTTATAATTTTAAACACCTCAATGAAATTCCTCTTATCATATTTTTGCAACACAAAACATATAAATCTCAAGGTTCCTCTAAATTTTTGTCCCACTTCTTTGAGCTTTTTTAAATTTGCTATACCTTTCCTGAAGGGAGACAACCAAAATTAGAAAAAGCACAGTACTATAGATGAAGGTACATTAGGAACCTTTTGTTATTTTAAGTGCTCAAAAGAGCTTACAATCACTTGTGGTGGAACAGCATTTCTGCCCAGTCTAAGGCCTTGGTTACACTTGCGAGTTACAGCGCCGTAAAGCCGCCCCCAGCGCTGTAACTCACTCCCCGTCCACACTGGCAAGGCATTTGCAGCACTGTATCTCCGTGGCTGTAGCGCTGCATGTACTCCACCTCCCCGAGAGGAATAGCGTGTATTGCGCCGCCGCTGCAGCGCTGCGGCGCCAGTGTGGCCGCCCAATGCGTTGTGACTGGCCTCCAGAAGTATTCGGCAGTATCCCACAATGCCTGTTCTAGCCACTCTGGTCATCAGTTCAAACTCTACTGCCCTGGCCTCAGGTAACAAACCATGTGACCCTCCCTTAAAATTCCTCGGGGATTTTAAAAATCCCCTTCCTGTTTGCTCAGCCAGGCGTGGCGTGGAGTGCTATCAGCGAATCTTTCCAGGTGACCATGCCTCCACGCGCCAAGCGAGCCCCAGCATGGAGCAATGGCGAGTTGCTGGACCTCATCAGTGCTTGGGGGGAGGAAGTTGTCCAGTCCCAGCTGCGCTCCAGCCAGAGGAATTACGATACCTTCGGGAAGGTATCAAAGGACATGATGGAAAGGGGCCATGACCGGGACGCCCTGCAGTGCAGGATTAAAGTGAAGGAGCTGGGGAGTGCCTACCGCGAAGCCCGCGAAGCAAACAGCCGTTCGGGTGCTCCCCCCGCGACCTGCCGATTCTACAAAGAGCTGGATGTGATACTTGGGGTTAACCCCACCTCCACTCCGAGAACCACCATGGACACTTCAGAGCTGGGGTGGGAGGAGGAGGAGGAGAACGGGAGTGAGGGTGGTGGGGTGGATGGAGACACCCCGGAATCCCTGGAGGCATGCAGCCAGGAGCTCTTCTCGAGCCAGGAGGAAGGTAGCCAGTCGCAGCGGCTGATACTTGGTGGAGGACAAACAGAAGAGCAGGTTCCCGGTAAGCGTTTTTTTTTTTCGGGAAGGAATTTTTTCAGTGCGGGCTCTTTGGGAGAGGAGGGTTAGGCATGCATGCATAGATGCGGAATAGTGCATTGATGTGGTTTATCACATCGCGGTAATCGGCCTCGGTAATCTCTTCGAATGTCTCATCCAGAACATGTGCAATGCGCTTGCGCAGGTTTATTGGGAGAGCCACCGTGGTCCTTGTCCCAGCCAGGCTAACGTGTCCGCGCCACTGTGCCGCAAGGGGCGGGGGGACAATTGCTGCACACAGGCAAGCTGCATATAGGCCAGGGCGGAAGCCGAATTGCAGTAGAAGACCCTCCCTTGCTTCCCAGGTCACCCTCAGCAGCGAGATATCGTCCAGGACGAACTCCTGTGGAAAATGTTGGGACAGTGTTCAGTGTAGGTGCCCCCTGCAGCTGTTGGCTCTCCCCAAGTCACTGAAACCCAGAGGACAGTACAGCCCTGAAACAATCAGTCCCCCTTACTCACCATTTTGAGGCTCCCGTGGGTTATGTATGCTCTGTTTGGGATGGGAAAATTATGCTATTGTGTAGACCCTGTGTGTGCCCTCCTTAAGTGCGGGGGAAATCATTACTCTATCTGCTATAAACAATGCTGCCTCTGTTAAATGTTGCATTTTGCCTATACAGCTGCAACAACCTTGAGACCTCAGCCATCCCTCTTATCGCCTGCTCAGAGACTGCAAAGACTCAGGAAGAGACCGCGAAAAACCAAAGAAGCCATGCTGCAAGAAGTGATGCGGCAATCTATTACAGAGAATGAAAAAGCACAGAACTGGAGGGAGAGAGAAAGCAGGATCCGCCAGGAAAAAGCAGCGCACCGGCGGCAAAGCACGGATCGGCTCATAAGCATCCTGGAGCACCAAGCAGACGCTATCCAGGAGCTCGTAGCCATGCGGAAGGAGCAGTACCGCAAACGCCCCTTCCCCCCGCCCCCCAGCCCTTGTCCCAAAACTCTTTCCCTTGTGCCCCACTGTTACCTCCAACCCACTTTCCCCAACTTCCGGGTTCTTCACGCCACCAGCTGCCTCCAACACCAGTATCTTCACCACCCAGCCCTGAAAACCACGACCCTTACCCTCTGCACTCAACCCCCATCACCATGCAGTATAGCTATCCTGAAGTGCAGCACTCACTGCACAGCACACCAGACAGGACATACGCGAATCTGTGACTGTACCGTTCCCTACTCCACCCGCTTGCCCTTGCTGATTCCCAAGCAGTTGTGTTTCTTTTCAATAAATAAATTTTTTGGCTTTGAAAACATTCTTTATTAATGCATAAAGTAAAAGATTCCTTAGCCCAGGAAATAAACAGGCACTGCAAGTCTGCTTAGCAAACACTGATTCCTAAAGACTGGAACTACTGCACTTCACTCCCATGCAGGGCACCAGATATCACTGCTGGTTTTCAGCCTCAAATTGTTCCCTCAAGGCATCCCTAATCCTTGCAGCCCCGCGCTGGGCTCCTGTAATAGCCATGCTCTCTGGCTATGCAAATTCAGCCTCCAGGTGTTCAACCTCGGAGGTCCATGCCTGAGTGAAGCTTTCACCCTTCCCTTCACAAATATTATGGAGGGTACAGCACGCGGATATAACCGCAGGGATGCTGTGTTCGACCAAGTCCAGCTTCCCATACAGAGATCGCCAGCGGCCCTTTAAACAGCCAAAGGCACACTCCACAGTCATTCGGCACCGGCTCAGCCTGTAGTTGAACTGTTCCTTGCTGCTGTCAAGGCTCCCTGTGTAGGGTTTTATGAGCCACGGCATGAACGAGTAAGCGGGGTCTCCAAGGATCACAATGGGCATTTCAACTTCCCCTACTGTGATCTTCCGCTCTGGGAAAAAACTCCCGGCCTGCAGCTTCCTGAACAGCCAAGTGTTCCGAAAGATGCATGCGTCATGCACCTTTCCTGGCCAGCCTGTGTTAATGTCAATGAAATGCCCATGGTGATCCACAAGTGCCTGGAGAACCATAGAGAAATACCCCTTCCGATTAACGTACTCGGATGCTAGGTGGGGTGGTGCCAGAATAGAAATGTGCGTCCCATCTATCGCCCCTCCACAGTTAGGGAAACCCATTTGTGCAAAGCCATCCACAATGTCCTGCACGTTACCCAGAGTCACGGTTCTTCTGAGTAGGATGCGATTAATGGCCCTGCAAACTTGCATCAACATGATTCCAACGGTCGACTTTCCCACTCCAAACTGGTTTGCAACCGACCAGTAGCTGTCTGGAGTTGCCAGCTTCCAGATTGCAATAGCCACCTGCTTCTCCACTGGCAGGGCAGCTCTCAATCTCGTGTGCTTGCGCCGCAGGGTGGGGGCGAGCTCCTCACACAGTCCCATGAAAGTGGCTTTTCTCATCCGAAAGTTCTTCAACCACTGCTCATCATCCCAGACTTCCATGACGATGTGATCCCACCACTCAGTGCTTGTTTCCCGAGCCCAAAAGCGGCGTTCCACGGTGCTGGGCATGTCCGTGAATGCCACAAGCAATTTCGTGTCGTATGCATTACGCGGCTCGATAGCATCGTCGGACTCCTCACTCTCACTTGGGATCTTAAGGAATAGTTCGACAGCCAAACGTGACCTGCTGGCGAGACTCGTCAGCATACGCCTCAGCAGTTCGGACTCCATTTCCCGCAGACAGATTGCGCTGCACAGAAACCGTTGAAAGATGGCGCCAAAGGTGGACAGAAACAAAGGGATTTCTGGGATGTGAAGCGATGCATCACGGGGCGTTGGGACAGGACCCAGAATCCCCCGCACCCACGCCCCCTTCCCACAACCCACGGCGCCAGAATGGGAAGAGGTGCTCTGTGGGATAGCTGCCCATAATGCACCGCTCCCAATGGCGCTGCAATTGCCACAAATGTGGCCATGACAGTGCGCTGGCAGTTGTCAATGTGGACAGACTGCAGCACTTTCCCTACTCAGCTGTACGAAGACTGGTTTAACTCACAGCTCTGTACAGCTGCAAGTGTAGCCAAGGCCTAAGAGCTATCACCGAGAGCTGGGTGAAACCTCAAGAGACTGACCTGCCAAGGTCACAGAAGAGAGGCAGGCGGTAGAAGGTGACCAGCAAGTGGAATGGTGGCTGGTGAGTGGAGCGGAAAAAGCAGGCGGCCACCAGAGAGGAATGAGCAGCTGGCAGGCAGCTAGGCAGAGCAAGTGCTTAGATGGTGGAGAAAGCAAGGTGCCTTTTTCCCTGGGTGGGAGAACTCAGACAGATGCACCTCTGAACCCTGGGTCCTCACTTACCAAGGACAACCACGGTGAGTGGGGTATGGTGAGGGAGCAGCGAGGGGCACAGAAAAGGAACTTTTGGTTGTAGAACTCAAGAACATGAGGCAGAAGGCACAGCCCCACGCACTCTGGGGTAGGTGTCCTGCTCACAATTTTACGATTATGAATCCTGATTGTGGCATTTTCCCTAATTACTGTCGGTTGACTTCCCTCTTTTCATTAAAAGTTTCTTTTCTACACTCAGACTCTGTGCTTGCGAGTGGGGAAGTATTGCCTCTCAGAGGTGCCCTGGGGTGGTGTATAATTTTCCCAGGTTACTGGATGGGGGCTAGAGATAGTTGTGTGTTGTATTGTTGAAAAGGAACCCCTAGATATTGAACCTGGCCCTCGCTGCTGCCGGCTCTACGTGGCAGAAGGGTTACATAAATATTTATGGAAAGAATTCTCACTGAGCTGAAACATCATATTTCCAAAGGCATCATTGGGCAGAAGGGTGCGAGGAATAGCTCAGTGGTTTGAGCATTGACCTGCTAAACCCAGGGTTGTAAATTCAATCCTTGAGGGGGCCATTTAGGGATCTGAGGCAAAAATCTGTCAGGGATGGTACTTGGTCCTGCTGTGAAGGGAGGGGACTGGACTCAATGACCTTTCAAGGTCCCTTCCAGTTCTATGAGATAGGTATATCTCCATATTAAAAGAACAGGAGCAACACACACTGACAGCATACAAACATAGTAAAAGAACTGTCAACTCTTTATTCAAAGAAGTTTGAATCCTGCATATCTCTTAATACTACTTCGAGGTAACAGAAGAATGGTCCATGATGATGCATCCATTTAAGTGAAATGTGGTTCCAAATCAAATTACAGTAATAGCTGTTATCTGGCATTTTACCAACCGGAAAGCTCTATAAACTGGTATTTCTGATCCTCATTGAAAGTCCAGTTTATAGTCCGGTTGGCGCAGGGCCAGCAGGCTCCCTACCTGGCTCCGCATGGCTTCCCGGAAACAACATGTCCCTGCTGCTCCTAGGTGGAGGAACGGACATGAGGGAGTTGGAATGTGGGAGGAGGTGCAGGGCGTGGGCTCGGGGAGGAAGTTTGGGTGTGAGAGATGGCTCGGGGGAGGGTGTTGAGGCACGGGAAGAAGTGTGGGGTGCCGGACCTGGACGGCGCAAACCTCGGCCAGCTCCCCGCAAACAACATGTCCCTGCTGCTCCTAGGCAGAGGCACAGCTAGGCGGCTCTGCGCGCTGCCCCACATGCTGGCTCCGCAGCTCCCATTGTCCAGGAACCACGGCCAATGGGAGCTGCGGGATCGGTGCCTGCAGGCAGAAGCAGCACGCAGAGCCATCTAGCTGCACCTCCACCTAGGAGCAGCAGGGGAGCTGCCTGAGGTGAGCGCCGCCCGGATCCGGCACCCCCTCCCATACCCAACCCCTAGCTCTGAGCCCCCTCCTACGCCCAAACTCTCTCCCTCTTGGTTAACTTGAATGACTTACTGACACCCCCCATTCCCCCAACATGCCAGATAACAAAGCTTGTACTATAATATAAGCTTGGGAATGTTAAAACAATTATTAAATCTAAAACTGTAAGTAGATCTTTCAGAGTAGAGGGAAATAGACAATCTTTTCTCAGAGTATATTGCAGCCATCAGAACAAACTCCTCTCTCTTTTGGAGCATTTTTATATTGGCAGTCCTGTAACCAAAATATCTTCATCCCACTTAATATTGGAAGCACTTAATATTGGAACTGCCTGCCTGCAGAGAATTCCTACTTTGCTGATTACCTACTTCATAAGATCAAACTTGTGAAATTATGTTATTTAATTCCAAATTCTGGTCCTACTATTGGTAGTAACACAACCATTAAAATCACAAAGGCTTCAATTAAAGAGTATTTCTCTAACAAAGCCATAATTTTCAGATGTAATATTATGTTAACTATATTAATGTATGTATATTTTCACCATGTTAGGCAGATACACCTCTACCTCGATATAACGCTGTCCTCAGGAGCCAAAAAATCTTACCGTGTTATAGGTGAAACCGCGTTATATTGAACTTGCTTTGATCCACCGGAGTGCGCAGCCCCGCCCTCCCGGAGCACTGCTTTACCGTGTTATATCCGAATTCATGTTATATCGGGTAGCGTTATATCGAGGTAGAGGTGTAGCTATAACAGGCAAAGTCAAACGTATAATTTAAAAAGCTTAAATGCCTTGGAAAAATTAAACACCAATACTAAAACAGACACAGAATTAACACTGTGTATGACTGTCACTGAACTGATCACTTTGCTTGTACATTACATCCCTTTTGTTCCCCTTTGCCTCTTTTTATCATTTTAGATTGTAAGCGCTTTCAGACAGGACTGTGTTTTCCTATTTTGTTGTACTTAATGCAATGGGCTCCGATCTTGATTGGATTTTTTGGGCACTACTGTAATATAAATAAGAAAAAATTCAATTATATTAAAGCCTTGCCTGGGAGACACGTCAGACTTACAATCACATACATATGTGGAAAATACTGAACTAGCAATTTGTTTGCAGTTTTAGAAAACTTCCCCCATTCGAAATGGAACCGATCAAGCCAAGCTGTAGATAAACTGAATAAACATAATAAGCCAAAAACAAGTTTGATATGCTTTCAAACCTGGTCAACAAAGTACCCTAATGCAATTCCAACACTTCAGGACAACAAAATCAGAACAGGAACAGGACACATGCCAATAACTTTTGCAATATATATACCTCTAAATAAGTTTATACTATAATAGCTTGCTTTGCTAAGTTTATTCTCCACAGAGCCCTGATAGTGTGATGTGCACAGAATAAGAACTTGAGAGAGAAAAAAAAAGGGGGGGGGGAGAGAGAGCGCAAGCATATGGCCTTCCAGAAAAAACACATAGAAGTAATTTGCCAGGGCAAATTTTGGTTGTTTTGATCAGCAGTGTTAATGCTACCCCGCACCAACTCCAACAGGTGTAACAACAAACTCCACTACCACTAAACATTTTATTTCTCTTTATTATTGTTAAAAAAAGGAAAATGAAGGTAGCAATTCTCTCGTTAAACTGGTATACTCCAGTAAGACACTTAAAATCTCAGTCATGTTAATCTCTAAATTCAGGTGGTCTAGCTGGGCACAGTCCTAAATGAACTGTTACCCACTTACAACAACTGCTACATCTCTTAGTTATTAATTATCATTAATATGCTATCAGATGAGTACATAGTACTAAACACACATATAAAGCATCACAGCCCATAGAGATGAAAATCTTTCCCCAGCACTCAGTGCCCCCCGGCCCCACACTCATCGCAGAGGGTTGGCACCCCCATGGCCGCCGCAGCAACTCTCCTCCCCTCCCCCCCAGGCCCTCTCTTACCTCCCACTTCCTCGGTGCCCTCCAGCAGGATGTCTTTGGTGAAGCTGGAGATCTGGCCGGTAAGGGAGGACAAGCTGCCCCCTACCTGCCCCAGGGACTGGCCCAGCCCCGAGCCCAGGCCCCCTAACCAGGAGGCCATCTCCGCTGCTGCTCAACGGACCCCAACTGTCCTCAGCGCTGGCCAGAGGCCTCCCCGAGGCAGCACCCGCACCAGGGTTGGCGCCGGACCCCAGAACAGCTCAGCCCCGGCTCGCTATCTCCCCCGGGGGCTGGGCAGCCTGGGCTCGGAGAGCCGGCTCCTGCCACCCCGCCCGGCTCGCACGCGCAGGAACAACCGGGCTCCTGCTGGCGCCTAGTCAAAGAGTCCCAGCGCCCCGGCCATTACTCCCTCCCCGGCTCGGAGCGCGGCTTCAGCGGCTCCTCCCGGCAGCTTCAGGCGCTGCCACCTCGACGGACGCCATGACACCTCCGAGCCCACACAGACTCCCTGCATAACCATAGAGAATCGCTGCCTGCGGCTAGAGCGGCGTCACGACTACTGGGACGTGTACACGGCAGCAAAGGCGCTCGGGATAGTGGCGGCGGTCGAACAGCATATTCTCTCCAGCCGTAGGTTAGCGGCATGTGCTGCCGCCGGAGCTCGCTCCCGGGGCACCTGGCCGGGGCGTCTGCTTCACCGACAGTCCGCTAGCGCCACTCTCACCGCGAGCCGTAGCACTGGCCGCACGGGGCCTCCAACCTTGGCTGCTTCCACTGCCAGGCGCCCTTGGTCTCCTCTCATTTGTGCGAAGACTCCGCCAGCTACACACAAACCTGCCCCCCGGGGGTCCCCTCGCCAGCTACACACAAACCTGCCCCCCGGGGGTCTCCTCGCCCTCCGCTAGCTACGCACACACCAGTCCCCGGGGGGTCCCCTCACACCCCACCAGCTGCACACAAACCTGCGCCCGAGGGCCCCTTCGCCCTCCGCCAGATACACCCAAACCTGTCCCCCACGGTCCCCCCGCTACCTACGCACACACCAGGCCCCGAGGGGTCCCCTCACACCCCACTAGCTACGCACACACCTGCCCCCGGGGGTCCCCTCACACCCTGCCAGCTACACACAAACTGCCCTCCGGGGGTCCCCCCATCAGCGACACACAAACCTGCGCCCGGGGTCCCCCTCAGCCCCCGCTAGCTACACACAAACTGGGCCCCTGGGGAGTCCCCAAGCCCCCCGCTAGCTATGCACACACCTGCCCCCAGGGGGGGGGATCCCCTCACACCCTGCCAACTACACACAAACCTGGCCCCTGGGGAGTCCCCTCACACCCCACCAGCTACACACAAACCTGGCCCCGGGGGAGTCACCCCGCAACTATGCACACACCTGATCCCCGGGGAGTCCCCGAGCCCCCCGCCTCCCACCAGCTGCACACAAACCTGGCCCCCAGGGAGTCCCCTCACCCCTCGCACCCTGCCAGCTACACACAGACCTGACCCCCGGGGAGTCCCCGAGCCGAGCCCCTCGCATCCCGCCAGCAACACACAAACCTGG